>NC_135339.1:50559200-50865466 GCF_023851605.1 Tamandua tetradactyla
GACTTACTACATAGCATTTACTACTTGCCCCAACTTCCTGAAAAGATTCCTGGGTTGACCATCGCCAAGAGTAAAGGACGTGACAGCAGCAAGAGAAGAAAGGAGGAGATGAAGAAGAAAGGACAGCAACAAACAGCTCAGGGGGAAAAAAAGACATGATGGGAGCCCTCGATGTCCCAGTCTGGTAAAGAAAAGGAGCAAGCCCGGAGAGCAAGGAAAAGTCAAGTCTGTCAGTTCACATCACAAATGAAGGAGAGATGCACTGTTCCTGGAAGTACTGCAATACCAGGTCCATGCGTGGAGTGGACTGAGCAAGCTCCTATTCCATCTCCCTGCTCCAAAAATCCATTTAGTATATCATCCTCGGATAGAGGACATATCAGATATTAAACTGATAAGAACAGATACTACACTTGATCTTAGCCAAAAGGCCGGGAAGCAATTGATCACAATATATATTTTTTTTAATTTAAAATTTTAATTCAACAAGTTTAACATACATGAATTCATGTTTGCAGTAAAGATGTCATATGGGAGTGTACAAAACAGAAAAGCCAAATTCCTTCTTACCAACCATTCTCCCCTTTTACTTCCTTGCCCAGAAGTAACACAGCAAAGAGGCTTGGGAAAATCTTGTAACGTTCAAGACCTCTGTTATTTAAAAATACAAATGGTAACACAGCATGTTATGCATGGTTAAAGCATTTTGTTTTTCTACTTAGTATGCTTTAAAGCTCATTCCATGTTTATGGCACTGCAGCAGGACCTCATTCTTTCTGTTACTTTTTAATTTTAGGACCTCATTCTATCTGTTACTTTTTAATTTTATTTTATCCTCATTCTTCTTAACAGTTGCATACTATTCCGAAGTAGGGAGGTGCTGTAATTTACTGAACCACCCTCTATCACTGGTTATCATGTATGCTTGTGTGTGCGTGCCTGTGCCCACAGGTTTACGTGTCTGTACGTGCCCCAGTTGCTTTGAAAAACCTTCTCCAGCCCTCACTATCTGGGAACCAGCTGCAGCCGATGGGGGGAAGGGGGTCTCACTTACTGAATAGGAGTTATTCAAATCTACTCACACAAACAAAGTGGAATAAATCCATAGTATTACATTTAAAGAAAGGAAATATACAAATTAAATTTTGCTGTTTTACAAAAAGATACATGAAATAACATTCCTAATGATGATAAAAAACAAAACAAAACAAACCTTCTCCAGGCATTTCCTCCTTTCTCTGTTTTTTGTCAATTTAATTAAATTCAGTGGTGCCAGTTTAAAGTTTTCTGAAAAATACTTTTATCAGAGCAGATACTAAATCTGTAAATTTAGTAAGAGGACAGCTCATATACCATCATCTACACCTTAAAAAGCCTCACATTTGCACCTACTTCCGTGTCTGGTACATGGTTGACACTTAATCAATGTTTACTGAATATACATTGCAACTAACTAGACGCAAGAGGTGTACAGTGAAAGTGTTCATAACCTAAAGTTCCTAAAGTCACAAATTAGGTTTTAAATTGGTTAGTGAATCGAGATGTACTTTGATCCCAAGTCTTGTATCTTATATCTAAAAACTAAGAAATATTTCATTAAATGTTTCTTAGTCTGGGAGAGTTGCAAGGTGAACGACAATTCTTACTTTACTACTAAAATCTTCTCAAGGAACTCTGAAATGAAGGGAGAAAGAAAATGTAATGAAGACCAAATAGTAACTGGAAAGATTAAAGGAAGAATTTACTGGCACATCTGCCTTCATCCAGGTTTAACAGAATTATGTTAAATGCATTTTAATTTAAAAATATACCAAATATACCTCACCTTTTGTCCATTCTCTACCACAGATTTCACCGTTGATGTGCAGTTGAATAAGCAAAGAAGCACATCTTTACTCTGTCTTGGAATGGAAACACTTCTCCCAGGCAGCAGGAACACAGCAGTTCTGGCCCTGAAAGTCAGGTGATGTACCACTGGCCTTGGAAATGAGCATATGCAGGGGAAGGTAAGGGTGTGGTGGATCCCCAGACCACTGTATGAAATGGAAGAGTGGTTGTGCAGTTCCAGAAACAAATGACAAAGTCAGGAGTAGATGACTTTTAGGGGAAGAAGGACTAGAGTGCATATGAATGAATTTATGAGGGTCAGTTGAAAGCAATGATGTCTCTGAATTTCCACAAGAATGCTGACATTTCGATCTTACACTGCATTAGCAAAGAACCAGGCTTAATTAATAGTTATATGTAACTCAGTCTATGAATACTCCTAAGCTAACAGATGACCCTTCTTCGTTCAACAAATATTCACTGAGCACATAGGGCCAGGCCTTGTGCTTGGCACTGGGGGTATAACTGAATAAAAATAGCTATGATTGCCATGGAAATTTACTTCTCACAGAGAACCATAAACAAGCCATCGACTGAGGAGTTTCCCCCTGGGTTTCCTATTTCTGAGGCTGGATGGGGACCTCTCGGATTCTGGTCAACATCCCACTGACCTGCCTCCTGACCCTACTGCCTCAGGTTCCAGAAATTAATAGTCACAGTGTTGTACCTATTGTAAATGGCTAGAAAATGGCCCTCTAGGCATTTTTTCCCTTGCCTACAGCCCATCCTTGGGCATCATTCGCGAATGAGACTTCCAGGCAGCCAGAAGGAAGGGCAGGACTTCTCTGTCTGTGGACAGAACACTCTGTGGGACCCCTCGGTACACGCCCCACTGTGCTGCCTCAGCACTATAGTCTTTACTAAGTCAAACAGCTAGTTCAGGACCAGAAAAGAATCTGACCTTTAAAATAGGAAATAAAAAAAAAAAAATCCCTGGATGGTAGCAAGTTTTACCAAATGAGTATCTAATATTTTTTTGATTGGTATAGATTATACAACTCCAAGCTTATGAATATATATATATATTCACATATATTCCCAAAGAGCCAAAGTTCAGGGAAAGACAACAAAAATGCCTTTTTCTTTGTATACAGGACTCTTACAAGTCTTTTGTGTAGAAGAGGATGTCTGAGATGGAAGCCATGCTTCTTTCACAGAACATGCCTGGTTTTCGTCAAAAGGCGACCTCAGGCCTTCTCTTCTGGTGTCTGTCCCCCAAATTCCTTTGAACCCTGTTTCTGATGCTGGAGACAGAGGCTGTCTAGCTTCTGCATATCTTCTCTGAGACCATTTCTAAGATCTTCATTGTCTCTCAGAAAGTCCCTCATCGTTTTCAGTCTATTTGAGATCTCTTCAGGCAACATCTCTTGTTCTTCTGCTTGAAGATACACCTCTTGAAGTTTTTCTTTCAGCAATTCCATTTCTATTTCATTCACTTGGCTCTCGCTCAGGTAAATGCCTGCTTCAACTTCACACCCGTCTCGCTGATCTTCCTCAGGGAGATGAACGGCCCAGTCAGATGTCAACAGTTGTTCTATTCTGGAGTATACTGTCACCATCTCTGGGATATTCCTGAACTCATTCAGAAAATGTTGGCTCTTCATCTGAAAATTTCGAAGCCACACAGAAGACACTTTCATCTCTGAAGAGTGCATGATTTCATTACGACATTTAATCACCTGTGTGACCTTCTTTCGATCAACCAGGAAGTGATCGCAGGAGTTAATGAGACTTAAAAGGGCAACAGCATCACACTCCTCGGGTCCTCTTTTGTCTGCCAGTCCTCGGGGCATGAAGGCCTTGGCCACCTCCCAAGCGTCAACTGGCCAGAGGCCCGGGCGACAGTTTCCCCAGTGGACGTCTCCGGTGGGTGTGATGTTTCAATATCTCCCGTTTCCACTCTGCACACACCTGACACTGGGGCTGAAACTGACGGGGACGCGGGCTGCACTGCGAGCCGCCGCTGCAGGCGGTACGAGGGCCCAAGCTGGGGGCGGAGGCGAGCAGGCCGCGGTGGAAGGCGAGCACCTCGCGGCTGATGAAGCCCTGCAGGCAGCCGCGCAGCAGCAGCAGACAGTGGCCTGCCTTCACCCAGTTCTTGTACTCGGCGCAGTTGAGGCGCGCGGCCAGCTCTGATAGCACCATGTCCCCTGATCACAATATTTTTAAAAAGAGGATGAGAAAAGATACACCATGCAAATTTTTTTATCAATTCTTTACAAACTTACCCCAAAAACAGACAAGGAAGGAAAATTTCCTAATAAATTCTATGAGACCAGTATTACCCTGACCAAAACAAGATAAAGATACTACAAGAAAATTACAGACTAATATCTTTTATGAATATAGACACCAAAATCCTCTACAAAATACTAGCAAACAGAATATGACAATACATAAAAAGGATTATTCACCAGGACAAAAGTGGTTTTTATCCTAGAAATGAAAGGTGGTTTTAACACCTGAAAATCAATAAATCTAATATGCCATTCTAATAGAAGAAAGGACAAAAATCTTATGATTACATCAACAGACACAGAAAAAAGTTGACGAGATTCAACAACATAACAAAAACATTCAATAAACTAAGAATAAAAGGGAACCTCATCAACTTGATAAAGGACATCTAAGAAAAAATAAAGCTAAACTCATACTAGATAGTGAAATTGCATGCTTTCTTCCTAAGGCCAGGAACAAGACAAGGATATCCTCTCTCACCACTTCTTTACAACACTGAACTGGTAGTTCTAGCTAGAAGAATTTGGCAAGAAAATGAAATAAATGCATGCAGTCTAAAAAAGAAGAAATAAAACTTCTATTTGTATATGATATGATCTTATATACAGAAAATCATAAAGAACCCATTAAAAGCTATTAAAACCAATAAGTGAGTTCAGCAAGGTTGCAGGATACAAAACAATAAGCAAAAATCAATTATATTTCTACACACTTGTTGTAAACAATCTGAAAAAAAATTTAGAAAATGATTCCACTTAAAATAGCATCAAAAATAATAAAATAATTAGCAATAAATTAACCAAAAGTATGAAACCCATACTTTGAAAACTACAAAATATCATTGAAAGAAAAAAAACTTACATAAATGGAAAGATAATCCATGTTCATGCATTAGAAGAGTTAACATTATTAAGGTGGCAATATATTCCCTAGGCTGGTTTACAGATCCAGCACAATACCTACCAAACTTCCAGCCGGCTTTTTTGCAAAAATTGACAAGTTGTAAAAGGCACATACCGTACAGGTTGAATGTACATGTTTGGGGATGGATAGAGGTGATGATAGCTCTATCCATTGGGATTATAAGTAATAGTGCTGTATTGTAGGTGACTTTCATTGAAAAGCGTCGTTGAGTCCTGTATGTCACCTATTAACATTTCAAATTTAAACATGTTCTTGCATGAACTACTATGAATGTACAAAAGTGGTACAAAAAGTTAATAATTGAGTGATAAGTGGGAAAAATTTACCTACTGCAAGATACAGACTATAATTATCAGTAATATCCTATTATTATTTCATCAACTGTAATAGATGTACCACACCAATACTAGGGATCAATAATGGGGCGGATAAGGGATATGGGGTGTTTTGGGGTTTTCTTTTTTTTTATCTGAAACTTTTCTTTCTGGTGCATGAAAATGGTCTAAAATTCAGTAAGATGATGGTTGCACAACTAAGTGATGATATTGTGAGATTAAATTGTGATATTAAATCAACATGCTCATGATTTAAGTCCATGAAATATCCTCAAAGCAACAGATAGGTCAGTGCTTGCTTGACCAGACAACTGGGCACCATCACCTGTCCAAGTTGACACATGAACCTGACTATCATGGAGAGTGTAAAAGGTATCTTATTGTAGTTTTGATTTGCATTTTCTGATGCCAATGATGTTGATAATATTTTCATGTGGTTACTATCCATTTGCATATATTCTTTGGAAAAATGCCTATTTACATCCTTTGCTTACTTTAAAAATGGGTTATTTTCTTTTTATCGATGAACTGAAAGAGTTCTTTATATTGTTTCGGTACAAATTCCTTGTAAAATATTTGTGATACAAACTTTTCTCACATTTCTTTAGTTGTCTTTTTACTTTCTCTATGGTATCTTTTGAGGCACATGAATTTTTAATTTTGATGATATTCTATGTATCTAATTTTCTTGTTGATGATTGTGCTTTTTGTGTCATAACTTTTGCCTAATTCAAATTCATGAAGATTTATCTAAATGTTTTAGTTATTCGATTTAGGTCTTTGATCCATTCTGAGTTAATTTTTTGTGAGGTAAGGGTCTACCTTCATTCTTTTTGAATGTTGCTATCCAACTGTTCTGGCATCATTTGTTGAAAAGACTGTTCTTTTCCTATTGAACAGAATTGGCAACATGGACAGTCGGTTCTATTCCATTGATTTACATGCCTGTCACTGTGTACCTAGTACCACATTGTAAAAATTACTGTAGCTTTGTAGTGTTTTTAAGGTTGGGAAGTGTGACTGCTTTAATTTTGTTCCTCTTTTCAAAATAGTATTGACTATTCTTGGTCCCTTAAGTTTTTATATGAATTTTATGATTAACTTTTCAATTTTTTTGAATCTGCAGATTTTATTGAGATTTAGTCACATAACCACATATTCCATCCAAAGAATATAATAAATATAACAAATAAATTTCATATATGAAAATATATGTCCCCACACTTGCGTGAGACACTTATATAAATCTCGTATTTACAGATATCTCCTGTTGGTTCTGTTTCTCTAGAGAACCCGAATACATCCCCTAAAATGGCTATATTGAGGGTGGTGCGATGGTGGTTCAGTGGCAGAATTCTCGCCTGCCATGCTAGAGACCCAGGTTCAATTCCCAGTGCCTGCTCACGAAAAATAAAAGGCTATATTGAAAAAGACAGGTCACATGTTTCCAGTCTTGCTGTTCTGCTAATAGTTGAGCAGCTCATAAGAACATCCGAAATGTCCATGCTGTCCAAGCTGTATGAAGAGAACAGTGACCTGCAGATGGATATGATACCTAGTGAGAATGATCTTCTGTAGATGGAAAATAGAAGAAAATAGGACAGTGAGAGTAGAGTTAGAGGAAGAGGAAAAAGTATCTGAAGACTGTTGAAACCTCTTTTCAAGAATGTTCTGAAGAAGATGGCAGTTTAGTAAGACGCGCGGATCTTAGTTTCTCCTCCAGGACAGCTACTAAGGGAGTAGAAACGATACAAAACAGCTCCCAAAGCCACGACAGAGATAAAAAAGACAGCGTACCCCATCCTGGAACAGCTGGCTGGCTGAGAGAACCCGCTCTGGTGAGATCGCCGAGGGGCGTGGGCTACACCGGGCGGGCGGAAAGCGGCCGGAGTCACTCCCTTCCCCCTTCCCGGGCCGGCTGGGAGAATTGGACAGGCGGTCCCCTCAAACCGCGGCGGCTGGCGCCCACACCACGCGCGGCCCCCCGGACCAACTGAGAGAATTGGATCGGAAATCCCCAAGCCGCGGAGAACGGTGACGGGGGGGGCCCCTTCCAAACCCATGACTCCCTGGGAACGTGCACTCTCCCGGGCGGGCCGCTGTGGCTGGTGCCCTCCCGCCACGCTTGGCGCCCCGGGCCAACTAGGAAATTCGGAAAGGCGCTTTCCCGGGCTGCGGCGGCCAGCGACCCTCCCCGCGTTCGGACCCCGGGCCAGCTGGCACTCTTCCAAGCCACTTCGGCTAGCGAACCTCCCGGACAGCGAGAGTTTTCCAAAGTTAAAGGACCCACAGCACCTTTTACTGGTGGGACCCGCAAACAAACGTGTGCCACGAGTGCCACCTACTGGGCAGATAAGAAAAAGAGAACCCAGATATTTCACAGAAAAATCTTCCAAACTTTTGGATCCAATACCCAGGGAAATCTGTCTAAGTGCGCAGACACCAGCAGAAGATAACGGATCACGCTCAAAAAATTGAAAATATGGCCCAGGCAAAGGAACAAACCAATAGTTCAAATGAGATACAGGAGCTGAGACAACTAACGCTGAATATACGAACAGAAATGGAAAACCTCTTCAAAAACGAAATTGATAAATTGAGGGAGGACATGAAGAAGACATGGGCTGAACATAAAGAAGAAATAGAAAAACTGAAAAAACAAATCACAGAACTTATGGAAGTGAAGGACAAAGTAGAAAAGATGGAAAAAACAATGGATACCTACAATGACAGATTCAAACAGACAGAAGATAGAATAGTGATTTGGAGGATGGAACATCTGAATTCCAAAAACTAACAGAAACTATCGGGAAAAGAATGGAAAAATTTGAACAGGGTATCAAGGAACTCAAGGACAATATGAACCGCAAAAATATACATGTTGTGGGTGTCCCAGAAGGAGAAGAGAAGGGAAAAGGAGGAGAAAAACTAATGGAAGAAATTATCACTGAAAATTTCCCAACTCTTATGAAAGACCTAAAATTACAGACCCAAGAAGTGCAGCGCACCCCAAAGAGATTAGACCCAAATAGGCATTCTCCAAGACACTTACTAGTTAGAATGTCAGAGGTCAAAGAGAAAGAGAGGATCTTGAAAGGAGCAAGAGAAAAACAATCCATCACATACAAGGGAAACCCATTAAGACTATGTGTAGATTTCTCAGCAGAAACCATGGAGGCTAGAAGAGAGTGGGATGATATATTTAAATTCCTAAAAGAGAAAAACTGCCAACCAAAACTCCTATATCCAGCAAAATTGTCCTTCAAAAATGAGGGAGAAATTAAAACATTCTCAGACAAAAAGTCACTGAGAGAATTTGTGACTAAGAGACCAGCTCTGCAAGAAATACTAAAGGGAGCACTAGAGTCAGAAAAGAAAAGACAGAAGAGAGAGGTATGGAGAAGAGTGTAGAAAGAACGAAAGTCAGATATGATATCTATAATACAAAAGGCAAAATGGTACAGGAAAATATTATCCAAACAGTAATAACACTTAATGTTAATGGACTGAATTCCCCAATCAAAAGACATAGATTGGCAGAATGGATTAAAAAACAGGATCCTTCTATATGCTGTCTACAGGAAACACATCTTAGACCCAAAGATAAACATAGGTTGAAAGTGAAAGGTTGGGAAAAGATATTTCATGCAAATAACAACCAGAAAATAGCAGGAGTGGCTATACTAATATCCAACAAGTTAGACTTCAAATGTAAAACAGTTAAAAGAGACAAAGAAGGACACTATATACTAATAAAAGGAACAATTAAACAAGAAGACATAACAATCATAAATATTTACGCACCGAACCAGAATGCCCCAAAATACGTGAGGAATACACTGCAAACACTGAAAAGGGAAATAGACACAAATACCATAAGAGTTGGAGACTTCAATTCCCCACTCTCATCAATGGACAGAACATCTAGACAGAGGATCAATAAAGAAATAGAGAATCTGAATATTACTATAAATGAGCTAGACTTAACAGACATTTATAGGACATTACATCCCACAACAGCAGGATACACCTTTCTCTCAAGTGCTCATGGATCATTCTCAAAGACAGACCATATGCTGGGTCACAAAGCAAGTCTTAACAAATTTAAAAAGATTGAAATCATACACAACAC
The DNA here is from genome assembly GCF_023851605.1 of Tamandua tetradactyla. Taxonomy (NCBI): domain Eukaryota; kingdom Metazoa; phylum Chordata; class Mammalia; order Pilosa; family Myrmecophagidae; genus Tamandua; species Tamandua tetradactyla. Next base: position 50,568,717 of record NC_135339.1, read on the forward strand.
TTTCTCGGATCATAAAGGAATGAAGTTGGAAATCAATAATAGGCATAGTGCCAGAAAATTCACAAATACGTGGAGGCTCAACAATACACTCTTAAACAACGAGTGGGTCAAAGAAGAAATTGCAAGAGAAATTAGTAAATACCTCGAGGCAAATGAAAATGAAAACACAACATATCAAAACTTATGGGATGCAGCAAAGGCAGTGCTAAGAGGGAAATTTATTGCCCTAAATGCCTATATCAGAAAAGAAGAAAAGGCAAAAATGCAGGAATTAACTGTTCACTTGGAAGAACTGGAGAAAGAACAGCAAACAAATCCCAAAGCAAGCAAAAGGAAAGAAATAACAAAGATCAGAGCAGAAATAAATGAAATTGAAAACATGAAAACAATAGAGAAAATCAGTAAGACCAGAAGTTGGTTCTATGAGAAAATCAATAAGATTGATGGGTCCTTATCAAGATTGACAAAAAGAAGAACAGAGAGGATGCAAATAAATAAGATCAGAAATGGAAGAGGAGACATAACTACTGACCTCACAGAAATAAAGGAGGTAATAACAGGATACTATGAACAACTTTACGCTAATAAATACAACAATTTAGATGAAATGGACGGGTTCCTGGAAAGACATGAACAACCAACTTTGACTCAAGAAGAAATAGATGACCTCAACAAAACAATCACAAGTAAAGAAATTGAATCAGTCATTCAAAAGCTTCCTAAAAAGAAAAGTCCAGGACCAGATGGCTTCACATGTGAATTCTACCAAACATTCCAGAAAGAATTAGTACCAACTCTCCTCAAACTCCTCAAAAAAATCGAAGTGGAGGGAAAGCTACCTAATTCATTCTATGAAGCCAACATCACCCTCATATCAAAACCAGGCAAAGATATTACAAAAAAAGAAAACTACAGACCAATCTCTCTAATGAATATAGATGCAAAAATCCTCAATAAAATTCTAGCAAATCGTATCCAACAACACATTAAAAGAATTATACATCACGACCAAGTAGGATTCATCCCAGGTATGCAAGGATGGTTCAACATAAGAAAATCAATTAATGTAATACACCATATCAACAAATCAAAGCAGAAGAATCACATGATCATCTCAATTGATGCAGAGAAGGCACTTGACAAGATTCAACATCCTTTCCTGTTGAAAACACTTCAAAAGATAGGAATACAAGGGAACTTCCTTAAAATGATAGAGGGAATATATGAAAAACCCACAGCTAATATCATCCTCAATGGGGAAAAATTGAAAACTTTCCCTCTAAGATCAGGAACAAGACAAGGATGTCCACTATCACCACTATTATCCAACATTGTGTTGGAGGTTCTAGCCAGAGCAATTAGACAAGAAAAAGAAATATAAGGCATCAAAATTGGAAAGGAAGAAGTAAAACTATCACTGTTTGCAGATGATATGATAGTATACGTCGAAAACCCGGAAAAATCCACAACAAAACTACTAGAGCTAATAAATGAGTACAGCAAAGTAGCAGGTTACAAGATCAACATTCAAAAATCTGTAGCATTTCTATACACTAGTAATGAACAAGCTGAGGGGGAAATCAAGAAACGAATCCCATTTACAATTGCAACTAAAAGAATAAAATACCTAGGAATAAATTTAACTAAAGAGACAAAAAACCTATATAAAGAAAACTACAAAAAACTGTTAAAAGAAATCACAGAAGACCTAAATAGATGGAAGGGCATACCGTGTTCATGGATTGGAAGACTAAATATAGTTAAGATGTCAATCCTACCTAAATTGATTTACAGATTCAATGCAATACCAATCAAAATCCCAACAACTTATTTTTCAGAAATAGAAAAACCAATAAGCAAATTTATCTGGAAGGGTAGGGTGCCCCGAATTGCTAAAAACATCTTGAGGAAAAAAAACGAAGCTGGAGGTCTCGCGCTGCCTGACTTTAAGGCATATTATGAAGCCACAGTGGTCAAAACAGCATGGTATTGGCATAAAGATAGATATATCGACCAATGGAATTGAATAGAGTGCTCAGATATAGACCCTCTCATCTATGGACATTTGATCTTTGATAAGGCAGTCAAGCCAACTCACCTGGGACAGAACAGTCTCTTCAATAAATGGTGCCTAGAGAACTGGATATCCATATGCAAAAGAATGAAAGAAGACCCATGCCTCACACCCTATACAAAAGTTAACTCAAAATGGATCAAAGATCTAAACATTAGGTCTAAGACCATAAAACAGTTAGAGGAAAATGTTGGGAGATATCTCATGAATCTTACAACTGGAGGCGGTTTTATGGACCTTAAACCTAAAGCAAGAACACTGAAGACGGAAATAAATAAATGGGAGCTCCTCAAAATTAAACACTTTTGTGCATCAGAAACTTCATCAAGAAAGTAGAAAGACAGCCTACACAATGGGAGACAATATTTGGAAATGACATATCAGATAAAGGTCTAGTATCCAGAATTTATAAAGAGATTGTTCAACTCAACAACAAAAAGACAGCCAACCCAATTACAAAATGGGAAAAAGACTTGAACAGACACCTCTCAGAAGAGGAAATGCAAATGGCCAAAAGGCACATGAAGAGATGCTCAATGTCCCTGGTCATTAGAGAAATGCAAATCAAAAGCACAATGAGATATCATCTCACACCCACCAGAATGGCCATTATCAACAAAACAGAAAATGACAAGTGCTGGAGAGGATGCGGAGAAAGAGGCACACTTATCCACTGTTGGTGGGAATGTCAAATGGTGTAACCACTATGGAAGGCAGTTTGGCGGTTCCTCAAAAAGCTGAATATAGAATTGCCATATGACCCAGCAATACCATTGCTGGGAATATACTCAAAGGACTTAAGGGCAAAGACACAAACGGACATTTGCACACCAATGTTTATAGCAGCGTTATTTACAATTGCAAAGAGATGGAAACAGCCAAAATGTCCATCAACAGACGAGTGGCTAAACAAACTGTGGTATATACATACGATGGAATATTATGCAGCTTTAAGACAGGATAAACTTATGAAGCATGTAATAACATGGATGGACCTAGAGAACATTATGCTGAGTGAGTCTAGCCAAAAACTAAAGGACAAATACTGTATGGTCCCACTGATGTGATGGACATTCGAGAATAAATTTGGAATATGTCATTGGTAACAGAGTCCAGCAGGAGGTAGAAACAGGGTAAGACAATGGGCAATTGGAGCTGAAGGGATATAGACTGTGCAACAGGACTAGATACAAAAACTCAAAAATGGACAGCACAATAATACCTAATTGTAAAGTAATCATGTTAAAACACTGAATGAAGCTGCATCTGAGCTATAGGTTTTCGTTTTGTTTTGTTTTGTTTTTACCATTATTACTTTTATTTTTTTCTCTATATTAACATTCTATATCTTTTTCGGTTGTGTTGCTAGTTCTTCTAAACCGATGCAAATGTACTAAGAAACGATGATCATGCATCTATATGATGATGTTAAGAATTACTGATTGCATATGTAGAATGGTATGATTTCTAAATGTTGGATTAATTTCTTTTTTTTCCGTTAATTAAAAAAAAAAAAGAGAAGGGGTAATTGAAGCTGAAGGGATACAAACTGTGCAACAGGACTGGATATAAAAACTCAGAAATGGACAGCACAATACTACCTATTGTAATGCAATTATGTTAAAACATTGAATGAAGCTGTATGTGAGGTATAGGTTTTTTCTTCTCTCTATTATCATTTTAATTCTTATTCTGTTGTCTTTTTATTTCTTTTTCTAAATCGATGCAAATGTACTAATAAATGATGAATATGCAACTATGTGATGATATTAAGAATTACTGATTGTACATGTAGAATGGAATGATTTCTAAATGTTTTGTTAATTTTTTTTAATTAAAAAAAAAAATGAATGTACTGAAATAAGACAATAAGGATAGCAGCGGCCAAGATGGCGGCTTAGCAATGTGCACGATTTAGTTCATCCTCCAGAAGAGCTACTAAATAACCAAAAAAACAATACAGAACAGCTCCTGGGGCCATGTCAGTGACTGGACACACAGCACACCCCAGTCTGGACCAGGTGGACTGGCTGTAAGCCCCCCCAGAACCGTGAGTTCCCCAAGCTGTGGAGGCTGGTGCCCCTCCCCCACAGGCTGCTTCCCAGAGGGGAAGGGAAAGAGACTTTACCAGCAGCAGGGGCTGAGCCTGACCAAATGCTAATTGTGGAATTAATTACAAATTCTGACAACTAAAAACAGGTCCCCAGCTCAGGTAAACCTAGTCAAAGCAGATGCTCTAGTTTGCTAGCTGCTGGAATGTAATATACCAGAAACAGAATGGTTTTTAAAAAGGGGAATTTAATGAGTTGCTAGTTTATAGTTCTAAGGCCAAGAAAATGCCCCAATTAAAACAAGTCTATAGAAATGTCCAATCGAAGGCATCCAGGGAAAGATACCTTGGTTCAAGAAGGCCGTTGAAGTTCACGGTTTCTTTCTCAAGTGAGACAGCACATGGCAAACACAGTCAGGGCTTCTCTCTCAGCTGGAAGGGCACATGGTGAATACGGTGTCATCTGCTAGCTTTCTGTCCTGGCTTCTTATTTCATGAAGCTCCCCGGGAGGCGTTTTCCTTCTTCATCTCCAAAGGTCACTGGCTGGTGGACTCTCTGCTTCATGGTGCTGTAGCATTCTCTGCTCTCTCTGAATCTCATTCTCCAAAATATTTCCTCTTTTATAGGACTCCACTAAATGAATCAAGACCCACCCAAATGGGTGAAGACATGTCGTCACCTAATCCAATTTAACAACCACTCTTGACTAAATCACATCATCCAGGGAGATGATCTCATTACAGTTTTAAACATACAGTATTGAATAGAGATTATTCTACCTTTATGAAATGGGATTTATATTAAAACATGGCTTTTCTTAGGGGGCATATATCCTTTCAAACCAGCACAGTGGAGGTCGCTCATTTTTGCCCCGGTGACAAGGGGGCGGTGCTGATGGAAAAAGAAAAAAAAAAAGAAACAGAGGTTTCTGTGCTGTGTTTCTACAAAGGCTTGACTGCCTTTGGAAATAGTAGCAGGACTTCTCAGGCTGCAACTGCCCCAGGCATAGGCAGAAACAAGCTCATTTGAGGGCTTATCTGGAGCCTGTGCCTTCCCCCGGGGAGGGGTGAAGCCCAACTTAGGTGGATTCCCTCCCTTAAGGAATTCAGACACCAGGGCTTGGTAATTTAAAGCCATTAAAACCAGCCTAAGGCAGGTCACAGTGGTTCAGTGCCAGAGACCCAGGTTCAATTCCCGGTGACTGCACATGCAAAAAAAAAAAACAAAAAAAACACCAGCCTACAACCTCTCCTCTATCTCCACCACACCCCCAGCAGGGAGAGTCTGCCAAAGTTAAAGGTACTGCATCATCTTATGCTGGTGGGACCTGCAGGCAGACAAGCACCACACACTGGGCAGGATAAGAAAAAACAGAGTCCAGAGACTTCACAGGAAAGTCTTTTAACCTGCTGGGTCTCACCCTCAGGGAAAACTGATGCAGGTGACTCTTTCCTCTGACAGGAGGCCAGTTTGGTCTGGGAAAATCTGGCTGGGGTCTATAATACCTAAGTAGACCCTCCTGAGGGTGGCAGGGGCGGGGGGCGGGAAAGGCACCATACAGGCAGGGTAAGAAACAAGGAAACAAGAAGTGAAAAATTCTCCTCTGTTAAACAAAACCTAAGCTAGGGTTCCAGAAAAACCTGAACTGAATGTCAAAGAACAGACGGACAACAAATTCATCCAGCAAGAAAACCCTAGGTAAAAGAAGTGAAAGCAATCTCCAGAATAAACTAATTAAGATAATTAAATGCCTAGATGCCAGCAGAAAATAACAAATCACACTAGGAAAATTGAAGATGTGGCCCAGTCAAAGGAACAAACTAACAAGTCAAATGAGATACAAGAGCTGAAACAATTAATTCAGAATGTACAAACAGACATGGAAAACCTCATCAAAAATCAAATCAGTGAATTGAGGGAGGATATAAAGAAGGCAAGGAATGAACAAAAAAGAAGAAATCAAAAGCCTGAAAGAACAAATGCAGAACTTATGGGAATGAAAGACACAGCAGAGCAGATGAAAAAAACAATGGAAACCTACGATGTCAGATTTCGAGAGGCAGAAGATAGGATTAGTGAACTGGAGGACAGACCACCTGAAATCCAACAAGAAAAAGAAAATATAGGGAAAAAATGGAAAAATATGAACAGGGACTAAAGGAATTGAATGACAATATGAAGTGCACGAATATACGTTTTGTGGGTGTCCCAGTAGGAGAAGAGAAGTGAAAAGGAGGAGAAAAACTAATGGAGGAAATTATCACTGAAAATTTCCCAACCCTTATGAAAGATTTAAAATTACAGATCCAAGAAGTGCAGCGTACCCCAGAGAGAATAGATCCAAATAGACGTACTCCAAGACACTTATTAATCAGAATGTCAGAGGTCAAAGAGAAAGAGAGAATCTTGGAAACAGCAAGAGAAAAGCAATCTATCACATACAAGGGAAACCCAATAAGACTATGTGTAGATTTCTTAGCAGAAACCATGGAGGCAGGAAGACAGTGGGATGATATATTTAAATTACTAAAAGAGAAAAACCGCCAACCAAGAATGCTATATCCAGCGAAACTGTCCTTCAAAAACGAGGGAGAAATTAAAACATTTTCAGACAAAAAATCACTGACAGAATTTGTGACCAAGAGGCCAGCTCTGCAAGAAATACTAAAGGGAGCACTAGAGACAGATACAAAAAGACAGCAGAGAGAGGTGTGGAGAAGAGTGTAGAAAGGAAGACTATGAATAAAGGTAAAAAGAAGGAAAATTAAGATATGACATATAGAATCCAAAAGGCAAAATGGTAGAAGAAAGTACTACCCATACAGTAATAACACTAAGTGTTAATGGATTAAACTCCCCAATCAAAAGACACAAACTGGCAGAATGGATTAAAAAACAGGACCCATCTATATGCTGTCTACAGGAAACACATCTTAGACCCAAGGATAAACATAGGTTGAAAGTGAAAGGTTGGGAAAAGAATGTACTGAAATACCTATGCCTTTGACTTTGTTATTGATCCTAGATTATAATCCTTGCATGGGGGAAATCTTCCCCATTTGCTTCACAGTAAGGAATGGTTTTGCAAAAATAAATCAAGACCCTGATCAGGTTATGATTAAGATAATTCAGAATACAGGGGTAAGGAAGACAATGTCTATATTTTGGAATCTCATCTACTCTCTGAGACCAAAGGAAGAAGGTTTATTTTGTCCAAACCTAAATTTTCTGTAGCACATAATCTAACTCAACCTGTCTGGATAGATTATTTAAACAATTCAAACACAGGGAGCCCAGAATAAGAATGAGGGCCATTAAACCTGTATAGCTTAATATAATGCCTAGATACATCCCAGAGTACATTGAGCAGATAATCAAAAAGTATTGGCAAAAACAAAAAAAAAAGTATTGGCAAAGTCCCTTGAGGGATGGGAGAAAAAATATGGAACTATTAAACTTTACCACTGGGGAAACCCCGAATACTGTGTCAAACATCAAGGACACCCTAAATCAATAAGCCAAGCCCTTGATCTTGAGGCTTGCTCTTATGAAGCTTATGTATGTAGCAGAGATTCTTAGCCTACCTATAGGCATGCCTAAGAATTACTTTTGGAGAATCTCTTCTGTTGCTTAGATGTGGCATTTCTCTCTCTAAGCTCAACTCTGCAAGTGAAACCACTGTCCTCCCCCCTACATGGGAAACAACATACAGGGGTAAAAGTCTCCCTAGTGGCATGGGAGATGACTTCCAGGGATGAGTCTGGCCCTGGCACCATGGTATCAACAATGCCATCCTACCAAAAGGGGGAAAAGAAATGGAGAAAATAAGGTATCAGTGGTTGAGAGAGTTCAAATAGAGTCGAGAGGCTTCTCTGGAGGTCACTCTTAGGCAAGCTTCAGCCAGACATTGCTACTTACCATAACTTGCCAAACCCCAACAAAACCATTCCAGTCAATCCTAAAGAACACCTGGGGACTTATAGAAGTGTCTACAAAGGTTCCATACACTAGGGTAACTTTTCAGACACCTACAACCTCCAGATGGGTCCCTAGACCAGATAAGTCCTGAAATACAGAAAACATCAACAAATTCTATCCCCCTATTCCATATTATCAACAGCCCCTTCCAATATGTAAAAATTAAAATGGGCACAGTCCAAATACCCCTAAAGAGCGGGAGAAAGATCAAGGTGATGGTGGAGTTATACAGAGAAGGCAGAGTTTAATAAACGCGTATGATTGCCGAGTCATTATATTGATTCTTCTTTTCATCTCCAGTATCTTAGAGCACCTAGAAATAAAAACCTAAAATGGTAGAATTGTAACACATACCAAACTCTGAAATCTGTTCTACAACTAATTTTTGTGATGTATTTTGAAATATATTACTTTTTTGTATATATGTTATTTTCACAAAATAAAAAAAAAGAATTGTGTTTTGTAAGATCTTTTTTGGTAATTTAAACATGTAAAGTACACAGGAAGTGTTTTTGTTAAGGAAAAAGAGAGTGCTTTTCCCCTAAAGTAAAATACCTGATTGCTGCAGGATGAGAAACAGGAATGCATAGGACAATATGGATGGATATAGAAAGTTGTAAAAGTCTTGCTGGAAGTGAATTTTACTGTTTGTGGTTAAGGCTGGTTAAGATTTTATAGTTTTATAACATTTTTAATAGTTTTCTTATCAGACGTATCTTCATACAAACAAGAATTCACTTTTCATTTTGGTAAAATGACAACATTATTTTGGATCTTTGCTCTTAGTGAGAAGCTATAAAAGGTTTTTTAACTATCTGAGTAATCTGCCTAGATGACAAAGATCCTATGCCTTATCAGACCAAAATACTTATTGATATATAAAAAATAAAAATAATAAGACCCAGACAAAATGCCAACAAAGAGCCCAGTGGTATTAACTGTATATTGAGGGGGGGTTGTGTGGAATAAAACAAAGCATCTTAGGACACAAGTTGTCTTTGAGTTAGCTGGAAGCCTATTGAAAAAACTCTGAAAATTCTAACTTTGTGATCTATTCAAGGTATAGTTATCAAAGGCTTAGTATCCCAACAGATGAACAAACCCAAAAAGAAATATATATCTCATAAGCTATATCTTAAAATGTGTTTCCAAGAACATGTGAAATGTTGTTTATACATGAATTTTGATTTCTAAAGCTACTATGATCTATAATTCAAGAGAATACATTGTCATGACCATTTTAAAAATTAAGACCAATTAAAAATTAAGATGCCTTTAACAATATTTCAAATGTAAACATTAAAATGTATGTGGAAGTATGAAGAAAAACTATTTCTAATACCCTTAGGTATTAGGGAAATTTTGTTTGGCTCCCTCTCTAAGTTTCATTTAACTTGACAGGCAAAAGATTAGTTGAACTTCATATTATAAGCACTGTTAGTGAAAACTGTTAGTAAAGGAGAGCTATACATCTTGAACTAAAAAAAAAAAAGACTATGAACAATTTTGCCATCAACCTTCAAAGGTTTTAAACCTGCCCAGAAATCTACTTCAGAATCCTATTTTTCCCTCTGTCTCCTCCTCTAATTAAACTTATTTGTTATGCAACATCATTCAAGATAAAAACATTTCTTTTTCTCTCTCAAAAAAAGGAAAGACAATAAATGCTGATGAAGATGTGGCATTTTGGAACCTTTGGAACCTTTGGAACCTTTGGAACCTTCATATATTGCTGGTGCAGACACTGTGGAAAACAGTCTGGCAAGTCCTCAAAACATTAAATATAGAGTTACCTTATCAACCAGCCAGTCTACTCATAGATAGACATATACCCCAGAGAGCTGAAAACATTTCTCTATACAAAAACTTATATACAGACGTTTACAACATTATTTACGAAAGCCAAAGAGTAGAATTAAATTCAATTTCCATCAATTGATGAGAGAACAATAAAATGTGGTATACCTATACAATGGGACATTATTCAGCAATAAAAATATGAAGTAATGATATCTACTACAACCTGGATAAACCTTGAGTACGTTATGCTAAATGAATTAAGCCAGTTACAAAGACTACATGCTGTATGATTCCATTTATATGAAATGTCCACAACAGGCAAATCCATAGGGGAAAAGTATATTAGCAATTCCATCGGACTGAGGGGTTGGGTGAAAACTGGGGAATGTTTATGAATATAGGGTTTCTTTTTGGATCATGAAAATGTTCTAAAACTGATTGTCTGAAGGTTACACAATTCTGTAAATATATTCGAAACCACTGAACTTTAATAGGTGAATTTTATGGTATATGAATTAGACCTCAATAAAGTTATTATGATCTAAGAAGTAAAAGAAATCAAGTCCAGCAATATAAAAAAGTAAAGTAACAACATGGCCAAAGGAGGTCTATCCTAGGAAAGCAAAACTGGTACAGTATTTGAAAATCAATCTACGTGATCCACCACACTGACAAACTAAAGAAAAACCACATGATGCAGAAACATTGTTTGACAGTATCCTAAATTCATTCTTAATTTTAAAACAAAAGCCAACTAAGTATAGAATAGCAACTCCTTGAACTAATAAGGAATTTATAAAAACAAACAAAAGAAAAACCTCATGGCTAATAACATACTTAATGGTTAAAGACTAAAATACCTTCCCTAAGACTGGAAACAAGGTAAGAAGGTGTCTACTCTTGCCAATTCATTGAAAATCATAGTCAAAGTTATAGTCAGTGTAAAAGGCAAGAAAAATAAATAAAAGCCTTGCAGATTGGAAAAGAAGCAAAAGAATTCTACCTATTTACAGACAAATATGATTGTTTATGTAGATAATACCAAAAAAGCCACACACACAAAAACTAGAGTAAGTTAGCAGGTTACAAAATATATATAAGGAAAATACACAAAAATGAATCATATTTCTATATATTAGCAACGAATAGCTGGAAATTGAAATTCAAAAACTAAATCATTTATAATAGTTCCAAAAAATATGAAATACTTACATATGACTCTAACAAAATATGGGCAGGATCTGTGTACTAAAACAATAAAAGACTGAAGAAAAAAATAAGTAAATGGAGAGACATATTGTGTTCTAATAAAGATGTCAATTCTTCCTAAGTTAACAAGGATTATGTGTAAATACAGAAAATCTTACTAAAAAATTTGTTGAAATTTATAACATAAAGGAACTATAATAGCCAAAACAACTTTTAAAATGTTTTTATTTACCTTTGGCATTAGAATGTTAGATCTGTGTCTGCCATTGTATCCTCAGTGTTTTGTCTTCACACAAAAATTAAAGTCTGCTAATCTGGGGGGCTACAGAGAAAAAAATCACCTTTGTCCTCCAACTTTGTCTAGTTTAAGAGTATACAGCCTGGTCAACATTTATTTCTATGGACCTTTCTCCTCTGTGAACCATCTTTTCAATGACTCATTCACCTCTGATACTATTTGCTTTCTTCGCTACTTTATAAAAACTAATCTAGATGCTCCTTTTAAATTATAAATGCATGGTAAACAGCATTCATGTAGCCTTCATAAGAACCTGGCTATAAGTCTCATAAAAAGCTCAAATATTTGATATTTTATATTAACATAGGATAAAAGTGATTTTCCTTTGATATATAGTTCTGTGAGTTTTAATGCATGTATAAATTCATGTAACCACCACCACTATTGTAATACAGAAAACTTCCACCACCCCAAAAAACTCTCTCACGATGACTCTTTGAAATCACACCCAAAGAAATCAGCTGCTAATTTCTTATCAGAAACCATGGAGACAAGAAAGCAGTGGGATGAAATACGGTCAACCAAGAATTTTACAACTGGCAAGACTGTCTTTCACAAATGAGGGGGAGTGGTTCAGTGGTAAAATGCTCGCCTTCCACGTGGGAGACCTGGGTTCGATTTCCAGACCATGCACTACCCCAGCCCCACCCCCACCCCCAAAAATGAGGGAGAGATTAAGACATTTCCAGAAAAATGATGATGGAGTTCATCATCACTAGACCTAAAAGAAGTTCTTCTGATGATAGGAAAGGACACTTGACAATGGATCAAAGTGGCATAAAAGATATAAAGACCTCCTGTGTAAGTAAGCACCTGGCTAAGTATAAATTCTACTATTGTGGTGCATATTCTGGTATATCACTCTACTTCTTACAGGTTCTGTAACCGAGGTGTCACGGTCAGATTCCTGTGTCAACTTGGCCAGGTGGTGGTGCCGGTTTGTCTGGTTGGGCAAGTGCTTGCCTGTCTGTTGCTATGAGGACATTTCATAGAATTAAATCATGAGCATGTCGGCTGCATCCATAGCTGATTCCATTTGTAATCAGCAAAGGGGAGTGTCTTCTGCAATGAGTGACATTTAATCTAATCAATGGAAGGCTTTTAAAGAGGTTTCAGAAGAGACAGTTTCTCTCTTTCTGCTTTGGCCAGCAAGCCTCTCCTGTAGAGTTTGCCCAGACCCTCCATCAGAGTCTTCAGCTTCACAGACCACCCTACGGACTTTGGACTCTACGTTCCCAAGGTTGCATGAGACAGTTTTATAAATTTTATATTTACAGATATTTCTTGTTGACTCTCTTTCTCTAGAGAACCCTAACTAATACACAAGGAGCTAACTAATATGCAAATGATTATGATTACTTGAATCATTATATGTTTTTTTCTTTCTATATTATAGAATAGCTAAAAATTAATACCTGAAATTACTTAAATGCAACCAGCCTCACCCTTGTCCATTGTAATGGTCACTCTTGCCTAGTCTCACCCTTGTTTATATCTACTGTTGTAATGATCATTCTAGCCTAGTTTCCCCCATGTTTATACCTACTTGTATCAACCTTTTATATACTTACTATTGTAATGATCATTCTAGTCTAGTCTCACCCTTGTTTATACTTACTATTGTAATGGTAACAACTCCATTGCCCCTTATTTGAATCCATAAAAACTTTGAACTCCGTAGACTTGGGAAGACAGATTTTTGGACCTATAGGCCATCTGATCTCCTGCTTGACCCGTAGCAACAAACTTTTTCTCTCTTTGAAAACTGTATGTCTCAGGAATTGGTCATTTTAACACGATGGGCAGAAGAATCCACTGCCTTTGTGTGGTAACAGTGATAAAATGTAAATGCATAAAAAGTAAAAATGAATCTATGGGTTTGGACATACAATATATAGAGATGTAATGTATAAAAAGTATAAGAAAAGCGGTGAAGGGACAGAGAAGTATGGTAACAGTGTATACATATATTATTTAAGTTTACTTTTCTGCAAAAAGTCAAACGTCATTGTTACAGATTTAGAATGTTAAATTTAAGCCCATTAGGAATTACAAAGAAAATGTATTAAAAAATAGAGAAATAAATGAGAATAGATTCAATATGGTACAATACAAAAAAATCAAATAAATGTGAAAATAGGGATTAATGAAAGAATTGAGGAACAAAAAAGAGGAAGTGGCAGCATGAATGCCTGTGGTGACTGCTGTGACAGCAGTGACCCAGGATGGGTTGGAGGCAAAGTTGGCCTCCCAGAGCAACCCGGAGAAGGAGTAGTGAGAATCTGTAATCCTTTGGATTCAGCATGGTGATTCCTCCAACCATGGGTTTGTCTGCATCTACTCCTGCTGTTGCAGTACAGACCTCAAATGCTTCACATCATCATACAGCATCCCTACCTTCAGGATGACCAACACATGAAGGGAAAATGAAAGGCAGTCCAATCAGTACAAAATCCCTCAGACTCAACCTGGGAGAGCAAAGCATACTCTGTGCCTGTTCACCAGGAGCAGCATATGAGTATGTGGAGTGTCTTGAAGCCACTACATCTGAGAATAAGGAGAACCTAGATCCTTCAAATCTGATGCCACCACCTAATCTGATGCTGGCCCCAATCAGCCATTTGCACTGTCTGCTGTCAGGGAAGTCCTCCATTCCAAGAGCAGAGTTGGAGAAAAAGTGGGTTTATCCTCCAAAGCAGATGTTTTGGAATGCAATCTTAAAGAAAGGGTAGAAGTGGAAAGAAGAGACTACTAGTGAGAAAGACATGTTTAATATGATTAGAATTCACAATCAGAATAACGAGCAGGCCTGGAAGGAGATTTTGAAGTAGGAAGCCCTTCATACTATCGAATGTCTCTGTGGTCCATCACTGATCCAGTTCAGAGGTGAAGCTAGAGTATTCACCAGGGTAAGAATTTATTCCAGGCTTGGATATGAATTACCTTTTGATAGATATGATTAGATTGTTGGTAATCACACTTTTACTTCACATAGGGAAGAGTCTCATATACTTTTCTTTTTTGAACCATATTTTACCTTGCAATACATAGCAGATTATGTTATTTTCTTCCCACTTAGCTTAAATAATGGTTCCTTAGTTTTTCCTTTTAACTGCATTATTGTCTGTGTATTTAATTTAGAAAAATCCGAACAGCCTCTGAAAAATAATTGTTTTAATTTTTTGAAGAATTTGAAGAAAATTACTTTTTTCTTGCTTTTTTTCTCATGAATGCTTGATATGGAAAAACTGAAAGCCAATTTGATGCTCAGGACTTTTTACCCAGTAAAATATTTTAACTAAACCTGTTAGTGACAAATAAGCAGTAGTAATGCTTTTCAAAAAGTTACCAGTATTTCTAAGATCCTGACAATACAGTAGTGACCCCTCAGCATAATGCAAAGAAAGGAATACAATGGGAATGTATACAGCAAAATTAAGGTGTGTCTTAGAACTCCAAATTCCCATTTATATGACTTTTCCTGACTGGAGCTTGTTAGGAAATAGTTTGAACTACACCATGATTTGATGGTACTCATCCTTTGGAATACATATTTAAAATTTTAAAAATATTTCCTGCTGCTTGTTGTTCTAAAACCTTACTCTGCTACAAAAAGATGGGTCTCCTCATGGACCCTCAGCACCTAGGCTATCCCAGATTTAAATCTGGTCCCTTCTTCAGGCCAGCTTAATTTTAAACCTTGAAAGCCTGGTTCAAGTCACAATGCCAGCAG
Source organism: Tamandua tetradactyla (assembly GCF_023851605.1). Taxonomy (NCBI): domain Eukaryota; kingdom Metazoa; phylum Chordata; class Mammalia; order Pilosa; family Myrmecophagidae; genus Tamandua; species Tamandua tetradactyla. The sequence continues at coordinate 50,583,860 of NC_135339.1, forward strand.
TGGTCCATGCTCTAACATTTCATTATATTTTGTTGAGTGTTAAAATTCACAAGAAGTGGGTGCATAGGTGGTCCAGTGGTAGAATGCTTGCCTTCCATGTGGGAGATCCAGGTTCGATTCCTGGACCACGCACCACCCCCCCCCCCCCCAAAAAAAAAAATCACAAGAGTGGTTTTTTTTCAGTGTGTTTTATTCATTTTTTAAAATATTTTTATTGTGAAATATAACATATATCCAAAAAAAAAGCAATAATTTTCAAAGTGCACTCTAACAAGCAGCTACAGAACAGATGTCATAGTTTGGTATGAGTTACCATTCCACAGTTTCAGGTTTTTCCTTCTAGCTGCTCCAAAACACTGGAGGCTAAAAGAAATATCAATATAATGATTCATTAATCATACTCATTTGTTAAATTCTGTCTTCTCTGCTCTAACTCCTCCTTCTCCTTTGATCCTTCTCCCATTCTATAAGAATTTTTGGGCTATGCACTTCCTAACTTTTTCATGTTGAAAAGGGGCATTGATAATATAGGATAGGGGGATGGAAATAGTTGATATTCTTGGAGAGGCTGGCCCCTTTGGGTTTCAGGGATTTTCTTGTCTAGGAACCCTCTGGAGGTACTGGGTTTCAGGAAAGTAAACTCAGTACAGGAAACTTTTAGAGTCTCAGAATCCTGGTGTTCTTTAGGGTTAACAGGCATGATCTTGGGGGTTGACAAACTGCAGCAATTAGCAATATCTAGCTAAAGTCTGAATAAGAGCAGCATCCAGAATAACCTCTTAACTCTATCTGAATGCTCTTAGCCACTGATATCTTGTTTTATTACCTCTCTTTTCCCAGTTTTGGTCCAGAAGGCATTATCAATCCCATGTTGCCAGGGTCAAACGCATCCCTAGGAATCATGTCCCACAATGTCAGGGAGACTTTCACCCCTGAATTGCATGTCCCCTGTAGGGGGTAAGGTAATGATTTTCCTTGCGGAGTTGGGCTTAGATAGAGAAAAGTCATATCTGAGCAACTAAAGAGGTTTCCCAGAAGCAACTCCTAAGCATAATTATAGGTTATCTTAGTTTTTTCACTACAGAAATAAGTTTCATAAGGGCAAGCCTCAAAATCAAGAACTTTATATGATTATATGGATACTTTATTGAAATATACCTATGGCTAAGTTAACTAAATACCCACTTTTGGCGGTTCTAAGTGCATTGTTTTCTTAAATTAAAAAAAAAATTTTTTTAATCAAGAAAAATTTGTTCTGATTGCCCTAACCACAATAACAGATATGCTTCAGGGCCCTATCTCCCTACAGAAGCTTTGAAAAAACAGCAAGAACTTGTAGAAACATCTTTCTCAAAGCTCCAGAATACAGCTAAAAAATTAAAAATCAAGGACTTGACCTATTTTCTTGAGGGTCCCTAATGTATGAGAAAGAACAGTGTTTCCCACATCGGAAAGTTTAATAGTTACATATTTCTCTCACGTCCCTTAAGGGACTCTACCAACACTTTTTAATTATCAACCCATCATAGTCTGGGATGTCTCTGGGTATTACATTAATCTATAAAGAATTATAAGGACTCATTCCCGTTCTGGTCTCCTTGTGTTTGGGTTGTTTAAATGAGCTATCCAGAAAGGGTAATTTAGATCATGAGTTACAGAAAATTCAGGTTCTAGACACAATAAACCTCTCTGCCTTTGGTATCATATAGTAGGTGAAGCTTTTTAGAACATACACTATCATCTTTTACCCTGTGTTCTAACTTACTTTAATCCCAACCAAATTGGCTTTGTTTTTATTTTACTGCGTTTAATTGAAGCCTGATCTCTTTTTTGGTTACTCTAACTATTCTTGTATGTAGCAATGCTGACTTTCAGCGCCGTAGCGCTCCAGCTCTGAATAAGAAGAGTGCTTTTTTTTTCAAACTCTGAAATCTGTTCTATATCTACTTATTAAAATGTAGTTTGAATTTTATTGTTTTGTATATATATTTTACAATAAAAATGTTTAAAAAACTGAGTTACTGGTTTTGAAAAATTACCAAAAAAAAGTATAAGATTTGCAAGTCATGATAACAACATGGCAAAAGAATGTCCTGCATTATCAGTAGTTAGGGTAAATGTAAATGGATTAAACTCTTGAGGCAAAAGGCAGAAATTGGTAGAATGGATAAAAAAGATGACCCAACCATATGCTGTTTACAAAAGACTCAACTTAAAAGTTCAAAGACACAAGTAGGTTGAAAGTGAAAGGAAAAAATATATATACCATGCAGATAACCAAAAGAAGGCTGGGGAAGATATACTAGTAACAGATAATATAGACTTTAATTCAAAAACCATCACAGGGAACAAAGAAAGTCACTAGATAATGATAACGGTATCAATTCAACAAGATAACATAACAATTATAAATATATACAGGCATACCTCCTTTTATTGTGCCTTACTTTACTGTGCACGACAAGTATTATGTCAACCCCACTTTGAGCAAAATCTATGAGCACTAACTTCATGTCTTTGTGCCAGATTTTGGTAATTCTTGTAATATTTCAAACTTTTTGTGCTGGTTTGAAAGGAAGTATGCCCCCTAAGAAAAGCCATGCTTTAATTTAAATCCCATTTCATAAAGGTAGAATAATCCCTATTCAATACTGTATATTTGAAACTGTAATGAGATCATCTCCCTGGTTGATGTGATTTAGTTAAGAATGGTTGTTAAACTGGATTAGGGGATGACATGTCTCCACCCACTTGAGTGGGTTTTGATCAGTTTCTGAAGTCCTATAAAAGGAGAATGAGAGATTCAGAGAGACTCAGAGAGAGCAGAGAATGCTGCAGCACCATGAAGCAGAGAGTCCACCAGACAGCGACCTTTGGAGATGAAGAAGGAAAACGCCTCCCGGGGAGCTTCATGAAACAGGAAGCCAGGAGACCAAGCTAGCAGATGACACCGTATTCGCCATGTGCCTGTCCAGCCGAGAGAGAAGCCCTGACTGTGTTCGCCATGTGCCTTCTCACTTGAGAGAGAAACCCTGAACTTCATCGGCCTTCTTGAACCAAGGTATCTTTCCCTGGATGCCTTTGATTAGATATTTCTATAGACTTGTTTTAACTGGGACATTTTCTCAGCCTTAGAACTATAAATGAGCAACTTATTAAATTCCCCTTTTGAAAAGCCATTCCATATCTGGTATATTGCATTCTGGCAGCTAGCAAACTAGAACACTTTTCTTTACTATTACATCTGTTATGGTGAGCTATGATTAGTGATCTTTGTTACTACTGTAATTGCTTTGGGGCATCATGAACCATGACTGTATAAGATGGCAAACTTAATCAATAAATGTGGTGCATGTTCTGACGGTTCCAAGGACCAGCTGTTTCCCTGTCTCTCTTCCTCTACTAAGGTCTCCATATTTCCTAAGACATACCAATATTGAAAATTAGGCCAATTAATAATCCTATAATGACTCCTAAGAATTCAAGTGAAAGGGAGAAGTAGTACATCTTTCACCTTAATTCAAAAGCTAGAAAGGATTAAGTTTAATGAGGAAGGCATGCTGAAGGTCAAAATGGGCTGAAAGTTAGGCCTCTTACACCAAACAGGCAAGTTGTGAATGCAAGGGGAAAGTTTTTGAAGGAAATTAAAGTGCTACTCCAGTGAACCCATGAATGATAAGAAAGCAAAACAGCCTTATTGCTAATATGAAGAAAGTTTTAGTGGTCTGCACAGAAGATCAAATCAGCCACAACATCCCATAAGCCAAAGCCTAATCCAGGGCAAGGCTCTAAATCGCTTAAATTTTCTGAAAGCTGGAAAGGTGAGGAAGATGCAGAAGAAAACTAAGAGAGGGTGGTTCATGAGGTTTAAGGAAAGAATCATTCCATAACATAAAAATACAAAGTAAAGCAGAAAATGCTGATGGAGAAGCTGCAGCAAGTTATTCAAAAGCTCCAGCTAAGATAAATGATGAAGGTGGCTACACTAAACAAAAGATTTTCAATGTAGATGAAATAGCCTTATATTCGAAGAAGATGCCATCTAGGACTTTCATAGCTAGAGAGGAAAAGACAAAGCCTGGTTACAAAGCTTCAAACAACAGGCCAACTCTCTCATTAGGAGCTAATAAGCCTGGTGATGTTAAGTGAATACCAATGTTTACTTACAATTCTGAAAATCCTGGGAGTACTAAGAATTATGCTAAATCTACTTTACTTGTACTCTACAAAGACGACATGACAGGACATCTGTTTACAACATGATTTACTGAATATTTTAAGCCCAGTATTGATACCTACTGCTCAGAAAAAAACACTCTCTTCAAAATATTACTGCTCTTTGACAATGTACCTGGGTCACCTAAGAGCTCTAATGGAGATAAGCAATAAGACTGGTGTTGTTTTCATGCCCGGTAAAAAAAAAAAAACCATTCTGTAGCCATGGATCAAGGAGTCATTTTGACTTTCAAGCCTTACTATTTAAGAAATACATTTCATAAGGCTATAGGCCTTACTATTTAAGAAATACATTTCATAAGGCTATAGCTGCCATAAATAGTGACTCTTCTGATGTATCTGGAAAAATAAACTGACCATCTTCTGGAGGATTCGCCATTCCAGATGCAATTAAGAACACTTGTGATTCACGGGAGGAGGTCAAAATATCAACAAAATAGGAGTTTGGAAGAAGTTGATCACAACCCTCATGAATGACTTTGAAAGGTTCAAGATTTCAGTGGAAAAGTAAATGCAGATGTGGTGGAAATAGCAAGAGAATTTGAATGAGAGGTAGAACCTAAAGATGTATCTAAATTCCTGCAATCTCATGATAAAATTTTAATGGATGAAGAGTTGCTTCTTATGGATAAGCAAAGAAAGTGGTTTCTTAAAACAAAATCTACACCTAGTAAAGATGCTATGATTGTCAAAATGACAATAAATAATTTAGAATATTGGGCTGGCCACGGTGGCTCAGCAGGCAGACTTCTTGCCTGCCATGCCAGAGACCTGGGTTCAATTCCCAATGTCTGCCCATGCAAAAAAAAAAAAAAAAAAAAAAAAACCATAAAAATTATTTATAATATTACATAAACTTAATTGGTAAGTAGTGCTAGGATTTCAGAGGATTGACTAAAATTTTGAAAAAAGTTCTGTGGGTAAAATGCATCAGGAGATAGAAATAGGGTAAGATATTGGGTAATTGGAGCTGAAGGGATACAGACTGTGCAACAGGACTGGATACAAAAACTCAGAAATGGACAGCACAATATTACCTAACTGTAACATGATTATGTTAAAACACTGAATGAAGCTGCATGTGAGAATGATAGAGGGAGGAGGGCTGGGGACATAAATGAAATCAGAAAGAAAGATAGATGTTAAAGATTGAGATGGTATAATATAGGAATGCCTAGAGTGTATAATAATAGTGAAATGTACAAGGTACAATTTTAAAAATGTTTTTGCATGAGGAAGAACAAAGGAATGTCATTATTGCAGGGTACTGAAAATAGATGTAATTAATATTTTAAAATGTCACCTTCTGTGTGAGACTAAAGCAAAACTTTTTATTTGTTACAAAATTTATATTTTGACTACTGCATTTCCTAATATAACTTATGTAGATTGAAAAAAATAAAAACAAAAATAAAATGCTATCAAACACCATCACATGCTACAGAGATATCTTTTGTGAAAGGAAGAGTCAATCGATACAGCAATCTTCAATAATGTCTTATTTTAAGAAACTGTCCTAGCTACCCCAACCTTTAGCAATCACCACTGTGCTGGTTTGAAACTGTTATGTATTCCCTGAAAAGTTTTGTTCTTCTAAACCTGATTCAATATTGTAGCATGGGACCTTTTGATCAGGCTGTTTTCATGGAGAGGTGATACATCCAATTGTGGGTGTGACTTTTTGATTACATGGAGATGTGACTCCACCCATTCCAAGTGGACCTTGATTAACATACTGGAGTCTTTAAAAAGCTGGCATGAGGAAACATTTAGGAGAAAGCTTAGACACAGACCTTTGGAAATGCAGAAGCCCAGTGAGATGACAGGAGCTGAGAGAGCTCACAGAAGCTAGACAGGAACCAAAGCCCAGCAGATATCATAATGTGCCTTTCCATTAGATGCTAAGAAATGAAACCCAGAGTTTTGCCCCAGAGCAGCTAAGTCAGGAACCACAAATATTGGCCTTCCTTCAGAGTGAAGGTATCTTTTTTTGGATGCCTTAGTTTGGACATTTTTAAGGTCTTAGAACTGTAAACTTGTAACTTAATAAATCCCCTTCACAAAAGCTGATCCATTTCTGATATTTTGCATTCTGGCAACTTTAACAAACTAAACCAGCCACTCTAGATCAATCAGCAGCCAGCAAGCTCAAGGGAAAACCATCTACCAGCAAAGTATTGTGACTTACTGAAGGCTCAGACTATAGCATTTTTTAAATTTATTTTTTAATTTATTTTTAAACAAAACAACATACAAAAATGAACATTCTTACCATATAATCATTCCATTCTTGGTATACAATCAATAACTCAACAGCATCACATTGTTGTACATTCATTACCATGATAATTTCCCAGAACATTTGCATCAATTCAGAAAAAAGAAATACAAAAAAAGGAAAAAATAGTCAGACATACCATACCCCACACCCCTCCCTCTCATTAACCACCAGCATTCCCATCTACCCAGTATATTCTAGCCTTTGTTTGCCCTATTTTTTTCTATACCCCTTATCACTCCCTTTCATTGATCACTAGCATTCAATCTACTAAATTCAATCCAACATTTGTTTCCCCCATCATCTATTCATTTTTAATCCCTCTGTTTTATTCATCTGTCCACACTGTAGACAAAAGGAGCATCAGACACAACGCTTTCACAATCACACAGTCACATCATGAAAGCCACACCACCACACAATCATCTTCAAAAAACATGGCCACTAGATCACAGCTCCACATCTTCAGGCACTTCCCTCCAGCCTCTCCAATATACCTCAACTAAAAAGGTGATATCTATACAATGCACAAGAACAACCTCTCAACTCTGCTTGAAATCTCTCAGCCATTAAGACTCTATTTTGTTTCATTTCTCTCCCCCCATCCTGGTCCAGAAGTTTCTCTCAATCCCCTGACGCTGAGTCCCAGCCCATTCTAGGGTCTCTGTCCCACGTTGCCAGGGAGGTCCACATCCCCAGGAGTCATGTCCCATGCAGATGGGGAAGGCAGTGAGTCCGCCTGTGGTGTTTGCTGAAAGAGGTCACACCCGAGCAACAAAAGAGGCTCTCTGGGATGACTCCCAGGCCCAATCCTAAGTAGGCCCAGACCTCTGCAGGGACAAGCCTCATATGAACAAACTCCAAGATTGAGGGCTCAGCCCACTGCCTTGATTGTCCCCACTGCCTATGAGAATATCAGGAACTCTCCACATGGGGAAGCTGAATTACCCACCCCTTGCCAATCCTCCAAGGGGATCTTGCAAACACTCCTTTATTCACTGTTCAAATCACTCTGGGATCTATTGGGGCATCACTCTGGACAAAGCTATACACACTCATGCCCTATGCAAGGTTCCATGTACTTATGGTGTCCAACTAAACTGTCTGTATGAGTTATATTAGGATATGCACTAATCAAAATACAAACAAATTTGTTTTGTTTGTACCAAACAAATATTTTTTGCTTCAGTCTCACACATAAGTTAAAGTTTGAAAACATGAATTACCATCTACTTTCAACACCCTGCAGTATTGACATTCCTTTGTTCTTCTTCATGCAAAAACATTTTTAAATTTGTACAATTTAGTCACTATCATTTTACACTCTAGGCATTCCTAGATTATACCATCTCAGTCTCCATTGTCCATCTTTCCTTCTGATTTCATTTGTGCCCCCCAGGCCTCCTCCCTGTATCATTCTCACATGCAGCTTCATTCAGTGTACTAACATTATTAAGTTAATAATAATGTTAATGTTAAATAAATAATGTTAAAGTTAATGTTAGGTAGCATTGTGCTATCCATTTCTGAATTTTTTTACAATCAGTCCTGTTATTCCTTCAGCTCCAATTACCCAATATCTACCTTATTTCTATCTCCTGATGGTCTCTTTTTTTGGCTGAAATTCTCCAAGTTCATTCACTAATGTTAGTTCATATCAGTGAGACCACACAGTATCTGTTCTTTTGTTTCTGGCTAATCTCACTCAGCATAATGTCCTCAAGATCCATCCATGTTGTGACATACTTCATAACTTTATTCTGTCTTACAGCTGCATAATATTTCATCGTATGTATATACCGCAGCTTGTTTAGCCACTCGTCTGTTGATGGACATTTGGGCTCTTTCTCTCTCTTGGCAACAGTAAATAATGTTGTTATAAACATTGGTGTGCAAATGTCTGTTTGTGTCCTTGCCCTCATGTCCTCTGAGTAGATACCTAGCAATGTGTTGCCAGATCATACAGCAATTCTATACTTATCTTCCTGAGGAACCGTCAAACTGCCCTCCACAGTGGTTACACTATTTGACATTCCCACCAACAGTGGATAGTTGTGCTTCTTTCTCCACATCTTCTTGCAGTACTTGTCATTTTCGGTTTTATTGATAATGGCCATTCTGGTGGGTGTAAGACGGTATCTCATTGTGGTTTTGATTTGCATTTCCCTAATAGCCAGGGAAGTTGAACATCTTTTCATGTGCCTTTTGGACATTTGTATTTCCTCCTATGAGAAGTGTCTGTTCAAGTCTTTTGCCCATTTTTGTAATTGGGTTATCTTTTGTTGTTGAATTGAAGAATCTCTTTATATATTCTGGATACTAGGCCTTTATCTGATATCGTTTCCAAATATTATCTCCCATTTTGTAGGTTGTCTTTTTACTATCTTGACAAAATTCTTTGAGCTCATGTTTAATTTTGAGGTGTTCCAATTATCTATTTCTTTCTTCAATGCTCATGCTTTGGGTGTAAGATCTAGGAAACTGTCTCTTATTATAAGATTTATAAGATATTTCCCTACATCTTTTTCTAGAAGTTTTATGGTCTTAGGTCTAATGTTTAGGTCTTTGATCTATTTTGAGTTAATTTTTGTATAGGGTGTGAGATATGGATCCTTTTTCATTCTTTTACATGTGGATACCCAGTTCTCTAGGCACCATTTATTGAAGAGACTGTTCTGTCCTGGGTGAGTTGGCTTGAGTGCCTGATTAAAGATAAATTGTTCATAGATAAGAGGGCCTACATGTGAACACTCTATTCCATTCCATTGGTCACTATATCTATCTTTATGCCAGTAGCATGCTGTTTTGATCACTGTAGCTTCATAATACACCCTAATGTCAGGTAGTGTGAGACCTCCGACTTCATTTTTCCTTCTCAGGATATTTTTAGCTATTCGGGGCACCCTGCCCTTCCAGATAAATTAGGTTTTGTTTTTTCTATTTCTGAAAAGTAAGTTTTTGGGATTTTAATGAGTATTGCATTGAATCTGTAAATCAATTTAGGCAGAAATGACATCTTAATTATATTTAGTCTTCCAATCCATGAACACGGCATGCCCTTCCACTTATTTAAGTTTCCTGTGATTTCTTTTAGCAATTTCTTGTAGTTTCCTTTGTATAGGTCTTTTGTATCCTTAGTTAAATTTATTTCTAAATATATTATTCTTTTGGTTGCAACTGTAAATGGAATTTTTTTCTTGATTTCTCCCTCAGATAGTTCATTACCAGTGTATAGAAACACTACAGATTTTTGAGTGTTGATCTTGTAACCTGCCATTTTGCTGTACTCATTTATTAGCTCTAGCAGTTTTGCTGTGGATTTTTTGTGGTTTTTGACATAAAGTATCTTATCAGCTGCAAACAGTGAGAGTTTACTTCTTCCTTTCCAATTTTGATGCCGTGCATTTCTTTTTCTTGTCTAATTGCTCTGGCTAGAACTTCCAACACAATGTTGAATAACAATGGTGATAGTGGACATCCTGGTCTTGTTCCTGATCTTGGGGGGAAGGTTTTCAGTTTTTCCCCACTGAGGACGATATTAGCTGTAGGTTTTTCATATATTCCTTTTATCATGTTGAGGAATTTCCCTTCTGTTCCTATCCTTTGAAGTGTTTTCAACAAGAAAGGGTGTTGAATTTTGTCAAATGCCTTTTCTGCATCAATCAAGATGATCATGTGGTTTTTCTGCTTTGATATGTTGATATGATGTATTATATTAATTGATTTTCTTATGCTGAAGCATCCTTGCATACCTTGGATGAATCCTACTTGGTCATGGTGTACAAGTCTTTTAATATGGTGCTGAATTTGATTTGCAGTAATTTTGTTGAGGATTTTTGCATCTATATTCATTAGAGAGACTGGTCTGTAGTTTTCTTTTTTCATAATATCTTTGATTGGCTTTGGTATGAGGGTGATGTTGGTTTCACAGAATAAGTTAGGTAAATTTCCCTCCTTTTCAGTTTTTTTGAAGACTTTGAGCAGGACTGACACCAATTCTTTCTTGAATGTTTGCTAGAATTCATGTGAAGCTATCTGGTTCTGGACTTTTCTTTTTGGGGAGCTTCTTAATGACTGATTCAATTTCTTTACATGTGATTGGTTTGTAGAGGTCGTCTATTTCTTCTTGAGTCAATATTTGTTTTTCATGCCTGTTCTAGTTTGCTAGCTGCTGGAATGCAACACACCAGAGACGGATTGGCTTTTAATAAAAGGGGATTCATTTTATTAGTTCTTCAGAGGAAAGGCAGCTAACTTTCCACTGAGGTTCTTTCTTACATGGAAGGCACAGGATGGTCTCTGCTGGTCTTCTCTCCAGGCCCCTGGGTTCCAACAACTTTCACCGGGGTGACTTCTTTCTTTATCTCCAAAGGCCTGGGCTGAGCTGCAAGTGCTGAGATAAGGAATGCCAAGCTGCTTAGGCTGTGCTATGTTGCGCTCTCTCATTTAAGCACCAGCCAATTAAGTCAAATGTCACTTATTGCAGCAGATACGCCTCCTAGCTGACTGCAGATGTAACTGGCAACAGATGAGGTTCATGTACCGTTGGCTTATGTCCGCAGCAACAAGACTAGGTATGCTCACCTGGCCAAGCTGACAACTGAATCTAACTAACACAATGCCTTTCTAGGAAGTTGTCCATTTCATCTACATTGTCTAGTTTATTACCATAAAGTTGTTCATAATATCCTCTCATTAACGGCTTTATTTCTGCAGGGTCAGTAGTTATATCACCTCTTCCATTACTGATTTTATTTACTTGCATCCTCTCTCTTCTTCTTTTTGTCAAGCAATCTTATTGATTTTCTCTAGCTTTTGGTTTTGCTGATTTTCTCGATTGTTTTCATGTTCTCAATTTCATTTATTTTTGCTCTACTTTTCGTTATTTCTTAGCTTTTGCTTCTCTGGGGTTAGTTTGCTGTTCTTTCTCTAGTTCTTCCAAATGGACAGTTAATTTCTCCATTTTTGATCTTTCTTCTTTTTTTATATAGGCATTTAGGGCAATAAAGTTCACTTAGCACTGCCTTTGCTTCATCCCATAAATTTTGATATGGTGCGTTTTTCATTTTCATTTGTCTTGAGATATTTACTGGTATCTCTTGTAATTTCTTCCTTGACACACTGGTTGTTTAAGAGTGTGTTGTTGAGCTTCCATATATTTGTGAATTTTCTGGCCCTCTGCCTATTATTGATTTCCAGCTTCACTCCTTTATGATCTGAGAAGGTATTCTGTATGATTTCAATCTTTCTGTATTTCTTGAAATGTGCTTTGCGTCCTAGTATATGGTCTATCCTTGGGAATGCTCCATGAGCACATGAGAAAAAGGTGTATACTGCTGTTGTGGGATGTAATGTTCTATAAATGTCTGTTACGTCTAGCTCATTTATTGTATTATTCAAATTCTCTGTTTCTTTATTGATCTTCTGTCTAGATGTTCTGTCCATTGATGAGAGTGAGGAATTGAGGTCTCCAACTATTATGGTAGATGTGTCTATTTCTCTTTTCAGTGTTTTCAATGTTTGCCTCATGTATTTTGGAGCACTCTGGCTCGGTGCATAAATATTTATGATTGTTATGTCTTCTTGTTGAATTGTTCTTTTTATTAATATATAATGTCCTTCTTTGTCTCTTTTAATTGTTTTACATTTGACGTCTAATTTCTTGGATATTAGTATAGCTACTCCTGCTCTTTTTTGATTGTTGTTTTCATGAAACATCTTCACCCAACCTTTCACTTTCAACCTATCCTTGTCGTTGGGACTAAAATGTGACTCCCATAGACCCATCTAATGGGTCCTGTTTTTCAATCCATTCCGCCAATGTATGCTTTTGGTTGGCAAGTTTAATCCACTAACATTTAGTGTTATTACTGTAAAGGCAGTACTTTATTCTACCATGTTACCTTTTGGATTTTGTATGTCATATGTAATTTTTCTTCTTTTTACATTTACTGATAGTCTTCCTTTCTACACTCTTCTCTACATCTCTCTCTCCTGTCTTTTCCTATCTGTCTCTAGTGCTCCCTTTAGTATTACTTGCACAGCCGATCTCTTGGTCACAAATTCTCTCAGGGATTCTATGTCTGAAAATGTTTTAATTTCTCCCTCATTTTTGAAAGACAATTTTGCTGGATATAAAATTCTTGGTTGACAGTTTTTCTCTTTTAGTATCTTAAATACATCATAGCACTGTCTTCTCATGTCCATGGTTTCTGCTGAAAATCTACACATAGACTTATTGGGCTCCCTTGTATGTGATGGGTTGTTTTTCTCTTACTGCTTTCAAGATTCTCTCTTTCTCTTTGACATCTGACATTTTGATTAGTAAGTATCTTGGAGTACATCTATTTGGATCTAGTCTGTTCGGGGTTCGCTGCACTTCTTGGATGTGTAATTTTAAGTCTTTCTTAAGAGTTGGGAATTTTAGTGATAATTTCCTCCATTAGTTTTTCTCCTCCTTTTCCCTTCTCTTCTCCTTCTGGGACACCCACAACATGTTTATTTGTGCACTTCATATTGTCATTCAATTCCCTAAGTCCCTGCCCATATTGTTCCATTCTTTTCCCTATATTTTCTTTTGCTTGTCAAATTTCAGATGTCCTGTCCTCCAGTTCACTAATCCTGTCTTCTGCCTCTTGAAATTAACATTGTAGGTTTCCACTGTTTTTTCATTCTTCTACTGTGCTTTTCAGTACCAGAAGTTCTGTGATTTGTTTTTTCAGACTTTCGATTTCCTCCTTTCGGTAATCCCTTGCCTTCTTTATATCCTCCCTCAATTCATTGATTTGATTTTTGATGAGGTTTTTCATGTCTGTTTGAACATTCTGAATTAATTGTTTCAACTCCTGTATCTCATTTGAATTGCTGGTTTGTTCCTTTGACTGTGCCATATCTTCAGTTTTCCTAGTATGATTTGTTATTTTTTGCTGGTGTCTAGGCATTTAATTTCCTTAATTAGTTTATTCTGGAGATTGTTTTCACTTTTTCACCTAGGATTTTCTTGCTGGATGACTCTGTTGTCTATCTGTTCTTTGACATTCAGTTCAGCTTATTCTACACCTCTAGCTTAGTTTTTGTTTAACAGATCAGAATTTTTCAGTTCTTGTTTTCTTGTTTCTTGCCCTGCCTGTATGGTGCCTTTTCCCCTTAGGAGGGTCTACTTAGGTATTATAAACTCCAGTTAGATTTTCCCAGACCAAACTGGCCTCCTCTCAGAAGGAAAGAGTCACCACCGTCAGTTTTCCATTAGGGTGAGACCCAGCAGGCTGAAAGACTTTCCTATGAAGCCTCTGGACTCTGTTTTTCCTATCCTACCCAGTATGTGGCACTTTGTCTGCCTGATGGTCCTACCAGCATAAGGTGATGTGGTACCTTTAACTTCAGCAGACCTTCCCTGCTGGGTGCATGGCTGAGACAGTGGAGAGATTGTAGGCTGGTTTTAATAGCTTCAGTTTTCCAGACCCTGGGGTCAGGATTCCTTGAGGGAGGGATTCCACCTGAGCTAGGCCCCACCCTTCTCCTGGGGAAGGCACAGCCTCCAGACAAACTCTCAAACAAGCTTAATTCTGCCTGTGCCTAGGGCAGTTGGAGCCTGAGAAGTCCTGCAGCTGTATCCAAATAGCAGTCATACCATAGAAACACAACCACAAAAAAAGAAAAGGAGAAAAAAAAATCCTTTTCAGAGTGGTACCTCTGGTCCGTGGATTTGCCAAGCAAGAGCTTAAGTTGGTATGTTGCTCTGTGTATTTCCAGGTCCTATGTGCCCCTTCCTTTCCTTCAGGGCCCAGACCCTTTCAAGTATTTTGTGCTGTCTGATTCAAAAAATCTCTGGTTTTTGTTTTTGGGTTTTTTTCTTTTTCCATACACCCTGTCCCCTCTGCACTGGGGCAAAAACCAGCAACCTCAGCTTTTACTCAGGTTTAGCTGAGCTGGGGGCCTATTTTTAGTAGTCAGAATTTGTAACTTAATTCCACAACTGGTGCTTGGTTGCACTGAGCCCCTGCTGCTAATAAAGCCTCTTTTCTATCCCCTCTGGGAGCAGTCTGTGCAGGAGGGGCACCGGCCTCCACGGCTTGGGGAACTCACGGTTCTGGATGGGCTTGCAGCCGGTCTAGCTCGTCCAGACTGTGGTACCCTGTATGTCTGGTCACTGACGTGGCCCCAGCAATTGTTCTGTGCTGTTCCTGGCTATTTACTAGCTATCTGGAGGATGAACTAAATCCCACTCCTCACTAAGCTGCCATCTTGGCTCCTCTAAAAATAACTACAGATGACAGCATTTTTTTTTAACAAGAAAATATTTTTTAGTAATGGTAGGTACATTGTTTTTTAGACATGATGCTATTGTACACTAAATAGACTATAGTATAGCTTTTAGATATGCTGAGAAATAAAAAATTCATGTAACTCACTTCATTGTCATGTGTCTAAAACTAGGACTAAGCCCACACCATATCTCTGAGGTATGCTTGCCTATGCACATAAAGACAGACCCCCCCCCAAATATGAAGCAAATATTGACAGATTTGAGGGGAAAATAGATGGTACTACTTTAATACAAAAAGACTTCAATACGCCACTTTGAAGAATGGATAGAACATCCTGACAGAAGATCAAAAAGGAAATAATATTGAACAATATACTAAACCAACTAGATTTAACAGACACATATAGAACACTTGACCTAAGAGTACCAGAGTACCATTTTTCTCTAGAGTACATGGGTTATTTTCCTTATGTTTTCTCATAAAATAAGTCTCAATAAATAAAAAAATACTGAAATCATACCATATTTTTCCTCCAACTACAAAGGAAGGAAGCTAAAAATAACAAAGGGAGAACTCGAAAATTCAAAAATTTCAAAAATTTGTATAAATTAAACAACCATTCTTACACAACCAGTGAGTCAATGGAGAAATCACATGGGAAATTAACAATGATCTTAAATGCAAATGAAAACACAGCATACAAAAACTTAAGGGGTGCAGTAAGGTAGTGCTCATAAAGACAGCACAACAAAAGGAAAATAAGGTCAATATTCCTCATGAACACAGATGTAAAAATTCTCAACAAAATAGTAGCAAAGTGAATCCAACCACATATCAAGATAATTACACACCATGAACAACTGGGATTTACCACAGCTATGTAAGGGTGATTCAACCTAAGGAAATCAATAAATACAATACATCACATTAATACACTAAAGAAAAAAAAACATGACAACCTCAATTGATGAAGAAAGAGCATCTGACAAAATCCAGCACCACTACTTGATAAAAACACTTAGAAAACTAGGAATGGAAGGAAACCTCCTCAACGTGATGAAGGGTATATATGAAAAACCCACCACTAATATCATATTCAAAGGTGAAAAACTGAAAGCTTTCCCTCTAAGATCAGCAGCAAGACATGGATGCCCACTATCACCACTGTTATTCAACAACAACCTGGAAGATCTAGTCAGAGCAATTAGCAAAGAAAATAAATAAAAGACATCCAAATTGGAAAGGAAGAAGTAAAACTTTCCACATTTACAGATGCCATCATCCTGAAACCTCTACAACAAAGCTACTAAAGTCAATAAATGAACACAGCAAAGTTGCAGGGCACAAGATAAATATGAAGAAAAAAAAAAACCCAGCAGGGTTTCTACACATTAGTAATGAAGAATCTGAATAGGAAATCAAGAAAAAAAATCCATTTATTTTAGCAATTAAAAGAAGCAAATATGTAAGAATAGATTTAACCAAGGATGTATAGAATTTACACATAGAACACTACAGAACATTTCTAAAAGGAATCAAAGAGGACCTAAATAAATGAAAGGACACTCCTGTTTATGGACTGGAGGATTAGATATCGTTACAAAATCAACAATATCTAAAGTTATTTACAGATTCAATGCAATCCCAATCAAAATTCCAACAACCTTCTTTGCAGAAATAGAAAAGTCAAATTTATTTGGAAGGGCAGAGTGACCTGAATAGCCAAAACCATCTTAAAAAAGAAGAACAAAGTTGGAGAACTCACACTTGCCAGTTCCAAACTTTATTTCAAAGCTACAGTATATCAAAACAATATGATATTGGCACAAGGACAAAGACCACTGGAACTGAATTGGCAATTAAGGAAATAAATTTTCACATCTATGGCCAATTTATTTTTCACAAGGGTGCCAAGTGCACTCAACAGGGAAAGAATAGTCTCTTCAACAAATGATACTAGGAAAACTGGATATCCATATGCAAAAGAATGACAGTGAACTCCTATCTTTCACCAAATTCAAAACTAACTCACAATTGATCACAGACCTAAATATAATAACCAGATATAAGACTCCTAGAAGAAAACAAAGGGAAGCATCTTCAGGATCTTGTGTCAGGTAATGGTTTCTTACACTTTAGCCAAATGTATGAGCAACAAAAGAAAAAAAAACAGATAAATGGACTTCATCAAAATAAAAAATGTTTGAGCATCAAATGACTTTATTATGAAAGTAAAAAGATAACCTATTTGGGTACCACATATCTGATAAGAGTTTAATGTCCAAAATGTATAAATATCCTACAACAAACAACAAAAAGACAAACAGCCTAATTTTAAAATGGGCAAAAGACTTGAACAGACATTTCTCTGAAGAAGATATACAAATGGCCCACAAGCACACGAAAAGATGCTCAACATCATTACCCATTAGGGAAATGCAAGTAGGTACTCATACAAATATTTTCCCACTGATATCCATAGCAGCATTATAAACAATTTGCTAAAAGATGGAAGTAACCCAAGAATGCATCAACAGTTGAATCAACAAACAAAAGCAGTATATACGTAAAATGGAGTACCCTTCAGGCAGAAAAAGGGATGAATTTCTAACAATGCAACAACACAGATGACGCTTAAAGACATCATGATGGTTGAAATAAGCCAGACACAAAAGCAAAAATACTATATGATTTCACTGATATGAAATAATTAGACTCTGTATTTTCTGCATGATTTTTCTGTAAACCCATAACTCTCTAACAATAAGAAACACACACTCACAAAAAAACTACTGGCCAGAGATGTGTGGGTCTACACCTGGACTTTCAATGATATTCCATTAATCTATTTGCCTATTTTTGTGTCATTATCACACTGTTTTGATTCCTATCATTTCATAATATAACTTTTAAACAGGAAGACTGAGTCATCCAAACCTGCTCTTTTTCAGATTATTTTGCCTATTCAGGGCCCCATGCAGATGCATATAAACTTGAGGATTGGGTTTTTCACTTCCATAAAGAAGGCAGCTGTAATCTCAATACAGAAAACATTGAACTTGTATATTGCCTTGGACTGACACCTTAATGAAGTTACCTCTTCCAATCCATGAACATGGGGGTTCTTTCTATTTATTTACATCTCCTAAATTTCTTTCAGTAGTGTTTTGTAGTTTTTAGTATGCAAATCTTTTTGCATATATTTTATTCTCTCAGATCCAACTGTTTAAGTGGAATTGTTTTCTTCCTTTCCTCTTCAGATTGTTCATTACTAGAATACAGGAACACAACTTTGTTTTTTTAATATTTTTATTGAGAAATCTTCACAAACATATATTCCATACATGGTGTATAATCAGTGCCCCACAATATCATCACATAATTGCGTACTCATCACAATGATCATTTTTAGAACATCTACATCACTCAAAAAAGAAATAAAAAGAAGGGCGGGCCACGGTGGCTCAGCAAGTAAGTGTGCTTGCCTGCCATGCCCGAGGACCCAGGTTCGATTCCCGGTGCCTGCCCATGTAAAAATTAAAAAAAAAAAAAAAAAGAAAGAAATAAAAAGAAGAAAATACTCATTCATACCATATACCTTATTGCTTCCTCTCATTGACCACTAGTATTTTCATCTACCCAAATTATTTTACTCTTTGTCCCCTGTATTATTCATTTATTTCTTATATATTTTTTTGCTCATCTGCCCATACCCTGGATAAAAGAACCACCAGACACAAGGTTTTCACAATCACACAGTCACACTGTAAACACTATATCTTTATACAATCATCTTCAAGAATTAAAGCTACTAGAACAGAGGTTGGCAGGTCCATTCAATGTACTTATATTATTGTGCTACAATCAGCTAGTATTGTGCTATCCATTTCTGAATTTTTACAATCAGTCCTGTTGCACAATCTGGATTCCTTCACCACCAATTGCTCGATCTCTACCCTATTTCTATCTCCTGATAACCTGTGTTCTTAACTTCAATTCTCAAAGCTCACTAATTAATGTTAATTCATATTAGTAAGACCATACAGTATTTGGACTTTTATTTCTGGCTAATTTCACTCAGCCTAACATCCTAAGTTCCACCCACAATGCTACATTCTTCATGACTTCATTCTGTCTTACAGATGCATAATATTTCATCATATGTTTATACCACAGCTTGTTTAGCCACTCATCTGTTGATGGACATTTGGGCTGTTTCCATCTCTTGGCAATCGTAAATAATGCTGCTATAAACACTGATGTGCAAATGTCCATTTGTGTCCTTGCCTTCATGTCCTCTGAATATATACCTAGCAATGGAACTGCTGGATCATACAGTAATTCTATACTTAGCTGTCCAAGGAACCGCCAAACTGCTTTCCAAAGTAGTTAGATCATTTACATTACTACCAACACTGGATAAGTGTGCCTTTTTCTCCACATCCTCTCTGCACCTGTTCCTGTTTTTTGTTTGTTTGTTTTTGATAATGGCCATTCTAGTGGGTGTCAGATGATATCTCATTGTGGTTTTGATTTGCATTTCCCTAATAGCCAATGAGCATCTTCTCATGTGCCTTTCATCCATTTGTATTTCCTCTTCTGAGAAGTGCCTGCTCATATCTTTTGCCCATTTTTCAATTGGGTTGTCTTACTGTTGTTTAGTTGAAGAATCTCTCTATATATTCTAGATACTAAACTTGCACCTGATATGTGGTCGCCAAATATTGCTTTCCATTGTGTATGTAGGGTGCGTTTTTACTTTCTATACAAAGTTCTTTGATGCACAAAAATGCTTAATTTTGAGAAGTTCCCATTTATTTATTTCTCTCTTCAATGCTCATGCTTTGGGTGTAAGGTCTAGGAAATCACTTCTTATTACAAATTTTATAAGCTATTTCCTTACATTTTCTTCTGAAAGTTGTATGGTCTTAGTTCTAATGTTTAGCTCTTTGATCCATTTTGAGTTAGTTTTTGGATAGCATGTGAGATATCGATCATCTTTTATTCTTTTGTATATGGATATCCAGTTCTTCAAGTACCATTTATTGAAGAGGCTGTTCTGTCCCAGGTAAGCTGGCTTGACTTCCTTATCAAAAATCAATTGTCCATATTTGAGAGGGTCCATATCTGAACACTCTATTCAATTCCATTGGTCAGTATATCTTTCTTTATTCCAGTACCATGCTGTTTTGACCACTGTAGCTTTGTAATATGCATTAAACTCAAGTAGTATGAGACCTCCCACTTCATTTTTCTTTCTCGAGAAATTTTTAGCTATTCAGGGCACCCTTCCATTCCAAACAAATTTAGTTATTGATTTTTCTATTTCTGCAAAGTAAGTTATTCAGATTTTAATTGGTTTTGCATTGAATCTATAAATGAATTTGAGTAGAATTAACACCTTAAGTATATTTAGTCTTCCAATCAATGAACACAGTATGCCCTTCCATTTATTTAGGTATTCCGTGATTTATTTTAGCAATGCCTTGTAGTTTTCTGTGTACAGATCTATTGTATCCTTAATTAAATTTATTCCTAAATATTTTATTACTTGGGTTGCTATTGTAAATGGAATTTTTTTTCTTGATTTCCTCCTCGGATTTTGCTCATTTACTAGTGTATAGAAACACTATTGATTTGGGGGTATTGATCTTGTATCCTGTCACTCTGCTGTACTCATTTATTAGCTCTAGTAGCTTTGCTATAGATTTTTTAGGATTTTCGACATACAGTGTCATATCATCTGTAAACAGTGGGAGTTTTACACTTTCCTTTCAATTTTGGACGCTTTCTATTTCTTTTCCTTGTCTAATTGCTCTGGCTAGAACTTCCAGCACAATGTTGAATAGAAGTGGTGACACTGGGCATCCTTGTCTTGTTCCTGATCTTAGGGGGAAAGCTTTCATTCTCTCCCCATTGAGGATGATGTTAGCTGTGGGTTTTTCACATATTCCCTTTATTACGTTGAGGAAGTTCCCTTCTGTTCCTAACCTTTGAAATGTTTTCACCAACGCCTTTCCTGCACCGACTGGCTTTTCTGCTTTGCTTTGTTGATATGGTATATAACATTAATTGATTTTCTTATGTTGAACCATCCTTGCCTTCCTAGAATAAATCCCACTTGGCAATGGTGTATAATTCTTTTAATGTGCTGCTAGATTCGAGTTGCAAGTATTTTGCTGAGGATTTCTGCATTTATATTCATTATAAATATTGGTCTGTAGTGGGTGCATGGGTAGTACAGTGGTTAGAATGCTCACCTTCCATGTGGGAGACCTGGGTTCGATTCCTGGACCATGCACCTTCCCCCTCCCCCCCACACACAAAAAAAGATTGGTCTGTAAATTTTCTTTTCTTCAAGTGTCTTTGTCTGGCTTTCATATAGGGTGATATTGGCTTCAAAGAATGAGTTAGATAGTTTTCCTTCTCTTCAATATTTTTGAAGAGTTTGAGCAGGATTGGTACTAATTCTCTCTTGAATGCGTGGTAGAATTCATATGAAGCTATCTATCTGTTCCTGGACTTATCTTTTGGGGGAGCTTCTCAATGACTGATTCAATCTCTTTACTTATGACTGGTTTGTTGAGGTTGTCTATTTCTCGAGTCAATGCTTGTTGTTCATACCTTTCTAGGAAGTTGTCCATTTCATTTACATTGTCTAGTTTATTAGCATATAATTGCTCATAGTATCCTCTCATTACCTCATTTATTTCTGCGGGGTCAGTGGTTATGTTTCTTCTTCTATTTCTGATTTTATTTATTTGCATCCTCTTTTTCTTTTGTCAACCTAGCTATGGGTTCATCAATTTTATTTATTTTCTTGAAGAACCAACTTCTCGTTTTGTTGATATTCTTGATATTTTCACATTCTCAATTCATTTATTTATGTTCTCATCTTTGTTATTTCTATTCTTTTGCTTGCTTTGAGGTTAATCTGCTGCTCTTTCTCTAGTTCTTCTAAGAACAGTTAATTACTTGATTTTTGCTTTTTCTTCTTTTTTAACATAGGCATTTGAGGTAATAAATTTCTCTAATAGTACTGCTCTTGCTGCATCAAAAAAATTTTGATATGTTGGTTTTCATTTTCATTTGCCTTGAGATATTTACTGATTTTTCTTGTAATTCCTTCCTTGACCCACTGGTTGTTTAGCCTCCATATATTTGTGAATTTTCTGGCACTCTGCCTGTTGTTGATTTCCAACTTCATTCCATTATGATCCAGAAAGTGTTTGTATGATTTCAATCTTGTTAAATTTATTGAGACTTGCTTTATGACCAAGCACATGGTCTTTCCTTCAGGATGATTCATAAGCACTTGAGAACAATGTGCATCCTGCTGTTGTGGGGTGTAATGCTCTGTAAATGTTTGGTAAGTCTAGTTCATTCACTGTATTATTCAAATTCTCTGTTTCTTTATTGACCCCCTGTCTAGATGTTCTATCCACTGATGATAGGGGGACATTGAAGTCTCCAACTATTATGGCAGTGGTGTCTATTTCTCCCTTTAGTGATGGCAGTGTTGTCCTCACATACTTTGGAAATCTGGCTCAGTGAATAAATATTTATGATTGTTTTGTCTTCTTGTTGAATTGTTCCTTTTATTAATACATAGTATTCTTCTTTGTCTCTTTTGTTTTACATTTGAAGTCTAATTTGTTGGTTATTAGTATAGCTACTCCTGCTCTTTTCTGATTGTTGTTTGTATGAAATATCTTTTCCCAACCTCTCACTTTCAATCTACTTCTGTCCTAGATAGGTCCTGTTTTTTAATCCATTCAGCCAGTCTATATTTTTTGATTGGAGAGTTTAATTCATTAACATTTAGTATTATAACTGTAAAGGCAGTACTTTCTTCTACTATCTTGTCTTTTGGATTTTATATGTCATATCTAATTTTTTTTCTCTTTCTACCTTTACTGATTGTCTTCATTTCTACACTCCTCTCTAGACCTCTCCCTTCTGCCTTTTTCTATCTGCCTGTAGTGCTTCTTTTAGTTTTTCCTGCACAGCCAGTCTCTTGGTCACATATTCTCTCAGTGATTCTGTGTCTACAAATGTTTTAATCTCCCCCTCATTTTTCATATTTTTTATATTTATTTTTTGACTTTGTTTTACAAGAGGATACTTGTAAAATAAGTAAAAACAGACTTAATCAAAATAAGTACAATAGTAACGACAAAAGTTTTCCTATTGAAGAAGGTATTGTTGAGCTTTTTAAACCAAATTAAAATATGACTGATCATATAACAGGATAGATTTTTTTTTCAAAGAAATAAATTTATTACTAGGTATGAAGCAGTGGTTCAGATGGCCTATCAGCCCAAAATCTGTCTCTCCTGAATTGCAGTAATTCTGATAGTTTTTTAGTATTAAAAGATGGGCATGTTTTAGGATAATGAAGACAGTGCCCCAGATGATCTAATTATTGAGCATGCAGAGATTGATTGCATGCTTAGTCACAGATCATATCTCAAGAAAATGGTCCCCTCATTTTTTTTTATTAATTAATGGAAAAAAGAAATTAACCCAACATTTAGAAATCATACAATTCTACATATGCAATCAGTAATTCTTAACATCATCACATAGATGCATGATCAGCGTTTCTTAGTACATTTGCATCGGTTTAGAAGAACTAGCAACACAACCAAAAATGATATAGAATGTTAATATAGAGAAAAAAAATAAAAGTAATAATAACAGTAAAAAAAAAAAAAAAACCTATAGCCCAGATGCAGCTTCATTCAGTGTTTTAACAGGATTACTTAACAATTAGGTATTATTGTGCTGTCCATTTTTGAGTTTTCGCATCTAGTCCTGTTGCACAGTCTGTATCCCTTCAGCTCCAATTACCCATTATCTTACCCTGTTTCTAACTCCTGATGGACTCTGTTACCAATGACATATTCCAAATTTATTCTCGAATGTCCATCACATCAGTGGGACCATACAGTATTTGTCCTTTAGTTTTTGGCTAGACTCACTCAGCATAATGTTCTCTAGGCCCATCCATGTTATTACATGCTTCATAAGTTAATCCTGTCTTAAAACTGCATAATATTCCATCGTATGTATATACCACAGTTTGTTTAGCCACTCGTCTGTTGATGGACATTTTGGCTGTTTCCATCTCTTTGCAATTGTAAATAACGCTGCTATAAACATTGGTGTGCAAATGTCCGTTTGTGTCTTTGCCCTTAAGTCCTTTGAGTAGATACCCAGCAACATTGCTGGGTCGTATGGAAATTCAATATTCAGCTTTTTGAGGAACCGCCAAACTGCTTTCCACACTGGTTGCACCATTTGACATTCCCACCAACAGTGGATAAGTGTGCCTCTTTCTCCGCATCCTCTCCAGCACTTGTCATTTTCTGTTTTGTTGATAATGGTCAATCTGGTGGGTGTGAGATGATATCTCATTGTGGTTTTGATTTGCATTTCTCTAATGGCCAGGGATATTGAGCATCTCTTCATGTGCCTTTTGGCCATTTGCATTTCCTCTTCTGAGAGGTGTCTGTTCAAGTCTTTTTCCCATTTTGTAATTGGGTTGGCTGTCTTTTTGTTGTTGTTGAGTTGAACAATCTCTTTATAAATTCTGGATACTAGACCTTTATCTGATATGTCATTTCCAAATATTGTTTCCCATTGTGTAGGCTGTCTTTCTACTTTCTTGATGAAGTTCTTTGATGCACAAAAGTGTTTAATTTTGAGGAGCTCCCATTTATTTATTTCCTTCTTCAGTGCTCTTGCTTTAGGTTTAAGGTCCATAAAACCGCCTCCAATTGTAAGTTTCATAAGATATCTCCCTACATTTTCCTCTAACTGTTTTATGGTCTTAGACCTAATGTTTAGATCTTTGATCCATTTTGAGTTAACTTTTGTATAGGGTGTGAGATATGGGTCTTCTTTCATTCTTTTGCATATGGATATCCAGTTCTCTAGGCACTATTTATTGAAGAGACTGTTCTGTCCCAGGTGAGTTGGCTTGACTGCCTTATCAAAGATCAAATGTCCATAGATGAGAGAGTCTATATCTGAGCACTCTATTCGATTCCATTGGTCGATATATCTATCTTTATGCCAATACCATGCTGTTTTGACCACTGTGGCTTCATAATATGCCTTAAAGCCAGGCAGCGCGAGACCTCCAGCTTCGTTTTTTTTCTTCAAGATGTTTTTAGCAATTCGGGGCACCCTGCCCTTTCAGATAAATTTGCTTATTGGTTTTTCTATTTCTGAAAAATAAGTTTTTGGGATTTTGATTGGTATTGCATTGAATCTGTAAATCAATTTAGGTAGGATTGACATCTTAACTATATTTAGTCTTCCAATCCATGAACACGGTATGCCCTTCCATCCATTTAGGACTTCTGTGATTTCTTTTAACAGTTTTTGCAGTTTCCTTTATATAGGTTTTTTGTCTCGTTAAATTTATTCCTAGGTATTTTATCCTTTTACTTGCAACTGTAAATGGGATTCGTTTCTTGATTTCCCCCTCAGCTTGTTTTTACTAGTGTATAGAAATGCTACAGATTTTTGAATGTTGATCTTGTAACCTGCTACTTTGCTGTACTCATTTATTAGCTCTAGTAGTTTTGTTGTGGATTTTTCCGGGTTTTCGATGTATAGTATCATATCATCTGCAAACAGTGATAGTTTTACTTCTTCCTTTCCAATTCTGATGCCTTGTATTTCTTTTTCTTGTCTAATTGCTCTGGCTAGAACCTCCAACACAATGTTGGATAATAGTGGTGATAGTGGACATCCTTGTCTTGTTCCTGATCTTAGGGGGAAAGTTTTCAATTTTTCCCCATTGAGGATGATATTAGCTGTGGGTTTTTCATATATTCCCTCTATCATTTTAAGGAAGTTCCCTTGTATTCCTATCTTTTGAAGTGTTTTCAACAGGAAAGGATGTTGAATCTTGTCAAGTGGCTTCCTGCATCAATTGAGATGATCATGTGATTTTTCTGCTTTGATTTGTTGATATGGTATATTACATTAATTGATTTTCTTATGTTGAACCATCCTTGCATACCTGGGATGAATCCTACTTGGTCATGATGTATAATTCTTTTAATGTGATGTTGGATACGATTTGCTAGAATTTTATTGAGGATTTTTGCATCTATATTCATTAGAGAGATTGGTCTGTAGTTTTCTTTTTTTGTAATATCTTTGCCTGGTTTTGGTATGAGGGTGATGTTGGCTTCATAGAATGAATTAGGTAGTTTTCCCTCCACTTCGATTTTTTTGAAGAGTTTGAGGAGGGTTGGTACTAATTCTTTCTGGAATGTTTGATAGAATTCACATGTGAAGCCATCTGGTCCTGGACTTTTCTTTTTAGGAAGCTTTTGAATGACTAATTCAATTTCTTTACTTGTGATTGGTTTGTTGAGGTCATCTATTTCTTCTTGAGTCAAAGTTGGTTGTTCCTGTCTTTCCAGGAACCCGTCCATTTCATCTAAATTGTTGTATTTATTAGCATAAAGTTGTTCATAGTATCCTGTTATTGCCTCCTTTATTTCTGTGAGGTCAGTAGTTATGTCTCCTCTTCCATTTCTGATCTTATTTATTTACATCCTCTCTCTTCTTCTTTTTGTCAATCTTGCTAAGGGCCCATCAATCTTATTGATTTTCTCATAGAACCAACTTCTGGTCTTACTGATTTTCCCTATTGTTTTCATGTTTTCAATTTCATTTATTTCTGCTGTAATCTTTGTTATTTCTTTCCTTTTGCTTGCTTTGGGATTAGTTTGCTGTTCTTTCTCCAGTTCTTCCAAGTGAACACTTAATTCCTGCATTTTTGCCTTTTCTTCTTTTCTGATATAGACATTTAGGGCAATAAATTTCCCTCTTAGCACTGCCTTTGCTGCGTCCCATAAGTTTTGATATGTTGTGTTTTCATTTTCATTTGCCTCGAGGTATTTACTAATTTCTCTTGCAATTTCATCTTTGACCCATTTGTTGCTTAAGAGTGTGTTGTTGAGCCTCCATGTATTTGTGAATTTCTGGCACTCCGCCTATTATTGATTTACAACTTCATTCCTTTATGATCCGAGAAAGTGTTGTGTATGATTTCAATCTTTTTAAATTTGTTAAGACTTGCTTTGTGACCCAGCATATGGTCTATCTTTGAGAATGATCCATGAGCACTTGAGAAAAAGGTGTATCCTGCTGTTGTGGGATGTAATGTTCTATAAATGTCTGTTAAGTCTAGCTCATTTATAGTAATATTCAGATTCTCTATTTCTTTATTGATCCTCTTTCTAGATGTTCTGTCCATTGATGAGAGTGGTGAATTGAAGTCTCCAACTATTATGGTATATGTGTCTATTTCCCTTTTCAGTGTTTGCAGTGTATTCCTCACATATTTTGGGGCATTCTGGTTCGGTGTGTAAATATTTATGATTGTTATGTCTTCTTGTTTAATTGTTCCTTTTATTAGTATATAGTGTCCTTCTTTGTCTCTTTTAACTGTTTTACATTTGAAGTCTAACTTGTTGGATATTAGTATAGCCACTCCTGCTCTTTTCTGGTTGTTATTTGCATGAAATATCTTTTCCCAACCTTTCACTTTCAACCTATGTTTATCTTTGGGTCTAAGATGTGTTTCCTGTAGACAGCATATAGAAGGATCCTGTTTTTTAATCCATTCTGCCAGTCTATGTCTTTTGATTGGGGAATTCAGTCCATTAACATTTAGTGTTATTACTGTTTGGATAATATTTTCCTCTAACATTTTGCCTTTTGTATTATATATATCATATCTGACTTTCCTTCTTTCTACACTCTTCTCCATACCTCTCTCTTCTGTCTTTTCTTTTCTGACTCTAGTGCTCCCTTTAGTATTTCTTGCAGAGCTGGTCTCTTGGTCACAAATTCTCTCAGTGACTTTTTGTCTGAGAATGTTTTAATTTCTCCCTCATTTTTGAAGGACAATTTTGCTGGATATAGGAGTCTTCGTTCGCAGTTTTCTGTTTTAGTAATTTAAATATATCATCCCACTGTCTTCTAGCTTCCATGGTTTCTGCTGAGAAATCTACGTATAGTCTTATTGGGTTTCCCTTGTATATGATGGATTGTTTTTCTCTTGCTGCTTTCAAGATCCTCTCTTTCTCTTTGACCTCTGACATTCTAACTAGTAAGTGTCTTGGGGAACGCCTATTTGGGTCTAATCTCTTTGGGGTGCGCTGCACTTCTTGGATCTGTAATTTTAGGTCTTTCATAAGAGTTGGGAAATTTCCAGTGATAATTTCTTCCATTAGTCTTTCTCCTCCTTTTCCCTTCTCTTCTCCTTCTGGGACACCCACAACATGTATATTTGTGCGGTTCATATTGTCCTTGAGTTCCCTGATACCCTGTTCAAATTTTTCCATTCTTTTCCCGATAGTTTCTGTTTCTTTTTGGAATTCAGATGTTCCATCCTCCAAGTCACTAATTCTATCTTCTGTCTCTTTAAATCTATCATTGTAGGTATCCATTGTTTTTTCCATCTTTTCTACTTTATCCTTCACTTCCATAAGTTCTGTGATTTGTTTTTTCAGTTTTTCTATGTCTTCTTTTTGTTCAGCCCATGTCTTCTTCATGTCCTCCCTCAATTTATCGATTTCGTTTTTGAAGAGGTTTTCCATTTCTGTTCGTATATTCAGCATTAGTTGTCTCAGCTCCTGTATCTCATTTGAACTATTGGTTTGTTCCTTTGACTGGGCCATATTTTCAATTTTCTGAGCGTGATCCGTTATCTTCTGCTGGCGTCTGGGCATTCAGTCAGATTTCCCTGGGTGTTGGACCCAACAGGTTGTAAGATTTTTCTGTGAAATCTCTGGGTTCTGTTTTTCTTATCCTGCCCATTAGGTGGCGTTCGTGGCACACGTTTGTCTGCGGGTCCCACCAGTAAAAGGTGCTGTGGGTCCTTTAACTTTGGAAAACTCTCGCCGTGGGGGAGATTCGCCAGGCGAAGCGGATTGGAAGAGTGCCAGCCTGCCTGGGGGTCCGAACGCGGGGAGGGTCGCCGGCCGCCGCAGCCCGTGACAGCGCCCGTCCCAATTTCCTAGTTGGCCCGGGGCACCAAGCGTGGCGGCAGGGTGCCAGCCGCTGTGGCCCGGGAGAGTGCACCGTTCCCAGCCGAACCAGGGAGTCACGTGTTTGGAAGGGACCCCCCCCGGTCACCGTTCTCCGCGGCCTGGGGATTTCTGATCCAATTCTCTCAGTTGGTCCGGGGGGCCGCGCGTGGTGGGGGCGCCAGCCGCTGCGGCTTGAGGGGACCGCCTGCCCAATTGTCCCAGCTGGCCCGGGAAGAAGGAAGGGAGGGACTCTGGCCGCTTGCCGCCCCGCCCGGGAAAGCCCACGCCCCTCAGCGATCTCACCGGAGCGGGTTCTCTCAGCCAGTCAGCCGTTCCAGGATGGGGTACGCTGTCTTTTTTATCTCTGTCGTGGCTCCGGGAGCTGTTCTGTATCATTTCTACTGCCCTAGTAGCTGTTCTGGAGGAGGAACTAAGATCCGCGCGTCTTACTAAGCCTCCATCTTCTCCAGAAGCTCCAATTTACTCAGTCTGAGAAAGGAAGTTGGGTGGCGTTTCCGGGACGGTAGCGAGAACTGCGGCAGGGCGGGAGGAAAAGCACTCAGCACAGCACCTCACCAGCGGGAGGTGGGCCCCCCTCATTTTTGAAGGACAATATTGCTGGATATAGAATTTCTGGTTGGCAGTTTTTCTCTTTGAGAATCTTAAATATGTGATACCACTGCTTTCTTGCCTTCATGGTTTCTGCTGAGAAATCCACACACGGTATTATTGAGCTTCCCTTGTATGTGATGGATTGCTTTTCACTTACTGCTTTCAAAATTCTTTCTCTTTGACATCTGACAATCTGATTAGTAAGTATCTTGGAGTATGTCTATTTGGATCTATTTTGTTTGGGGTATGCTGCACTTCTTGGATCTGTAATTTTACGTCTTTCTAAAAGATGGGAAATTTTCAGTGAATATTTCCTCCATTAGTCTTTCTCCTCCTTTTCCCTTCTCTTCTTCTTCTGGAACACCCACAGCATGTATATTCATGTGCTTCATGTTGTCATTTGATTCCCTGAGAGCATGCTCATATTTTCCCTGTATTTTCTTTTGTGTGTTCGATTTCAGATGTCCAGTCCTATAGTTCACTAATCATTTCTTCTGCCTCATCAAACTACTGTTGTAGGTTTCCACTGTTTTCTTCTATTGTGTCTTTCATTCCTATAAGTTCTGTGATTTGTTTTTTCAAACTTTCTATTTCTTCTTTTTGTTTGCCCAATGTCTTCTTTATATCACTCACCAAGTCACTGATGTTTGATGAGATTTTCCATGTCTGCTCAAACATCCTTAATTAGTTGCTTCAACTCCTATATCTCATTTGAAATAGTTGGTTTGTTTGTTCCTTTGACTGGGACATATCTTCACTTTTCTTAGTATGACTTGTTTTTGTTGGAGTCTAGGCATTTGATTTCCTTAATTAATTTATTCTGGGGGTTGTTTTCACTCTTTCACCTAGGATTTTTTTATTGGATGGCTATGCTCTCTATCTGTTCTTTCACAGTCAGTTCAATTTATTCTAGACGTCTAGCATTGGTTCTCTTTAACTGCTCAGAATTTTTCAGTTTCTGTTTTTCTGTTTGAAAAACCCATATGGAACCTTTATATATTTTTTCCTTTTTGAGGAGGGTCTCCTCAGATCTTATAGACCCCAGTCAGGTTCTCCCAGACAGGACTGCCCTCCTCTCAGGAGGAAAGAGATGCCAGCATGAGTTTTCCCTGAGGGTGAGACCCAGTATGTTGTCAGACTTTCCTGTGAACTCTAGACTCTGTGTTTTTCCTATCTTGCCCAGCATGTGGCATCTGTCTGCCTGTGGCTTCCCACCACCATAAAGTGATGTGGTGCCTTTACTTTTAGCAGACTTTCCTTGGCTGAGGCATGGCTGAGACAGAGGTTTTAGGCTGGCATTGAATGCTTCAGTTTTTCAGTCCGTAGGGCCTGAATTCCTTGAAGGAGGTATTCCACTTGAGCTTTCCCAAGCTTTCTCTTGGGGAAGGTACAGCCTTTAGGGAATTAACTCCTTTCATCTGACTAGTTACTTCTGTCTCTCAGACAAGCTTAATTCCACCCTTGCCTGGGGCACTGCTGGGGCCTGAAAAGGCTTCCAGTTCTATCTAGTGAGCTGTTAAGGAATAGAAAAAAAAAAGTAGAAAAAATAAGCCCTTTCAGAGCAGGGACCCCCACTCCTCGGGTTTATCAATCAAGAGCTTAAGTTGGTATATGGCTCTGTGTATCTCCATGTGCCTATATGCCTTCTGTTCTTGGGGTCCAGCACTTTTTCACCTATGTTTTGTGCTGTCCAACTCAAAAATCCTCTGTTGTTTTGTTGTTGTTGTTGTTGTTTTCCATTAGCCCTGCCCCTCTCTGCCAGGGCAAAATTTCTTAGTACCTTTAAGTGCTTATTTCAGGTTTACCCGGGCTAGGGGTCTATTTTCAGTAGTCAGAATTTGTTAATTAATTCAGCATTGGAGCTTGGTTGAGCTAAACCCTTGCCACTAGTAAAGTCTGTCTCCTTTCCCCTTGGAGAACCAGCCTGCCAAGACTGTGGGGGAGGGGCACTGGTCTCTGTGGCTTGGGGACTCACAGTTCTGTGTGGGGTCTCAGCCATTCCACCTGGTCCAGATTGGTGTATGCTGTGTGTCTGGTGCTGTTGTTCTATACTGTTCCTGGCTATTTACTAGCTGCTCTGGAGAACAAAATAAATTCCACACCTCACTCAGCCACCCACAATTGTTTTTTGCATGATGATCTTGATTAGATCATCCCCATAAAGATGGGACAAACCCAACTGTGGGTATTAACATTGGATTAGAGGGAAATGTGACTCCACGCATTCCAGGTGGGTCTTGATTAGTTTACTGGAATTCTTTAAAAGAGGAAACATTTTGGAGAACTCACGAGAACCACAAGAGCCCATGGATATGAAGAAGGAAAACACACCTGGGGGTGCTTCATGAAATAAGAAGCCTGGAGAGAAAGCTAGCAGACATCGCCATGTTCACCATGCGTCTTTCCAGTTGAGAGAGAGAAAATCTGAACTTCATCGGCCTTTCTTGAGTGAAGGTAACCTTTTGTTGGTGTCTTAATTTGCATATTTTTATAGACTTGCTTTAACTGGGACATTTTCATGGCCTTAAAACTGTAAACTTGCAATTTAATAAATCTCCCCTTTTAAAAGCTGTTCTGTTTCTGGTATATTGCATTCAGGCAGCTAGCAAACTAGAACACTGATGTATTTTCCCATTTCTTCTAGGTTATCTAGTTTGCTGGCATATAATTGTGCATAATATTTTTATATTTTTTACTGTTGCAAGTTCAGTAAGATATCACTATTTTTCCTGTGTGATACTTGTTATTTGCATATTTTTTTAGTCAGTGCAGCTGAAGGTTGGTCAATTTTATTAATTTTTTTCAAAAAATTGATTTTTTTGTTTTTTCTGACAATTATTTTACTTTTCTAGTCTCAATTTTATTTATCTCCACTCTAATCTTAACAATTTCCTTTCTTATGCTAACTTAGTTTTAGTTTATTGTTGTATTTCTAATTCCAGAAGATGTAAAATTAGGTTAATTCAAAATCTTTCTTATATTTTAATATCAACATTTATATGGCCATATATTTCCCTCTGAGCATTTTCTTCACTACTTCTACTAAGTTTTCGTATGTTGTCTCTCTAAGCATTCTCTAATTCCTTCATAATTTCTTCTTTAACCATTGGTTCGAGTGTGCTGTTTAATTTCCATATATCTCTAAATTTTCCCATTTTCCTTCTGTTATTTAATTTCTAGCTTCATTCCACTCTGTTTAGAAGTTATTTTTTATGATTTCAATATTTTAAAATGTATTAAGATCTCTCTTCTGCTCTTACATATGGTTTATCCCAGAGTATGATGTGTGCATACTTGAAAATAATATATATCCTGCTGCTCCTGTGTGAAGTGCTTTTCTAAATGTCAGTTAGATCTAATTATTTTATACTGTTTTCCAGGTCTTCTATTTTCCAGTTGACTTTCTATTTAAATATCCTATCCAGTACTAAAATTGGTGTATCGAAATTTCCAACTGTTAGTGTAGAACTTCTTTCTTTCTCCAATTCTGTCAATGTTTATTTCATATATTTTGGTGCTCTGCTGTTAGGAACACTGTTAAATCTTCATGTTGAAATGACCCCTCTACTGATATATGATAACATTCTTCTTCTCTTATAACAGTTTTTTACTTAGTCTGTCTGATATTCTTTTTGTTTACTATTGTATATTTTTTATCCTTTCACTTCCAACCTGTTTGTACCTATAGATCTAGAAGATGGGTCTTGCATAAAAAGCATATAGTTGGGTCATGTTTCTTTATCCATTCCACCAATCTGTCTTTTGATTGGAGGATTTAGTTCATTTACATTGAAGGAAATTACTGATAAGGTAAGATTTACTCCCACTATTTTGGTAATTTTGGGGGGGGGTAAGTTTCATACTTTTTTCCCCACCTGTCCCCCCCCACCACCACTTCTGGCTTCCTTTTTGTTTAGGTGATGGTTTTTTGTTTTCTTTTTCTTTTTTTTTTTATTGTGAAGAATAACATATACAAAAAGGCAATAAATTTCAAAGCACACTACAACAATTAGTTGAAGAACAGACTTCAGAATTTGTTATGGGTTACAACTCCACAATTTTAGGTTTTTCCTTCTAGCTGCTCCAAGACACTGGAGACTAAAAGAAATATCAATATAATGATTCAGAAATCATACTTATTTGTTAAATCCTATCTTCTTTGTTATAACTTCACCTTCTCCTTTGATCTTTCTCCCAATCTCTAGGGGTATTTGAGTTATGCCATTCTAACTTTTTCAAGTTGGAAAGGAGGTGATGTTTTATAATAAGCCATTTGGATCACTTTTTCTTTCCGTTTGTGTCAATTTTTTGTTAAGTTTTTTTTTTTTAATTTACCATGGGGATTATATTAAGCATCCTAAATCTATTACAGTTTAGTTTGTGTTGATCCAAACTTGACTTCAATAGTCTACAATACACCTATATCTTTCTGTCCCATCTTTTTATGCTGTTTCTGTCAGAAATTACACCTTTATGAACTGTGTGCCCAGTAAGAATGATTTATGCTTGTTTTCTATGCATTTGAATTTTAAGCCTTATAAGAAGCACAAGACAACATTACAAACGATAAATAATTCTGGCACTTATATTTACCCATATTGTTATTTACACTGGAGATCTTTACTTCTTCATCCAGCCTCAAGATACTGTCCTGTGTCCTTTCAACATGGAGGATTCCCTTTAGTCCTTTCTGTAAGGAAAGTCTAGTAGTAATCAACTGTTCTAGTTTGCTAGATGCCAGAATGCAATATACCAGAAACAGAATGGCTTTTAAAAGGGGGAATTTAATCAGTTGCTAGTTTACAGTTCCAAGGCCGAGAAAATGTCCCAATTAAAACAAGTCTATAGAAATGTCCAATCTAAGGCAACCAGGGAAAGATACCTCAGTTCAAGAAGGCCGATGAAGTTTAGGGTTTCTCTCTCAAGTGAGAAGGCACATAGTGAACAGTTTCTCTCTCATCTGGAAAGGCACATGGTGAACACAGTCAGGGTTCCTCTCTCATCTGGAAGGGCATGTGGCAAACACGGCATCATCTGCTAGCTTCTTCCCCTGGCTTCCTGTTTCATGAAGCTTCCCAGGAGTTATTTTCCTTCTTCATCTCCTAATGTCGCTGGCTGGTAGTCTCTGCTTCTCGTGGCTATGTCATTCTGCTCTGCTCTCTCTGAATCTCTCATTCTCCAAAATGCTTCCTCGTTTATAGGACTTCAGAAACTTGTCAAGACCCACCCGAATGGGTGGAGACATGGCCTCTACCTAATCCAGCTTAATAATCACTCTTGATTAAATCATTCTAGGGACATTATCTAATTACAGTTTCAAAGATACAATACTGCATAGGGATGAGAAGAAATGGCTGCCTTTATAAAATGGGATTAGGATTAAAACATGGCTTTTCTAGGGTACATACATCATTTCAAACCAGCACATCAACTCTCTCCCTCAGTTTCTGTTTGCCTTGAAATGTCTTAATTCCTCCTCATTTTTGATGGACAGCTTGGTTAGATATATTATTCTCAGGTAACAGACTGTTTTATTTTTATTTAATTCAGCACTTTAAATATGTCTTCCTGGCAGTTTGGCGTTCCTCAAAAAGCTGAATATAGAATTGCCATATATGACCCAGCAATACCATTGCTAGGTATCTACTCAAAGGACTTAAGGGCAAAGACACAAACGTATATTTGCACACCAATGTTTATAGCAGCATTATTTACAATTGCAAGGAGATGGAAACAGCCAAAATGTCCATCAACAGATGAGTGGCTAAACAAACTGTGGTATATACATATGATGGAATATTATGCAGCTTTAAGACAGAATAAACTTATGAAGTATGTAACAACATGGATGGACCTTGAGAACATTATGCTGAGTGACACTAGCCAAAAACTAAAGGACAAATACTGTATGGTCCCACTGATGTGAACTGACATTAGAGAATAAACTTGGAATATGTCATTGGTAACAGAGACCATCAGGAGTTAGAAACAGGGTAAGATAATGGGTAATTGGAGCTGAAGGGATGCAGACTGTGCAACAGGACTGGATACAAAAACTCAGAAATGGACAGCACAGTACTACCTAACTGTAATATGATTATGTTAAAACACTGAATGAAGCTGCATGTAAGAATAATAGAGGGAGGAGGGCTGCGGACATAAATGAAACCAGAAAGAAAGATAGATGTTAAAGATTGAGATGGTATAATCTAGGAATGCCTAGAGTGTATAATAATAGTGAAATGTACAAGGTACAATTTTAAAAATGTTTTTGCATGAGGAAGAACAAAGGAATGTCATTATTGCAGGGTACTGAAAATAGATGGTAATTAATATTTTAAAATGTCACCTTCTGTGTGAGACTAAAGCAAAAAATGTTTATTTGTTAACAAAATTTATATTTTGACTAGTGCATTTCCTAATATAACTTATGTAGATAGTTTGATTGAACGCCATAAGTACTTGGAATCTCAGGTAGGACATGAGATTTTGCTGGCTTGTCCAGAGTGATGCCCTGATGAATCCCAGAGTGATTTGATCAGTGAGTGGAAAAGCATCTGCAAAGCCCCCTTCTGGGAGTGGTGAGAACGAAGAGAAATCCAACTTCCCCAAGTTGAATTCTTGATATTCTCACAAGCAGTGTGGACAACCAAAGCTATAGGCAGAGCCCCCAGTCTTGGGGTTTGTTCATATGAAATTTAACCCCGCAAAGGATAGGTCAAGTCTACTTAAAATTTAGGCCTAAGAGTCACCCCCAAGAGAGCCTCTTTTGTTGCTCAGATGTGGCCCCTCTCTCCAGCCAACACAACGAGCAGTCTCACCATCCTACCCTTCTCTACGTGGGACATGACTCCCAGGGGTGTGGACCTTCCTGGCAACGTGGGACAGAGATCCTGGAATGAACAGAGACTCAACATCAAGGGATTGAGAAAAACCCTAGAATGAGCTGAGATTTAGCATCAAGGGATTGAGAAAACCTTCTCGACCAAAAGGGGGAAGAGGGAAATGAGACAAAGTGTCAATGGCTGAGAGATTCCAAACAGAGTTGAGAGGTTATCCTGGAGGTTATTCTTATGCATCAAGTAGATATCATCTTGTTATTCAAGATGCAATGGAGAGGCTGGAGGGAACTACTTGAAAATGTAGAGCTGTGTTCCAGTGCCATGTTTCTTGAGGATGACTGAATAATGATACAGCTGTCACAATGTGACTGTGTGATTGTGAAAACCTTGTGTCTGATGCTCCTTTTATCTACCTTGTCAACAAAGGAGTAGAATATATGGAATAAAAATAAATAATAGGGGGAACAAATGCT
Organism: Tamandua tetradactyla; assembly: GCF_023851605.1. NCBI lineage: Eukaryota > Metazoa > Chordata > Mammalia > Pilosa > Myrmecophagidae > Tamandua > Tamandua tetradactyla. The sequence continues at coordinate 50,620,634 of NC_135339.1, forward strand.
AAAATAAATTTAGTTTAAATGCTAGTGATCAATGAAAGCAAGCGGTAAGGGGTATGGTAGGTATAATCTTTTTTTTTTTTCTTTCCTGTGTTTGTTTTATTTCTTTTTCTATTGTCTTTTTATTTCTTTTTCTGAATTAATGCAAATGTTCTAAGAAATGATGAATATGCAACTAAGTGATGATATTGTGAATTACTGATTATGTATGTTGTTTTATTTTATTTTTTTAATTAATAAATTAATTTTTAAAAAAATGCATGACAATGTTCACAGCAGCTTTATTCAGAATAGTTCAAAATCGGATACAACCCAAGTGTGCAGTAATGGATATGGACAATAGCAGAAGGATCTGAAGACATTGTGTTGAACTGAAGAAGGCTGTCGCCAAAGAGCACACGGTCTATCACCCCATTTGTATGGAGTGCAGGAAGAGGTGGCACTAAGCCATAGCGTTAGCAATCAGGCTAATGATGGTTACGTCTAGGGGCTGAAGTATTGACTGGACACAGGTACAATGGAGCCTCCCAGGGTAATGGAAATGCTCTTTGTCTTGATTAAGTTATAGATATATTTGCAAAAATTCATTGCTTTTTTACCCTGAAGATCGATATCTTTTGTATTTGTTATGCTACGATTTTGAAAGATTCTTAAAGAGACAGCCTGGCTGTTTTAACTTTCTGGTTGTTTGGATTCTACCTGCATGAAAGGAATGAAACAGAGTTTACCGAGAACCTACTGAGTGCTAACCATGGGGCAAATCATTTTCATTAATTAATTTCAAATAAAATTTGTATAAGTAAAAAAATATATATATGTCTTCCCACTGCTGCCTGGCTTTCATGGTTTCTATTGAGAAATCGATGTTAATCTTATTAAGAATTGCTTATATGTTACATGTGGATTCTCTGTTGCTGTTTTTAAGATTCTGTCTTTCTGGAAATTCCTATCATAATGTGTCTCAGTGTAAATTTGCTTGGGTCTAGCCTGCTTTCAGTTCATTAAGCATCTCTGAGTTGTATATATCTTTCATCAGATTTCGGAAGTTTTCTGCCATTATTTCTTCAAATATTTTTCCTGACCCCTTATCTTTCTCTTCTCCTTCTGGACTCCTCTACTGCATATAGTGATATGCTTGATGGTGTCCTTGGATTCTGTTCAATTTTGTTTTTCATTCTTTTTTCTTTCTTCTCCTCAACCTGGACAATTTCAATTGTCTTGTCTTCAAAATTCACTGATCCTTTCTCCTGCCTCCTCCAGTCTCCTATTGAACTATTCTGTCGAATTTTTCACTTATCATAATTTTAAATTTCAGAATTTCCATTTGGTTCTTCTTTATACTTTATATGTCATCTCTGAAGTTCTCATTTTGCTCATATATTTTCCTGATTTCCTTTAGTTCTTTGTCCATGTTTTCTTTTAGTTCATTGATCCTCTTTATCTTCTAAGATCTCCAATTAGTAATTCCAGAAACTGCACATCCTTCAAATAATTTCCCATCAAATTTTTTTTCCTTTGACTTAATTATTTCCTGTGTCCTTGTATGTTTTATTAATTTTTTGTTGAGAACTGAACATCCTGAGTATTATGTTGTGGTCACTTTGGAAATCTAGTTCTCCCAATCAGCCTGCCAGAAGGAAGTGGGTAGGGAAGAAAGAAAAAGAGAGGGCTAAAAAAAACACTCACTAAAAAGAAAGAAAAAAAGGAAAAAAAATAATGAAATGCACTGTCTCTCTCATTCTGGAGTGCCAGGGGGGACTCCAGAAGCTGCTACTGTCAAGTTTTTAAATAAAATGTTTTATCTATCTAATTTCTCTAGTGCCTAGTACACATAATAAGGGGCTCAATAGCATTTGCTGAATGAATACATAATATGGAATTTGCAAACTAGTTCATGAACACTACATAGGCTTAGCCTGGAGGTTCCATTTAAAAAATAAAAAAAGACACTCTAGCAGGAATCATTAAATATTTGAAGGGTGACTGTACAAAAGAATTGACTTGTTCTTTGCAACGCTAAAGAATAAAATTAGGATCACGAACATGACAAAGAAATGCACTGTGCTTCAACACAGAGAACCTTCTAAAAATTAATATTCTTAGTAGGTTGCCTTGAGGATATCGAGCTCCTTGTCAGCAAAACAATTCAAGCAGTAGCTAAAGCACAATCTATCAGGTGTTTATATCCTCTAAAAATAAGGAAGCAGACACTTAGCTTTAGGGTTGTTTGTGTTTTGTTTTGTTTTATTGACATTTTGCTCATTTCTAACCTAGAAGCACTTCCTGAACTGATGGTATCCATGGTAGAATCTGTCTTCTGGTAACATAAGTAAAACTTGTCTGTGATGGTTTGAATCTTTTGCGGACCCCAGAAAAGCCATGGTCCTTTAATCCTCATTCAATATTGCTAGGTGGGAGCTTTTTAATTGTTCCCATGGAGATGTAATCTACCCAATTGTGGGTGGTAACTTTTGATTAGATGGGTTCCATGAAGATGTGTCTCCACCCATTCAAGGTGGGGTTGCTTACCGGAGCCCTTTAAGAGAGAACCATTTTCGAAAAAGCTTAAAAGCCATAAGAACCATGAGAGTCTAGACAGCCAGAGATCTCTGGAGAAGGAAAAGCACTGGAGAAGCTCCCCAGGGGAGCTTTGTGAAAGAAGAATCCTGGAGAAAAAGCTAGCAGATGGTGCCATATTCACCATGTGCCTTTCCAGTTGAGAGAGAAACCCTGAACGTCATCGGCCTTCAGGAACCAAGATATTCTTTCCATGGATGACTTAGATTGGACATTTCTATAGCCTTGCTTTAATTTGGACATTTTCACATTTGAACTTACAAATTAATAAATTCCCCCTTTTAAAAACCATTCCATTTCTGGTGTATCACATTCCAGAAGTTTGCAAACTAGAATATACCCAGGGTAACTGTCTTTTTTTCTATATGGTGTTATGATGTTTCAATTAAATAGTAACTAAATCAAAAGACTGTTTATCCGTAGTGTTCTAAGAGCAAAATAATCTTGGTTCCTCATTAAAACATATAACTATTATTTTACTCTAAATTTTTTCTTTCATACAGTATAGTTCTCAGTTATTTTATCTACAAGTCCAATTTTGAAAGTTAATCATTCTCCTGTGCTTCACAGTATTACTTTGCTTCTGATTAAATATCACAAAGATGGACATCATCACCTGCTTACATGTTCAATTATTGTGCTAGTTACCATATATATTTATCTACCAAAAAGTTTTGCTTTATTGGTCTTTAGATAACAATTAGTTGTAGAACAGATTTCTGAGTTTGGTATGGGTTACAATTCCACAATTTTAGGAACATATTCAGTTCCAAATTTTAAATGTTTAAATTTGTGTGGAGTTAGAGACAAGCAGAATGAAATATTTTTTAAAAATGTATCCAACATATAATTCAAATTAAAACAAAATTAAAGGAATCAGTATACTGATATTTCTTTTAGTCTCTAGTAACTTAGGGTAGCTAGAAATAAAAACCTAGAATTGTGAAATTGAAATCCATATCAAACTCTGAAATCTGTTCTCCAACTAATCGTTGCAATGTATTTTGAAATTTATTGCTTTGTTATATGTATGTTATTTTCCACAAAAAAAAGAAAAAAATTAGAGAAGATAGGATTTAACAAATTAATGATTGCTGAATGATATTCCTTTTGGTCTCCAGTATTTTGGAGCAGCTAGAAGAAAAAATGAAAAATCGTGGAATTGTAACCCATGCCAAACTGTAAAATCTGTTGTATAACCTCCTTTAAAATGTACTGGGAAAAGTATTGTTTTGCATATATGTTATTTTTCACAATTAAAAAAAGCCAAAAAAAAAAAAGAAATTAAAGGCTAAATTCTAAGTTAAATTTAATGTGTTAAGCTTACTCTCAAACTAACTTCAGTAGTTTAGAAGCACGGCTTGTAGCCTGGCATCCTAAGGTAAACTTCTCTTAATTTCAGGAAAGACCTGCTGAAAACCCAGACAGTCACATGGGTTTCCCTCTTTATTCCTTCAGCCACAGAAATAAGAAGTGCAAGAAAGGCTGACAGGGCAAATTTTGGAGGTAAGTAGGCCATGTAAGTATACATGATTTCTTCCTGAAGGCATAAAGAATTACAACTAGCAGCAACAGAATGAAGGAAAAATAAGACCCTTTATGACAAGCCGTAAAGAGAAAAAGGTATACCACTTTGAGGGGACCTGAGTAAGGCTTTAAAAGTTAAAGCTTTTTCACAAAACAGACAAGCATGGCTATCTAAACAGCATAAAAAGTTCTGGGACCACCTGCATCAGAATCACTTGAGGCCCTTGTTAAAGAATTGGGTTCTTGCTGGGTCCCACCTAAAACCTAATGAATCAAAAGAGTGCTCCAAAGATACTGCATTCTTAACAAACTTCCCAAGTAATTTTACACACTGAAGTTTAAGAATCATTGTAACAGGGTTCAAGCAATTACCAATTTCGGAGGCAAGTAAGGTAAGCCATGTACAATGTGCAGGAACTCCCTAAGGACAAACTCTCAGCATAGCCAACAGAGTTTCTAGGAAGAAATAAGCAACCTGGATAAGGGCTACCCTTCCCTCTGACTTTCTCCAAATGATTTCACTCTTTTCCAAAGCCTTCCCACAACACATGAAATACGAAATGTATCAGAAAGCCAAGTTAAACATTTCATGTACTTAAAACTAAAAAAAAGATTGCCTGTCTGTAAAAATTCCTTAAAACAATAAAAGTTGCAAATATTTTAATCTTCTTCAATAGCTTCTCCTTCTAGCTTTTTCTCAAATTTGCTTTTCGGTCAAACCTGCAAAACTTTGTAAAATTATATATCACTAACCGCTATGGGTTAAATTATGTTCCCCCAAAAGATATGTCTGAAGATGTAATTAATTAAAATGAGGCCAAACTGTAATAGGGTGGGCTGTAATTCAATATCACTAGTATCTTTATAAGAAGAGGAAATTCAGACACAAAGACTCGGGAGAAGTCCATGTGAAGACAGAGGCAGATGCATCTTTAAAAGTCAAGGAACATCAAGGATTGCCAGCAACACCAGAAACCAGAAGAGGTAAGGAAGAATTCTCATCTATGTTTCAGATTCAGCAAAGCCCTCCTGACACCTTGATTTCAGACTTCTGGCCTCCAGAACAATGAAACAATAAATTTCTGTTGTTTTAAGCCTCTGGTTTATGATACTTTGTTAAAGTAGCCCTAGAAAACTAAGACACTCTGTCAGAGTCCATTTTAATGCCCATCCAATCCCAGTTACATATTTGCTTACCAATATTCTACTATACAAATTATATAATTTTATTCAGATAGGACACAAAAAGTTCATTCCAGCACCCTCCTTTCTTTAAACCAGTGGATTTAAATGGTTGAGTTGAGGAGGGGGATGTGGTGGTCTTGTAGAATGATTAATATAACATGTGACTCCTCACCATATATGTCACATAATTTTAAAAAGGCATTTAGAATACTAACTCATTTAACCCTCACGACAATCCTATAAAACAGGTATTTTTACTGCCATCCCCAGTATTCAAACAGGGTAAAAAACTTGTCCATAATTACACAGCTAGTTAGCTGATTCAAACCCAGGCAGGTGAACTCCAGAAACAGAACATTTAACCATTACACTATACTGTAGTTTGAATACGCCACAGAGGATTTAACTATTTTACTCCTTAATCCACTAAAACTTGCCTGGCCATCCCAAACACCTGGAGAAACTTTCTAAAAATGCAATCAGCATGCCAAAAGCAGCTGATTTTGGGGATGGGGGGGAGGGGGCAGGCAGTGGGGGAGGTGGATTCAGATCTCATTGTTTTAATTACGCTTTTAGGCCCAACTCTGCAAGTAAAATCATTACCCTTCCCCCTATGTGGAACATGACATCCAGGGGTGAAAGTCTCCCTGGCAACATGGGATATGACTCCCAGGGACAAACCTGACCCTGGCACCGTGAATCAAGAATGCCTTCCTGATGGAAAAGAATTGTAACAAATAAGGTAGCAGTGGCTGAGAGTTCAAACAGAGGCTACTCTGGAGGCTATTCTTCCACAAACTTCAGCTAGATATTGCTATTTATCATAGTTTGCTAAACCCAATCAAAACCATTTCTGCTAACCCTAAAGAACACCTGTGGCTCTATCTGAAATTCTACAAAATTTCCAAGCACTATGATTACTTTCCAGAAACCCACAACCTCCAGATGGGTTCCTAGGCCAGATAAGTCCTGAAACCCAGAGGGGCCAGCCTCTCTAGAACATCAACTAGTCCCATCCCCCTATCCCATATTAGCAACAGCCTTCTCCAATATGAAAAAGTTAGAATGAGCATAGCCCGAATACACCTAAAGTTTGGGAGAAAGATCAAAGGAGAAGGTGGAGTTATAAAACAGAACATAAGATTTAATAAATGAGTATGACTGCTGAATCATTATATTGATATTTCTTTTAGTCTCCAGTATCTTGGAGCAGCTAGAAAGAAGAATCCTAAATTATGGAACTGTAACTCATACCAAACTCTGAAATCTGTTCTATAACTAATTGCTGCAGTATACTTTGAAATTTACTACCTTTTTGTGTATATGTTATTTTTCACAATAAAAAGTATAAATACATTTTTTAATGGGGGAAAAATAAATAAATAAATATGCTTTTAGGTGATTTGAAGTATACCAAAGGCTAGGAACTACCGTACTAGACTATTAGTTCACCAAAGTGGAGCAATGGCAGCCTTTGAAAAATAACTCATAGTTTGGAAGTTAAAGTCTTAACTCTAGTTCATTTATTAAGTAGAATTTTCTTATTACCCTATTCTCTCTCCTACCCTAAAGAAATTGGGAGAAAAAAAATCACATCTAGAATTTGCTAAAGAAAAAATAAAAATAAGAGCTGTTGGTCTGTACCATTTACATGTACGAAACTTAAAGATCAGTGATGTTCAGCATGATTACTCTGAGACAAAGTTAGATCTTTACTGAATGAAATATTCAAGGTAGAATTTAGAGTTGAAAGGGATAGGGATATTTCTACCTCTGGCAAGCCTCTCATTTTACAGACGGAAAAAAAAATCCTGTTTTTTAAGCATCCTCTTTAACTCAGTTCACATTTATAATATTTAGCCAGCAAATATTTAAGGTTTACTACAGTGTGTGCAAGAGAACTGTGTAATATAGTATCACCGTATATTACAGTTGGAAGGAACTCTGAAGATCATTTAGTTCAATCTCCTAATTTATATATTAGGAAAAAGCCCAGAAATTTTCAGTGACTTGCCCAAAGTCACACAATTAATGGCGGAGGCAGCAACCTAGAAAAAGGCCAAATTTCTTATCACTTAAGTCAATAGTATTTTTACTACACCAAAAGTGAAGTTTTGTTCTTAAACTTTTTACTTATAATTAATAGAGTTCAGCCCATTAGCTTTAAATACTAGGAATGAGATTTACAGTGTAATTCTGATTCTTCTATTAATCAGCTATCTGATTTTTGGGTAAATAACTGTAAAATAAAAATAGGGCGGGCCAAGGTGGCTCAGTGGCAGAGTTCTTACCTGCCATGCCGGAGACCCGGGTTCGATTCCCAGTGCCTGCCCGTGCAAAAATAAATAAATAAATAAATAGTACCTTTCCTTGGCCACAGGATTATTTTAAAAATTAAAAACAAAATAAAATGTGAAAAATAATTCTGGAAAAATAAGAAATTACAAAGAATTAAGATATACTTTTTATTTTTTTCTAGAGGCAAATAGGTACTGGTTGTTAAATCTTTGTACATGCTGTCCCAAACAGTCTGAATTAGAAAGGTTCGAAAATTATTACTCTAGGTTCACTCTCTACATAACTCACTTACAATATTAAATTAATACTACCTTGATGGACCATTTCTAGCAAATAAAATATTTCTCTGATGATTGTATTGTCTGTTTTCTAAAGGGTATTAAAGGATTGGATAAAGTGATCCCTGAAGTTTCCTTCACTTTAAGTATCTCTGATTTTTCAGTAAAACACAATCACTCCCCAAGTAAAACTTTTAGTCAAAAGCCATATGCTAAATAAAGTGTGACATTTAAATAACAGTAATGTACCAATGTTGGTTCCTTGGCTGTGACAAATGTACCACAATAATATAACATTAATCACTGGATAAAATGGGTGAGGGGTATGTGAGAATTCTCTGTACTAGCTCTGCAATTTTTCTGTAAACTTTAAACTAAAAATTTTAAGTTTATTTAAAAAAAATAGATAACTCTAGAAGCATGAGGAAAGATGCTCAGCTTCACTAGCTATTAAGGAAATGCAAATCAAAACCACAATGAGATATTATCTCACACCTATTAGAATAGCCGCTATTAAACAGGCAACTACAAATGTTGGAGAAGATGTAGGGAAATTGGAACACTTACTCACTGCTGGTGGTATGTAAAATGGTATAGCTGATGTGGAGGATGGTTTGGTGGTTCTTCAGAAAGTTAATTATAGAGTTGCCTTATGACCCAACAACCCTGCTACTCCAGATATACCCAGAAGATCAGAAAACAGGAACACAAATAGACATTTGGACACCAATGTTCACTGTAGTGTTATTCACAATTGCCAAAAGACAGAGGCAACCCAAGTGTCCATCAACAGATGAATAGATAAACAAAATGTGATATATACATATGATAGAATAATACGCAGCACTAAGAAGGAATAAAGTCCTGAGGCTTGCAAAAACATGGATAAATCTTGAGGACATTATGTTAAGTGAAATAAAGCAGGCACAAAAAAGACAAATATTTTATGATCTCACTGATATGAACAAATTATTATATGTAAACTCACAGACACAAAATACAATATACAGGTTACCAGGATACAGAATGAGGCTAAAGAATGGGGTTAATATGTGCAAAATATTAAGAATGTTGTTTAATATGTGCAGAATACTTAACTAGGTTGAACTTAAACATTTGTAAATGGACAGAGGTGAGGGTAGCACAATATTGTAAGAATAATTAACAGTACTGAATGGTATGTGAGTGAGGTGGAAAGGGGAAGTTTAGAGTTATATATATCACCAGAAGGAGAGTTGAAGGTTAAAACATGAAAATATGTAACATAGGGAAGCTTGTGATAGATAATGTCTGTAATTAACTGTACAAATATTTTAAAAAGCCCTTCATGAACTAGGATAGATGTACAACACTTATTATAAGGAGTTAATAATAAAGGGATTATGGGGGAAAAAACACTCTGCTGGTTTGAATGGATTATGTACACTAGGAAAGCCATGTTTTAATCCTGATTCATCTTGTGGAGGCAGCCATTTCTTTTGATCCCTATTCAGCACTGTAGGTTGGAAACTTGATTAGATGATCTCAATAGAGATGTGGCACACCCAATTGTGGGTATTAACCTTTGATTAGAGGGAGATGTGACTCCACCCATTCTAGGTGGGTTTTGATTAGTTTACTGGAATCCTTTAAAATAGGGGACATTTTGGAGAAAGTGAGAGAGCCACAAGAACCACAAGAGTCCACACAACCAGAGATCTTTGGAGATGAAGAAGGAAAACATCCCTGGGGGAGCGTCTTTAAACAAGAAGCCTGGAGAGAAAGCTAGTAGACGTTGCCATGTTTGCCATGTGCCTTTCCAGTTGAGAGAGAAACCTGAACTTCATCGGCCTTTCTTGAGTGAAGGTAACTTCTTGTTGGTGCCTTAATTTGGACATTTTTAAAGACCTGCTTTAGTTTGGACACTTTCATAGCCTTAGAACTGTAAGCTTGCAACTTAATAAATTCCCCCTTATAAAAACCATTCTGTTTCTGGTATATCACATTCTGGCAACTTGCAAACTAGAACATGTACCTATTGCAAACTATAGATTACAGTTAACAGTAATATTTCAATACTCTTTCATCAACAACAATAAATGAGCCACATCTTGGCTCAATAATATGGGGGAATAAGGGAAGTTTAGGGTTTTCTTTTTTCTTTTATTTTTCTGGAGTAATGAATGTGTTCTAATTTTGATCATGGGGCTTTATAGACAACCACGTGATGATACTGTGAACTGGTGATTATATATTTCAGATGGTTTCTATGCTGTGTGAATATATCTCAATAAAACTGCATTAAAAAAACAGAGGGTGGTACGATGGTGGCTCAGTGGCAAAATTCTCACCTGCCATGCTGGAGACCCAGTGTTCTAGTTTGCTAGCTATCAGAATGCAATATACCAGAAATGAAATGGCTTTTTAAAAAGCGAATTTAATAAGCTGCAAGTTAACAGTTTTTAGGCCATGGAAATGTTTCAATTAAAACAAGTTTAGGATGGGCCACAGTGCCTCAGCAAGCAGTATTCTCACCTGCCATGCCAGAGACCCGAGTTCAATTCCCGGTGCCTGCCCATGCAAAGAAAAGAAAGAAAAAAAAACAACAAACCAGTCTATAGAAATGTCCAACCTAAGGCATCCAGGGAAAGACACCTTGATTCAAGAAGGCCATTGAAGTTCAGGGTTTCTCTCTCCAGTAGAAATACACATGGCAAACACAGTCAGGGTTTCTCTCTTAGCTAGAAGGGCACATGGCAAACACGGCACGATCTGCTAGCTTCTTCTCCAGCTCCCCGGAAGGCATTTTCCTTCATCTTCAAAAGTCAATGGCTGGTGGACTCTCTGCTTTGTGGTTCTGCAGCGTTCTCTGTCATGGCTTTCTTGTGGTTCTGTCGTTATTCTCTGCTCTCTTTGAATCTCTCCCCCTCTTTCTCCAAAATGTTTCCTTTTTTATAGGATTCCAGTAAACTAATAAAGACCCACCTAAGTGGGTGAAGACCCATCCCCACCTATTCCAGTTTAACAACCACACTTGATTGAGTCACATCTCCACAGATATAATCTAACTAAAGTTTTCAACATAAAGTACTGAATAGGGATTAGAAGAAAAGGCTACCTTTACAAAATGGGATTAGGATTAAAACATGGCTTTTCTAGGGTACATAAAACTTTCCAAACTGGCACACCTGGGTTCGATTCCTAGTGTCGGCCCATGCAAAAAAAAAAAAAAAAAAGATAATAGGGTGCATGGGTTGTTCAGTGGTAGAATGCTCGCCCTTCATGTTAGGGGACCCAGGTTCAATTTTCCAGCCATGAAACCAAAAAAAAGAAAAGAAAAAGATAATAAATTTCTTTGCCCATTTGGACAGTTCAGAAAATGTCTACCAAACAAGTAACTCCAAGTTAATATCGGAGTAAAAGTCTTATTTGCTTTGCCCCTAAAAATGCTAATTTAGCTTAGCACTTCAAAATACTATGCTGAATGTTTAAATTATGTTAGTCCCACAAAAATGGAAGTTTCACAATATAAATACTTTCAACTGAACTCATGTTTATATTATCACATCTCTAATCTTCTACCTTAAAACAAACTTTTGAAGGTGAAGTCCTTAAACCAATGCTGGACTTCCAGTGGTTCAGTGCAGATCCCTATGGTGATTTGTTTTGTTTTTAAGGAAATTCTGGATCTGCGGGGATAAAAAGGATCAGACATAGAAAAAAAATACAAAAGGCTCTTGAACCACTGGCTCCCCAATTTAGTATTACCATAATAGGTAGCTTTACAACACTCTAAAGACCTAAGAGGCTCTTACTGTTATTTTAAAGCAATTAATTATACATTCTTTTCAGCATTTCTAAAATTTTAAACATTTCAATTAATATATGTAATGTCCAAAGGAGTTACATGAATGACACAGAAATTAATGCTTCTGCATTTCTTTTTACAGATTCTTGAAGTAACAAAAATATAATATTTAGATCTCAATAGAAACTCCTTTTTTCTCATAAATAATTATACCACACCAGTATTAAAGAATTACTTGCTTGAGAGAACTTAAAAATCTTTGAAAACTTATTAGAAGTTTGTTATTTTTGCCTTTTCTTTATTGAGCTGTTGAACAAGAGGTTTTTTGTGAAACTGGTTTTCGAACTGCAATTTTTCATTTAGTTGCCTTGAAGTAAACACTATGGAACGAACAAAGGAACTGTATCTGAAAGAAGTCCATGATGGTTCAGTCAGGTGAATTATGATTTTGTCAAGTCATGCGAATTCTGGGTGGAAAAAAGGATGTGATTGATTTTGTGCTTTCTGAAAACCTTAAATTAAGAAAAGCTATACATGTTGAAATTTAAAATGCCAGTATCATATTTAACAAAAAGAATATATAATCTCATCAAATTTCTTATTGGAGAGAATAGAGACTGTCCAGATATGAAAAGAAATAAAAGAGACTTAAGTCTTCCCTATTTAGCCCAACAGGGACACTTCAGAAATGAACAATTACAGGGAAAGCTACATGGATCTACATGTTACAGAATATATACTGTGCATTGTGGGCTTTTTTTAAACTTCAATACTTTCTTCCCTACCTCAGTTTAAAGACACCAAATTCTTTTTTCTTTTATTAATTTTTTAATTAAAAAAAATAACAAATGCAAACATTTTTAACTTTTGATCATTCCGTTCTACATATATAATCAGTAATTCACAATATCATCACTTAGTTGCATATTCATCATCATGATCATTTCATAAAGCACTGGCATCAATTCAAAAAAAGAAATAAAAAGACAACAGGAAAAAATTCATGCATACCATACCCCTTACCCCTCCCTTTTATTGATCACTAGCATTTCAATATTTATTTTAGCATTTGTCCCCCCTATTATTTATTTTTATTCCATATGTTCCACTGGTCTGATGACAAGGTAGATGAAAGGAACATCAGACACAAGGTTTTCACAATCATACAGTCACACTGTGAAAGTTATATCATTATACCATCATCTTTAAGAAACATGGCTACTGGAACACAGCACTACATTTTCAGGCAGTTCCCTCCAGCCTCTCCATTACATCTTCAATAACAAGGTGATATCTATTTAGTGCATAAGAGTAACCTCCAGGATAACCTCTCAACTCTGTTTGGAATCTCTCAGCCATCGACACTTTATTTTGTTTCATTTTGCTCTTTTCCTTTTTGGTCTAGAAGTTTTTCTCAATCCCTTGATGCTGAGTCTCAGCTCATTCTAGGATTTCTGTCCCACGTTGCCAGGAAGGTCCACACCCCTGGGAGTCGTGTCCCACGCAGAGAGGGGGAGGGCAGTGAGTTTCCTTGTTGTGTTGGCTGGAGAGAGAGAGGCCCCATCTGGGCAACAAAAGAGGTTCCCTTGGGGGTGACTCTTAGGCCTAAGTTTAAGTATAAAGCCACCAAATTCTTATGATTCATTATGAAAGACACAGATAGATAGTTGCTTGTTCATAAATAACAGTAACTATGTGTTTATAATCCTAACAAGCTTCAGCGGTGTTAAGTGGCCTAAAAAAATACAAGAGTAAATGTCTGTGTTAAAAAATAAAATATTCTAGTTTGAAAACAAATATGAATATACTTGGAGGACCCATTAAAAAAAGATCCTTGAGGAACAAAACCTAACCTGGAAAGAAAAGATATTAAAATAATGTTTTTTTCTCCTTCTCACTGCACAGCTGGTGGAGGTGGAGGTAAGGGTACCCATACAAGCTTTCAAAATTTTTGTAGACAAAGAAGAGGCAAGGATCTAAGGGACACACAAACAAAGGTAGTTGCCCATGTAAAGCTAAAGCAAATCCCTAGGAAGAACTAAAATGGAACTCACTTCATTTGGCAGGGAGGGAAAGCAGAAGATGACCACTAAGGCCCTCCAAAATGAAAATAATTCTATTCTGGACCAAATTTCTATATCTCTGATATAACTTCTACCCTAACTGATGAAGTTCCTGATTGACAGGATTTATCACAGGATAAGTCTTAACAGAACACAACACTTTGTAGTAATGGATATATTCCTGTAAAGTGTTCCTCCCCTCTTAAGTTAAAACAAATCTGAAAATACTTATTTTTAAATTATTTATATTATATAATGGGGTGAGGGACAAGAGTTAAGAGGAGGTTTAGATTTCCTATTTGGTGAAGGTGTATTTATTGGTTTTCTGTATCTTGGGAACAATGAAATTAACTAAAATTGAGAATGCGGATGGACTGTGGACTTTGGGCCCTCTACATGATGTCCGATGAATATAGGTGGCTGAAGGATGCAGTGACAGAAGTAGAATGGTGAACGATGGGGTATACTTATTAACGAAGGCCGTGCTGCTACAAAAAGGAACAATGTGAGGCATACAATGATGTGAATGAACACATGGGACATTTGGTGAGACAAAATAAGCCAGAAATAAAAAAAATAACAACGGTATGGTCACCATTAGAAAATGCTTGTAAGAAAACAGGGGCCTAGATTGTAAGCTTTTAGAGCAGACACATTAAGCCTGGAGTGATGATTATTATTTCCAGATTCTGAGAGGGTGTTTTATATATATAACCTGATATTTAGAGATAAGAACGAAGCCGAACAGGTTGAGGTTAAAGTACTTCAGAACATAGGGGTAAGGAAGACAGTGTCTATATTTTAGAACTACACATGCTCTATGAGACCAATGGAAGAAAGGTTTATTTGATCTGGAACTGAAATTTTTTGTAGCGCATAATCTAATTCAACCTATCTGTATAGCTCATTCGAACAACTGAAACACAGAGAGCACAGAATGAGAATGAGGTCCTTTAATCCAGACGTCTTTAATCCTGTATAGATTATTGCAATGGATGGAAACATCTTACAGTATATTAACCAGATAATCAAAAAGTATTGGCAAAGTCCCCCGAGGGAGGAGAGAAAGACTATGGAACTATTAAACCTTATGTTCTAGTTTGCTAGCTGCCAGAATTCAATATACCAGAAATGGAACAGCTTTTAATAAAGGGGAATTTAATGAGTGGCTAGTTTACAGTTCTAAGTCCGAGAAAATGTCCCAATTAAAACAAGTCTATAGACATGTCCAATTTAAGGCATCCAGGGAAAGATACCTTGGTACAAGAAGGCCGACGACGTTCAACATTTCTCTCTCAGCTGGAAAGGCACGTGGCAAACCTGGTGGTGTCTGCTGGCTTTCTTGTGGCTCTACCAAAAGGGACTCTCTCCCAAATGTTTCCTCTTTTAAAAGATTCCAGTAAGCAACTCCACCTTCAGTGGGTGGAGACACACCTCCATGGAAAGAATCTAATCAAAAGTTACCACCCACAACTGGGTGGGTCACATCTTCATGGAAACAATCAAAATGCTCCCACCCAGCAATACTGAATGAGGATCAAAGGGCATGGCTTTTCTGGGGTCCACCACAGATTCAGACCAGCACACCTTACCATCAGGGAATCCCCTGATACTGTGTCACACTTCATGGACACCTAAATCAATAGACTATGCCCCTCGATCATGAGGCTTACTCTTGTGAAGCTTATGTAAGTAGCACCGAAGCTTAGACTACCTACAGGCATGCCTAAGAGTTCATTCTGGAGGACCTCTGTTGTTGCTCAGATGTGGCCTCAGTCTCTCTAAGTCCAACTCTACAAGTGAAATCATTGTCCGCCCCTCTAGGTAGGACATGACATCCAGGGGTGAAAGTCTCCCTGGCGATGTGGGAAAGGACTCCCATGGATGAATCCAGACCTGGCACTGTGGGATCAACAATTACATCCTGACCAAATGGGAGAAATGAAGTGTAATTAATAAAGTATCAGTAGCAGAGAGAGTTCAGAGCCGAGAGGCAACTCTGGAGGTTGCTCTTATGCAAGCTTCAGGTAGACCTTGCGACCTATCATAACTTGCCAATCCACAACCAGGACCATTCCAGCCAATCCTAAAGAACACCTAGGGCAATTTATAAGATTCCACAAGGGTTCCAGGCACTAGAGTAACTTGCCAAAAACCTACAACCTTCAGATGGGACCCTGGTCCAGATAAGCCCTGAAACATAGCCCAGCCTCTCCAGTACATCAGATAGTTCCATCTCCCTATCCCATATTAGTGACAGATCCTTCCAATATAAAAAACTTAGAATTGCCATAGACCAAACAACGCTAAAGAGAGGGATGGAAAGATCAAAGGTGATGGATTTTATACATAGAAAATAGGGCTTAACAAATGAATATGAATGCTGAATCACTAAATTGATATCTCTGTTAGTCTCCAGTATTTTAGCGCAGCTAGAAGTAAAAACCTAAAATTGTGAAATTGTAATCCATGCCAAAGTCTGAAATATGTTCTACAACTAATTGTGGTGCTGTGCTTGGAAATGTATAGCTTTTTTGTATATATGTTATTGTTCACAAAAAAAAGAAGGAAAAAAAAGTAAATTGTGATGATAAAAAAATATTTAAGCCCTCTAGCCTCCTATATTCTGGAGCAGCTAGATGGAAAAATATGAGAGGATCGTATGGTAGCCCATGACAAACTCTGAGATCTATCCTGTAATCACTTTTTTGAAGGGTGCTTTGAAAACTACTGCTTTTTTTAGTTCTTTGCTTTGTATATGTTATACTATACAATAAAAAAGTTTTTAAAAAATTATTTATGTTATAGATTTTGCCCAGTCAAGGGAAAAAGAAGTAGCAGGGGACAGAGAGGGGAATCAGTGGGAGAGAACAGAGGTATAGGTGAACAGGGATTGTAAGCAAATATACACCTGTACTGGAAACCAGGAATCCTGTTTTCTAATCCCACTTCGGCTAATAGTTAAAGAAACTTTCTTCATTACAGACCGAGCTTCCTTATCTAGGAAATGAACTGAGAATAGGGGCTGTAACCCAAAACAAGAATCCATTCTAGAGCAAGATATCCCCAAAGGGAGACCTCACCAGAACTTTAGTGTCACGAATGGCAGCTGTTCACAAGAAGAATAAAAACTCTTAGGTTTCTGGGGTAAGGGCAATTTCTGGTTATTCAGCCTGGGGATGTGTGGATTTCTTTAAAATCATATTACCTAAGGAACAATAAAGAAAGAGAGTCCATCAAAGTCGCCAATTCAACTTCATGTCAGTGCTTGGTATTGTAGATTCAGAGATAACTCACAATTCCTACCTTTAAGGTGTTCAGAATCCATTGAATGTTTTGGCTAAATGTTAAGAGAAAATCTGAACCTCTCTCTGACCCTGCCCTTTCCCAAGAACAGAAGTAATGGTTCCTAGAGTCCTGACACTCAGATCTCAATCAAGAAGAACTAGGCTTAGAGAAATTAACTTCAGGGCACCTGTCCTAGTTTGCTAGCTGCCAGAATGCAAAATGCCAGAAACAGAATGGCTTTTAATAAGGTAAATTTAATAAGTTACTAGTTTAGAGTTCTGAGGCCAAGAAAATGTCCCAACTAAAACAAGTCTATAGAAATGTCCAATCTAAGGCACCCAGGGAAAGATACCTTGGTTCAAGAAGACCGAGGCAGTTCAGGGTTTCTCTCTCAAGTGAGAAGGCACATGGCAAACACAGTCAGGGCTTCTCTCTCAATTGGAAGGGCACATGATGAACACGGCATCATCTGCTAGCTTTCTTTCCTGGCTTCCTGTTTTATGAAGCTCCCCGGGAGACGTTTCACTTCTTCATCTCTAAAGGTCGCAGGCTCATGGACTCTCTGCTTTGTGGTGCTGCAGCATGCTCTGCTCTCTCCGAATCTCTCTCTCTCTAAAATGTTTCCTCTTTTACAGGACTCCAGAAAACTTACCAAGATCCACCCAAATGGGTGGAGACACGTTGTCACCTAACCCAGCTTGACAACCACTCTTGATTCAATCACATCTCCAGGGAGATGATCTGATTAGTTTCAAACATGCAGTATTGAATAGGGATTATTCTGCTTTTATGAAACGGGATTTAGATTAAAACATGGCTTTTCTAGGGGACATACATCCTTTCAAACCAGCACAGCATCCAAGCTTTTTTTATTTTAAATCCAGTGCCCTAAAACAATTGAATAATGCCACCATATAAGTGTCATCTAGCTTTATTAATAAAAGCCCTATTAGTTTACAAATAAAACAATTTTTAAGTAAGTTCAAAAGTACTGCTTACTACTGATAACATGAAAGCCTCCTTTAATAGGTTTGCCTTGTTATTGTTCAAAAATTGCAATACATATATTGTAGCCTGTACTCAATTTCCAGGGCAGGGACTATTGTCCAAATAATCTCTATTCCTGATGTATGGCACAGAGCAACTATTCAAGATATACAGGTTGAATTTGTGATCTCAGATCTAGTTAGTGATCCTTTCCAGGTCTAAAACTGTCTATACCTGGCACAATATATGGCCAAGATAGACAAAATGAGAAAAAAAAAAACAAAAAAACGATACGGTCTTACAAATATATAATAAACTTGACTCAGTCTGAGATCTTTTGGAATGCTGACACTATAACCTTTAACTATGTATCCAACTACTTTATATTTTGTCCTATGAGCGATGCAAAATTAAGATTCCTTAATCTTAAACAACTGTATAATTTAATTTCTACAAACAGCAGCAGAAAAAAGAGAGTAAAGAAAGAGGAATGGAAATATTAAAGTCAGAAAACTTTAATTACAATGAAAAAAGAATATAAAGTAGAGAGAGGAATATGAAATATTAGTTACAACCAGAAAATATGCACACTACTTGTATGGCCTTGTAAAACATTAGGTGCAGAACTTTTTTCTTTCACTTCTGGTTATAATCAAGATCTATGAAAAGGGAGAAGAAACCATAAAAAAGAGAACTCTGAAATGCAGGAGTTACATATTGGGAATACTTTCCTAATTGGCTAGAAATTTTTAAAAAGGGGAGGTATTATAATCTGACTCAAGGAAAACTGCAGTATATCAATTAAAATCAGTATTTTCTGCTACTTTGTGTGAAACAAAACTCCATTCGGAAACCTGCAATGTCTAGTACCATAATATAATTTCAAGTATATCATGTTAAATCACAAATCAAAAAGTAAGAAGTTGCTGAAAAAAGTAAGGACTTACTTGGGAGAATTAAGAGAGAGGGATTTCCAAGATAAGGTCAGTGCAATTTAGCTTCCGTGGCTGGGATCAAGATCTAAACTCCAAACTGACTACATACTAGTAAAAGCCACTGAAAGTATTCATTAAGCACTATACTATACAATCGCTTTTAATTTCAAAAATCTCCAAGCTATTTGAATGGACTTAGACTCCACGCAAATAGCTTTACAAAGTGGCTTCTCTTTTACAACCACTCCCGTACACACATACCGCCTCCAACTCACCCACCCGAATCCTGTGGCACAACGAAGAAACGGGCTGGAGAAGGCTGTCTGCTTTTCTGGCTGTAGACAGAACACTACTAGTACGCTGACGGACATAGCTAGAAACCAGGTATGAATGGCAGGTATAGCTCCAGCTGACAGGAGGACAGAAAAACTCTTCCCCGCAGAGTTCTCTAGACAGCACAACGGAGATCGGGTTCCTTTTCCCGCGGTGGCAAACGAAAGCTAAGTCCTGACGCTTCCCGGCCCTGGCCCCGCGCCCGCCCAGAGCCCCCGCGCAGCCCGAGCTATACCTGGCGAAGAAGTCTGCGAAGCCACCGCTCCGTCGAACCCGGGCCGAGGCCACCGCGAGACCCTGCTCCGGGGCGGGCGGGGGCAGCGGCGGCGCCGTCGAGGGCAGGTGGTCGCGGGCGCTCTGGCAGCGGCTCACCTCGAATGTGTTCCGAGAGTTCAAGTGAACGTCGCAGAAGCCGAAGCGCGGCTCCGAGCCCCCGCTAGTCCTCGCGGCCGAAGCGGCTGGAGGCGCGCCCTCCACAGGATCCCTGACGCCGGCTCCCGGCTGCTCCAGGTCCTCGCAGCTGCCGCCGCTTACCGGACTGCCTCCCGAGCCGCTGTCCGCACCCTCGGGCTCTTCGGTGTCCGGGGTGGCTAGGCAGCAGCTCCGCAGCGGGTCCTCGAGCGGCGCGGCCCAGTCGGACCGGCTGCCCGTGCCATCCGAGCCCTCGTCGCCAGGCCCTTCCAGGCGGAGACGGCCGCAGGAGCGGCGGCGACGCGGCTCCCGGCCACTGACTGGGAGCAGCCCGCGGGCCTCCTCCAGGTCGCGACAGTCCCGGGCCGGCAGGAAGCCAGAGTCCCCGTTGGCCATGCCACCATGCCGTGGCGCGTGGACATCCGCCGCCGTCTCTGCGCTGCGGTACTTGGAGCCCGAACCCCGCGGACAGGCGTCCAAGCGTGAGGCTGCCGAGTGTGGCGGGGCGCGGGCCTGGCCGGCGGGGGACGGACAGTAGCGAAGACCTGGCTCCAGCTGCCCCCCGGCCGCCGTGAGGTAACGCTGAAGGAGCTGCCGAGGAGGCGTCTCCTCCTCTTCCTCCCCTTCCTCCGGCGGTTCCACAGAGCCGACGCCTCCGCCAAAGCCGCCCGTGGCCCGAATCATCTGCCCGTCCTGGCCCACGGGGTCCAGCGCCGGCATAGGGAACAACTTGGGGTTTCTTTCCGAACAAGCTCCGGCATCCTCCGGACCCATCATCTGGACGACTGCTGACCACAGCCTTGGGAGGCGGCGGAGGACGCCCTGGCGCAGACTCTGCCCCAGAATCGCTCTGGGTGCTGGGGCCACGGCGGCCACCGCCGCAACGTTCCCAGACCCACCCCTCCCACCCAGGGTTTCGGACAGTTGCGGGAGTACGGGCACGCGCCTGGATTCGCGCACGCGCAAAAGCCCTACTGGGCAAAGCCCAACCTGGAGAGTCCGCGAACCATAGAGACGGTAGCTAGAGAGACCCGCTCCATAATACTCTCAGGCGGCCAACCTGGGATCCGCCATCTGGATGGTGGAGGCTGTTTGGCTGACTCCAAGCCTGAAAATTCTTACAGAAGCGGGTGTTGTTTGCTTAGGAAAAATGGACTTGACATAATTTATGAGAGTAGAATGCAGGGTTGTTAGATGCGGTTAAGTCCTTCCAGCTCTAATTGGTCAACTGTTAATTTTACGATTTTACGTACCTCTTTATCCTCGTTATCATATTTCAGGGCTTCATCACCTCATGCCAACACCCTCCCTTCTCCACTTCATCTTACACGCAGCTACCAAAGTCATCTTTCTTATCTAGCACCACCGTTCTGCTTATCTCTGTTATCAGCTAATGAAGGAGAGGAAAGGGACTATGATAGAGGGCAACCTGAGATGGACTAAAATGGGATGTTGACAATTGAATAGAAAAGGGGTATGTTTAAGGTAGAAATCACAAGAACTGATATTTGATCACAAATATGGAGTGATAGGGAGGAGCAAGCATTATTACAAATCTCTGAGATGGAAACTAATGTTTGAAGAATTAGGGAATTGAATTGGGAAAAAAAAACTTGGCTAATAGGGGAAATACACCTGGTGAACTAAAAGATTGGAAATATTCAACATACAGCGTTCTAAAACTTGGGTTAAGGTTTAGGTTTGGAGACGCAGACAGGAAAATCGTTTGCATAATGGAAATAAGTAAATTATGGATGACAGTCTGGGAAGACAAAAAAGGATGGAAGAGGGGACAGAAATTTGGCAATAAAAATACAAAGGTGCCAGTACATCAAGGTGGACAATGAAGTTGGATGGCAATGGATTAAGAATTGTGGATGAAATAAAGCAGATAGACCACTCATTCTAGAAGTTTATCAACGAAACAAAGGATAGAAATCTAATGGAGGGTAATTAGAGGAAGCAGTATGGCCAAACCTTTAAAAGTTTTTCTTATAAAAAATTATATTAACACAAAAGAGTAAATTAATATATAAAAGAATAATAAAATATGCAAATAAAATAGATATCCCCATGTGCCTACCATCCAGTTTAAGAAACATTGTTTTTTATAATGAGCATTTTTTAAGGTTCCAGGGGAGGACCAAGTGGCATGGACATAATTAGCAATGCATTTATTGTCAAGAGCATTCAGAAGAAGAAAGAAATGACTTCCAGGACACAAATGAAAAGTTAATAGAGAGGTCTAGGCATAGTGATAGATAGATGATAATAGATTAAAGAAATGCAAATCAAAACCACAAGATACCACCTCATTCCCTTAAAATGGTTATTATTTTTGAAACAGAAAATAATAAGGGCTGATGAGGATGCAGGGAAAAGGGTAGGTGGTATATATCATGATCCTTAACATATAACACTTTCATGAAAATTTCCTAAGAACAACAGTACAGGGAAAAGATGTAATAGATAATAAATTATAGCAAGGGTTCTTGATATCTTTTCCACCTTTCAACAATTAAATATTCTGTCTTACCTGGTGTTCTCGTTTGCTAGCTGCTATAATGTGATATACAAGAAATGGAACAGCTTTTATAAGGGGGAATTTATTAAGCTGCAAGTTTACAATTCTAAGACCATGAAAATGTCCAAATTAAAGCAAGTCTATAAAAATGTCCAAATTAAGCCACCAACAAGAGGTTACCTTCGCTCAAGAAAAGCCGATGAAGTTTAGGGTTTCTCTCGCAAGTGGAAAGGCACATGACAATCATGACAATGTCTGCTAGTTTTCTCTCCAGGTCACTTGCTTCTTGAAGCTCGTCCGGGGGCGTATCCCTTCTTCATCTCCAAAGGTCTTTGGCTGCCTGGGCTCTCTGTCCCGTGGCTCTCTCATCGTTCTTGTGTCTCTATAAAGGGCTCACTCCAAAATGTTTCCTCTTTTAAAAGATTGCAGTTAACTAATTTAAGACCCTCCTGGAATGGATAGAGTCACATCTCCCTCCAATGAAAGGTTAATACCCACATTTGGGTGAGTCACATCCCCATGGAGGTAACCTAATCAAGCTTCCAACATACAGTACTGAATAGGGTTTAAAAGAAACAGTTGCTCCAACAAGATTGGATCAGAATTAAAACATGGCTTTTCTAGGGTGCATAATCATTTCAAACCAGCACACCGGGTAAGTAATATGATGCGTTATTTTACAAAGGAAAAAAGTCTATTTCAAGGTGTGGTATATCCTTTTTGTAATTCCTTAAAAGTTCGATATTAAGCTTTTTTGATACCATATATTACATTACTACAACTCTAGGCATTAGTAATAGCATATCCTCGTACATTCCTATAAATCAGATGAAATTTTTCACAATGAAAAAGGATATTCTCAATCTCTACTGTAAAAAAAAGGAAAAAATCTCTGCTGTAAAATATTAATTTAGCTAAATGCAATCAAATATGGATAATTGTTGGTATACTTGAATTCTTACATTTTCTAAGAAAATTTGACTTCCACAGAAATTATCAAAATATATATAATTCATCATATTCTACATGTATAAACCATTCTTCATTTATTATGGGTGAATTAGCCCCATAATATCAATTATTCTGCTATGGTTGTACTCAGCAAGACAACAAAAGGCCTCAAGCTTCTTTATATCTTTCTTTAAGCCTCAGCCTTTTTCTTTCTGTACTGGATTCCCGAGTAGCATTTAAACATGTGCTACCTTCTACAATCTTAACTCACCACTATCACCACCCACATTCCCTTAGAACAACATTTTTCAAACTTGGCTGCACATTAGAAGTTTTTAAAAATATTCATGCTCCAGGCCCTCCCCAGACCAATTAAGACAGTTGTCTCTGCAGACCCCTGGATTAGTGTTACTAAAAGTTACCCAAGTAATTCTAATTTGCAGCCCAGATTGAAAAAAAACAGCCTCGGAACTACAGCTTTATCTCTCTCCTTTCCACACAACCAACTTCTTTAAAAAAGATGTTTACACATCAAGCACTCTGTAAGATACCCTGCAAAGATACAACTTGACTTACGCAGTATTTCAGTTGCGAATGCATAAACTCCATCTAATCACACAGAATAATCAGTTAAATTCAAAATTAGGAAAGCTTTATTTAAATAAAAATAAGAGGGAGGCTTTATTCTTTCTTTTTTTAAGTCAATGTCATAAAAAGAAAGGAAAAGCTGTGGTAATGTCCAAGATGCAAGAAGGCTAAAACAACATGAAATTAAGTGCAATATATGCCCCTAGACTGGATTCTACACTATAGAGAGGAAAGAAAAAAAAAATTCTATAAGGACATTATTAGACCAACAGACATAATTGTCATATCAACAATGGATTAAATAAAGATAACAACGTAAATGTTCATGTCAAATTTTAAAATTGCTGTATCAGTTATGTAAGAAAATACATCTATTCTTAGGAGATGCACACTGGAGTCTTTAAAGGTAAAGAATCTTTAGGGGTAAATATATGTAATTTACCCTTAAATGATTCAGAAAAATGCTATGTGTGCACACATAAAATACATATACACAGAGCAAGTGATAGAGTAAATGGGATAAAATATTAGCAATACAAGAATTTGGGGAAAGTATTTCAGTGTTCCTTGCGCTATTTTCATGTTTGCATCTCTATGTTAATTTAAAGTTGTTTCCAAATGAAAAGTTTAAAATAGAATGTCTACATATTTACCCCCATTTTCTCACCTCCCACTTACTCCATCCCAGTTTCTGTCCCCAATTCTTTATTCTCATTAATGCCTCCCCTGTTCTAAATCCAAGAGAAAATTTTCAGTCTCTATCTTGCTTGAAATTTCAACAGTATTTATACATATGTTCACTCCTCCATATTGAAACATTATTTTCCCTTAGGTTCTAGTTCTATATACTCTCTTGGATTTCTTCCTATTTCTTTGGTGCTACTTCTCAGTCTCTTCTGAGGGGAAGGGAAATTCTTCCTCCTTAACTGAAATTTCCTAATAGAATAGTCCTAAACTCTCTTGTCTTCTCTTCTCACTCAACCCTTTCTGTCCAGGCAATCTATTCAATTTCCAAGGCATTAGACTATCCTCTGGGAATTAATGACTCAACTCTAAAGATTGTGTCTGCAGCTCCAGCCTTATAAGATGTCCGCCAGAAATCATCAACACAGCATGACTAAAATGAGTTTCTCCTAGTTTTCTTCCAGTATCTCCGATCTTAATACATGCCACCAGTTTCACCAGACCTCATATACCAACTCTGTACCCAACATTTCTGCTTGGTGGTCTCAAAGTCACCCCATACTCAACGTGTCTAAACTCATGATTGCCTCCTCCAAATTTGATCCTAGTTCAATTTTTCATATCTCAATTTATACACTGTTTTCATCTAGTTGCATAAGCCTAGACCTACAAGTCATCTTTGATATCTCCTTCTTCCTTATCCTCATAGTCAAGTAATCATCAAAGTGTCTGTTTTACCTTCTAAATTGCTTTTCAATGAATCCACTTCACACCATATTCACCCACCCAGAATAAGTTACCATCACCTCTTTTTTAGAGGACAGAATTAACCTCCAACTGATCTCACATCTACTAAGGACCACATCCAAATAATTCTCCATGCTACAGCCAAAGTGCTTGTGTGTGTGTGTTTATCTTTTTTTCATTTTTTGTTAATAGAGTAGATATAGATTCACAGAAAAATCATATGGAAAGTAGAGAGTTCACATATACCCACCCTTCTCACGCAGCTTTCTCTATCATTAAAATTCTGCATTAATTTTGTATCTTTTTTACAATTGAGACAATATTCTTGTAATCATACCATTAGCTAAAGAAACTTTTTTGATAGCTGCAAATCTGGTCATGCCATTCCCCTGCTCTTTCAGTCATCATCATATTTGGCCTTTCAACCTTTTAAAAGAAACTCTCTTTTTCCTTAGTTTCCGTTACTTTATGCCCTTTATTTTTCTTTGTATATTTTCTGCTGTTTTATCTAGGTTCTGTTTGAGAGGGTTCTTCTTTCTTAATCCAAATATAGTGTCTTCCCATTCTTCTAAGGCCAAAGTCAAAATCTTTTTCATGACCTGCGAAGTTCCTTGTAGTCTGGATGCCTGCATAGCCTCCTTTCCCACTTCTCTCCCAAATCTCTTGCTTCAGTCATACTGGTCTTTTTTATTTCCTCTCTATTATTAGGCTCTTTCTACAAGCTTCTGCAAGATGATCTGCGTGAGGTTTCATTGCTGGACTAACTTTTATCTACCTCTCCAGCCTCACTGCACATTTCTCTTCTTATTCATCATGTTTCAAGATGCATCATCTTTTTCTCTGTTTATGATATTATGTGCTCCTTCTGCCTAGTGGTCTTCATGTGTGTTGGCCCCCCTGCCTAAAGAACTCATCCCCAGGGCAGGCCATGGTGGCTCAGCAGGCAAGAATGCTTGCCTGCCATGCCAGAGGACCCGGGTTTGATTCCCGGTGCCTGCCCATGTTAAAAAAAAAAACAACTCACCCCCCTCTTGATTTCCTTCAGGACTCAGTGCTGATGTCACCTATTCAGGCAGACCTTCTCTGATCTACCCCCCTAGTTGATTACACTCCTGTTACATGCTTTCATAGCACCTTTCACTTTTTACCTTTTCCTTTATAGCCATTATCACACTGTAATTTTATATTTGTTTGGATTAGCATTTGCACACACACACACATGCACACACACTACACTCCCAGCTCTATGAATGGAAGGAGTATATGTTTTGTTCACATTAGCAGCCACAGTATCTAGCACAGTGCCATACTAATGGCTCAATAAACATTTATTTAAGGAGCGTATGAATAATGGATAAATAAAACTAATATCAATATGTTTCTAGTCCCCAGGAAACTCCCAATTCAATAGATTAAGAACATCTATAATCTTTAGGACCATGATTCGAAAGCTGTCATGTATTGGTTCCTATTTGAACTTTTGAAAGCATGCCATTTTCATGGTCCATGGATGAACATTTAAGCTAAAGATGATTTGTTTTGTATCAGTATGCACTAGTGAAACCCAAAATAACCATAAATTGTCCTTGGTATATACTGGTCTGAAAACTGAGTCAATGATGAACTGATTAAACAAAAATGTGATCAATCTTTGACCACAAAAATGTGGTTAACCTATTGAAGACCTGGTTGACAAGATGTGGAATAAATTTGGTATCAAAGTCCAAAAGAAAATTCTGTAAAGTGCTAGGAATGTAGAATCTTCTTTAAGATTCTGTGACTTGGATTGCTATTGAAATCATCTTTAACTACTGTAAATGGTTTACATCGCATTCCAGGCATGCCTCATAGAACCTCAGCTGGTAAGAAAGAATGACTAGGACTAAAGTTGTGGATTATAGTTCAATGGTAAGTATTTAAAGAATGCATATTGTAGATTAACTGGGCAGGGTAAGACATGTGTAGGAAATGAATGATAGTAAGGTCACTAAGCAGCTGCTTTTTGGTAAACCACAGCAGGACAGCCACAAACCAAGAGACGGAGGAAATGCTTTAGAAACCCCTACTGAGCTTTTGGGAAAGCAACCTGGACACTCTAATCGTACTCCTAGGGATCTCTCATAAGGAAATCATTCAAAAAAGAAAATAAAAGCTATACAAAAATGCTTATAGCAAAATGTTTAATAATGAAAAATTAGAAATTACCTAAAAGTCAATAATATGGTAAGTGTAAGAAAAACTAGGTATATCAGTGAAATATTATGAAAATAATCAAAATGATAGAAATGCAGAAAAAATTGTTACAAAATAATATTAAATAAAAAGTTGAAAAGACACAATTGCATACCATAATTACAACAATGTGTAGAACTGTTTATAAAGTTCTAAAAGGATAGGCATGAAAAGAAAAGATGGGTGAGTGGTTTTGTTTTGTTTTGTTTGCATTTTTATACTTTTCCTTATATGGTATTTTAAAAATTTATTGAATGGTAAACCTTTCAAAAATTTTTCTGAAATTAATTTCAAATACGTGTCATAGCTAAGGACTGTGAAGAAATAGGAATTATAAATATTTTTTATGCTACAAGAGGGCAAGAATGTACATCTCTAAGAAAAACATCTATAAACCTCACATTTTAAATTATGGACGGACTTGCAATCAGTGACTGGTTTTGTCAATAGTTTCTACAGCGCTAATCAAATTAGAATTTTCATATAAATTCAGTTTTGAGGATCATTAAAGTTTTCCAAATGTTAGTATTTTCAGAAACAGTCAGGGCCAGACCTGAAGTATGTTAAATAATTTTCAGCATCTTTATTTTAAATACAAAAGTATAGCAGTTTGGTGGAGCCATTTTTTAATAGAATAAAAATATAAGAAGTAAAAAAAATAGCCATAATTCAGTCACCCAGAAATAATGTCACAAATATATATATTTTCAGTCTTTTAAGAGATATACCTTAATTTTCATTATTTTCACAAATTGGGACCATATCAAGCATACAGTTTTATAAAGTGCTTTTTCATTTTGTATGATAAAACTATCACAAATTAATAATTAATTCATGACTTCCCTGCTGAGTATAGGCTCTGTGAGGCACAGAGTTAGCATCTTGTTCACTTATTGAAGTGTTCAATAAATATTTTGCATGAATAAATGAGCTAATTGCATATTGTTTTATGAATGATCTTATTTGTGAATGAATAAAGTAAATTTAACCAATCAGCTATTATTGGATATTCTGATGGTTTTCAATTGTCCATTTTAAAACACTGTTGTGATGAAATTCCTTGTATACAAATATTTGTGCATGCCTTTGGCTATTTTCTCAGGAAAATTTATTATAAATGGAAATCTAGGGAAAATGATATAAACGCATTTTTTTGTTAGACTTAATAGCTGTAGTAGATTGCAAGCTGCCAGCATGCTATATACCAGACCTGGAATGGTTTCTAAAAAGATGAATTTAATAAGTTATTACTTTACAGTTCTAAGCCTATAAAAATGTCCATCCAGGAAAACATACCTTAATTCAAGGAAGGCCTATGGGTCAGGAACACCTCTGTCAGCTGGGTAGTCACGTGGCTGTCATCTGCTGGTCCCTTGCTCCTGGACTCTGTTGCTTTCAGCCTCTGTGTCTCTAGGGGTCTCCACTTTGCTTTTCCAGGGCTGGCTTTCATCTCTTGGCTTCCCTTGGCTCTCTCAAGGTTCTGGCTTGCTTAACATCTCATGGCAATGTCTGCTGGGCTCCAAGCATCTCCAAGCATCCATGTCTCTGTTTTCTGCCTGTTAGCTCTGTTCTGAAGTTTCTGTCTGCTCTGTTCTTTCTGTTCTAAACTATTTCCTCTTTTAAAGGACTCCAGTAAACTGATCAAGACCCACCAGGAACGGGTGGAATCATACTTACATCTAATCAAAAGATCACACCCAAAATTAGATGTGTCATATCTCCATGGAGATAACCTAATCAAAAGTTTCCAACCTACAGTATTGAATCAGGATTAAAAGAAACAGTTACCCCCACAAGAATGAATCAGAATTAAAACATGGTTTTTCAAACCAGCCAAGGACTTTCTTATTGAATTATATGTTTTCTTCCTATGCCCAGTTAACTCTCCTCTCTATCCATTCAACTCTAATCCATCCTTCAAAATCGACCTTAAATCCTGTTTTCCAAGACAATTCAATGATTCCTCCAGTGCTCACTGATCTCTGACATCTCTTTTATTATTACAATAATTTAAATTTTTTATTTTGAAATTATTCAGACTTACTAAAATTTGCAACAATACAAAGTGTTTTCATATGCTCCTTGTTCAGACTCCCCAAATAGCGACATCTAATATAACTACAATAGCATTATTGAAATTGGTAAATAAGCATTGATATAATCCTGTTACCTAATTTTGCCATTTGTCCTGCTAATGGCCTTGATCTGGTGCAGTATCAAGCACTCCATTTAGTTTCCATATCTTGCTTCTCCTCTACAACACAGATAGTTTCTTAGTCTGTCATTGTCATTCACGACCTCAGGTTTGGCTTCATGGGCGCATGCTACCTGTGCAGTCACGGTGGGGCTTGTGCTTAGAAGGGCCTCTGTTTGTTTTAATGCTCTGCTATTACTGTCTTGAAATTCTTAACTTTTGTTGAAGGGCCCTACAAATTAGGTAGCTGGTCCTTCATGACCTTGATACTTTTGAGTCAGATTGGCCAATTACTTTATAAAGTTGTCTTCAATTTAGGATTTTCAAATATATCCTCATAATTAAATTCAGGTTCTATGTTTTTGGTAAGAGTATAACAGAGGTGATTTTGTCCTTCTCAGTGCACCATATCAGGAGGCATATAATGGTGATTTGATCTATTATGGTGATGATAACTTTGATTACTTAGTTAAGGTGGTCTTTGCAGATTTCTGTTCTGGAAAGTTACTTTTATCATTATTAAGTATTTTGTGAGGAGGTACATTGAGACAATGTAAATATCCTGTTTCCCATCATATTTTCTAAAAATATTTTTATTGACAAATCTTCACATACATACAATCCATACATGGTGTAAAATCAATGACTTAAAATATCAGCACATATTTGTGTGTTCATCACCATGGTAATTTTTAGAACATTTGCGTCACTCCAGAAAAAGAAATAAAAAGAAATTTAAAAAACCTCATACATCCCATACCCTTTACCCCTCCCTCTCATTGACCACTAGTATTTCAATCTACCCAATTGGTTTTACCCTTTGCCCCCCATTATTTATTTATTCATAATATGTTTTTTTTTACACATTTGTCCATACCCTGGATAAAAGAAGCATCAGACACATGGTTTTCACAATCACAGTCACTTTGTGAAAGCTGTATCATTATACAATCGTCTTCAAGAATCATGGCTACTAAAACACAGCTCAATAGTTTCAGGTACTTCCCTCCAGCCACTTCAATACACCATAAATTAAAAAAGGGATATCTATATAATTCATAAGAATAACCACGAGGATAATCTCTCGATTCTGTTTGAAATCTCTCAGCCACTGAAACTTTATTTTGTCTCATTTCTCTTTTGGTCAAGAAGGCTTTCTCAGTCCCATGATGCTGGGTCCTGGCTCATCCTGGGAGTTCTGTCCCACGTTGCCAGGGACATTTACAACCCTGGGAGTCGTGTCCCATGTGGGGTAGTTGTGGGGCAGTGAGTTCATCTGCTGAGTTGGCTTAGAGAGAGAGGCCATATCTGAGCAACAAAAGAGGTTCTCTGGGGGTAATTCTTAGTCATAATTATAAGTAGGCTTAGCCTATCCTTTACAGGAAAAAGTTTCGTAGAGGCGAACCACCATCATACTTTTTTTCCCCAATGTGCCAGTTTGAAAGGATGTATATTCTCTAGAAAAGCCATGTTTTAATCCTAATCCCAATTTGTAAAGGCAGCCATTTCTTCTAATCCCTGTTCAGTACTGTATGTTTGAAACTGTAATTAGATCATCTCCCTGGAGATATGATTCTATCAAGAGCGTTTGTTAAACTGGATTAGGTTGAGATGTGTTTCCACCCATTTGGGTGGGTCTTGATAAATTTACTGGGATACTATAAAATAGGAAACATTTTGGAGAAAGCAGGAGATTCTGAGAGAGCAGAACAATGTAGCCACAAGAAGCAGAGAGTCCACCAGCCAGTGATCTTTGGAGATGAAGAAGGAAAATGCCTCCCTGGGAGCTTCATGAAAGAGGAAGCCAGGAGAGAAAGCTAGCAGATGATGTTGTGCTCGCCACATGCCTTTCCAGATGAGAGAGAAACCCTGACCGTGTTCACCATGTGCCTTTCCACTTGAGAGAGAAACCCTGAACTTCATTGGCCTTCTTGAATCAAGGTATCTTTTCCTGGCTACCTTAGATTGGACATTTCTATAGACTTGCTTTAATTAGGACATTTTCTTGGCCTTCAGAACTTTAAACGTTCAACTTATTAAATTCCCCTTTTAAAACCTGTTCCATTTCTGGTATATTGCATTCTGGCAGCTAGCAAACTAAAACACCATCATACTTTTTAATGATTCTTTTCTGAAACATTTATTACTGTAGTGTTTGTGAAAAGGCAACTATCTCCATCATTCTTTATCCATTTATTTGGAATTCTTTTGTATAGAAAAGCTTCCCATTCTCCCTCACTTATTTACTGTGCTGGTTTGAAATTATGTATGTACCCTAGAAAAGCCATGTTTTAATCCTAATCCCATTTTGTAAAAGGCAGTCGTTTCTTCGAATCTCTATTCAGTATTGTATGCTTGAAACTGTAATTAGATCATCTCCCTGGAGATGTAATTTGATCAAGAGTGGTTGTTAAACTAGATTAGGGAAGATGTGTCTCCACCCATTTGGGTGGGTCTTGATTAGTTTCTGAAGTCCTATAAAAGAGGAAAGGTTTTGGAGAAAGAGGGAGATTCTGAGAGAGATCAAAGAATGATGCAGTCATGAGAAGCAGAGTCCACCAGCCAGCGACCTTTGGAGATGAAGAAGGAAAATGCCTCCTGGGGAGCTTCATGAAACAGGAAGCCAGGACAATAAGCTAGCAGATGATGCTGTGTTTGCCATGTGCCCTTCCAGATGAGAGAGGAACTCTGTGTTCGCCATGTCCCTTTCCAGAGGAGAGAGAAACCCTGAACTTCACTGGCCTTCTTGAACCAAGGTATCTTTCCCTGGATGCCTTAAATTGGACATTTCTTTCGACTTATTTTCATTGGGACATTTCCTCGGCCTTAGAACTGTAAACTAGCAACTTATTAATTTCCCCTTTTAAAAGCCATTCCATTTCTGGTGTATTGCATTCTGGCAGCTAGCAAACTAGAACATTTACTTATTAAATTATTTATTTATACAAGCACAGACTGATAATTTTCATTTTATGCTGTGAGTCATGAAATACATTGCTATAGTTTCATTATTTTGTTGTTTGAATTGTCCCGGATTTGGTTGTTGATAGCCCTTAAAATTGACTCTTGTGTCCTCTTGGTGATTTCCCACAATTTTTTTTAGTGACTTTCTTTCTGGCACCACTGGATTGTCTAAGTTCAACCTGTATTTTCCACCCAGACTTGGAAACAATTATTCCTCCAAAGAGCCCTGGTTCCTTTTATTGGGAAAGGGTATTTATAAACCCAAACTGGGGCATTAGGTGACCAGCTTGGGTGACTCATGGAGGCTGGAGTCTCATTGTTTCCTGGCCCTCTCAGCAGACATAGGTAAGAAATATATGTACACAGAGACACAAACCTACACCTATTCCTATATATAATTATCTGTGTGTATGTATTTATGTATATGTGTATGTGCATATTTATTTGTTTGTATGTATCATTCATCCTGATATCTCCAATACCACAGGGTTCATTCTAGCCCTCCCCCTTTCCTTGTCTGTAACTCTTCATAAACATACATTTTAAAGCCTCTTGATATACATTGCCAAATTGCTCCCCAGAAAGGTTGTACAATTTTACATTCTCCACTTTGCACTATGTGAGTGCCATGTTCCCGAATTCTCACCAAAGATGGATGAAATCTCTTTTATGAACTACCCAATTTTATACAAGTAAAAGGATTTCTCTATACTATTTTAAATTATTTTTCTTTGACTATTAATGAAGCTGAACCTTCACACACACACACACACACACACGCGCGCACACACACACACATTGTTTAGCCATTAATACTTCTTCTTTGGCCACTAAATCAGAACTTTCTTTGGTGCAACCTGCCTCCAATCCAGCTTAGTGACTAGATGCTTCCAGAAGTATCTGTGGATTAAAAGGGAACCTAGAGGAGGGGACAAAATATACATGAAAACATGATCTTACAGTGAGTTAACTGTTTAGGAAAAGACAACAGAAACCTCCTTTGGAAGATGGTGATTATCTTTATTATTAACTGTATGTTTGTGAGTTCCTTGAGGGGATATGCTAAACTGGCTTTAGGCTACTGGGGGAGGACATAACTTTGATGGCTTGTTCGCAATAGGCTTGTGGCGGAAAAAAGGGGTACAAGAGAGAGTGAGAGAGCAGGCCGCGGTGGCTCAGCAGGCAGAGTGCTCACCTGCCATGCCAGAGGACCCGGGTTCGATTCCCGGTTCCTGACCATGTAAAAATAAATAAATAAATAAAAAAAAAAAGAGAGAGAGAGTGAGAAAAAAAAAGAATTGAATGGAGGAATCCAGGCTCTTCTGATGGAGAGCAATAGGGATGGGGTAACCATATGACGGAAAGCCTGTGCTGGCCGCAGCTATTCTGGAGAACCAGCTGGCATGACTTAGTCAAATGCAATGCCTGTGCAACCTATGACCCAACCATTCTACTCCTGTTTATATATTTCAAGAGAATTATTCACAGATCCCTAAGAGGACATACTGGTGGATGTTCATTAAAGTATGAGTACTTGTGCTTTTTTTTTTTTTTTTTGAGGTGGCAAGGAATTAGAGACAATTTGGAATTGGAGTAAATAAATAAGAAGTTGTGGGTGAACCACCATGGGGCACTATGAACAATTAGAAACAACATAGTAGATATACACAGAGTAACACGGATGGATTTAAAAAACATAGGACTAAGTAAAAAAGTACAAAGTGAGATTACTCATACAATCACATTTATATAGATTAAGATTGCATAGACAGAAAACAGCAATGCATATTTTCACGTGAACACAAATTAAAACTCCAGGTTAAATGCATTAAAATGGTTACCTGTGGGGTGCACGGGTGCTTGCCTTCCATGCGGGAGACTCGGATTCGATTCCTGGACCACCAAGTACCACCAACCCCACCCCACCCCACCCAAAAAAAGATTAGCTGTGGAGAAAAGGAGAAGGGAATTACTGAAAGGGGATAAAATGGAATATACAGATAAATTACTGACAGAGGGTCCTCACATGGATGAATTATGACAATGGGTCAAGAACAGAAGAAGTTGGATAATTTAACCCTCTGCATCTAAGGTGAAAAAAAGGAGAGAAAGAAAGAAAAAGAGGAATCCAAACCAATAGGAACTTTTCATTATTGTCTTGAGCTGCTAAATTTTGGAATAATTTTTTACTGGCGATAGATAACTAACACAGCTACTGAAACTATCTAACATAATACATCATTATATTATGTTTAAAACCTGGCTGCTTTGAGGCCTGTCTTTTTGATTTACCTTCTTCCCTACCTCTATTCCCCATTGGTCACCTTCTCTAGAAACTGACAATTCTCATTTTTCTGGATGTTAAAAAGTCCTAAACAAGATATTAAAAAGTCTGATTACTGCTTTTTAAAGAGATTTAAAAAAAAGAGATTTCTAAGGGGCAGATCTTTTATCTTCTTCCAGGTGTGACAGATGGAGGAGGAGATATTTTGGATCATCAGGACCTCTGATTAGTCCTACAATTATCCACTTATTTCACTTATGTATCCAGTTATTCATGTGAATGTTTTAAATTGTGATCAGCAGCACCAACAGCTTAGACAATGAAGGAGGGCAATCAGAAGCACAAATGCTATCCAGGGAAGTCTTCTGAGTGTATGTGGATAAGACCATGAGGAGAAATATTCCCAAATTTGTATCAGAGGAAGGACTTGAGCTCTGGTGATGGGTGAGGTAGAGAATATTAGAATTAGCAGGGGTGGCATCGGGGAGCTGTAAGGGTGATGTACATGATAAGTACATCCTTAAGTTCTCCTCTGTGCTCAGCTATGGTACCCAGCAGCTTGAGAATAGAGGCCTAGAAACAATACGTTCTTGTTTTACAGAACATTCTTTCATAGAAATCTCCTGGCAGAGTCTGGTACAGAAGGGAGGGTGAGGAACTATTGGTGCCCAAGGGACTCGCAGAAACTGTGCATGACTGCGTGTGACAAATTTACTTCCTCTTCTCTAGGGATTTTGAAAGGCAATGAATAAATAAAGAATAGCTCTGAAAGTCAATTCAAGGAAACAAAGAGGAAATGTCGTGTCTTAGAAGTTTAATTTATCAATAATCGTCTTCAGTAGAGAAGACTCTAGGAAAGTCCCTCTTCAATTTTTTCCTGATATTGCAGATCAGGAAAGGAGATTAAGGCATTTGATTCCTTTTGCTGAAAAACCATTTCCACTTGTAGGGCCAGCATCTTGTTACATTTCCCACTCGGTGTAAACACAGACTTTGCTATGCTATGAAATCTAATCCTTAGATGCATCAACTTTAAAATGGAGCCAATATTTATCCCATAAGATTATCATGAGGATAAAACGAGATAATGTATCTTAAGGGAAATATAAAAAGTGTTCAGTAAGTGGTAGTTGCCTAAGGCTGAGGTTCCCCGAATTTGACCTTCAGCCAAGGATTTGAGCATTAGTCCAGGAACCATTTATAAGAGGGTGGAGAAGTGAGACTGGGAGCTGCTAATTCACGGCGTGCTGATGGGTAAGTTACCTGTGTAAGTGGGGCTACATCCTTCTGTGGACCTCTGGGAGACGATGTGGAAGATGCTTCAGAGTTGTCCTCCCTCTGAGGAATGAGGACATTGCTATATTTATTAATCTAAATATTGGTGTATTAGTTTCTTATGGCTGCTAATAATAAATTACCACAAACTTGCTGGCTTAAAACAACATAAATTATTCTCTCACAGTTCTAGAGGCCAGAAGTCTGAAATCATTATCTCTGGGCAGAAATCAAGGTGTTGGCAGAGGCTGTGCTTCCTTCAGAAGCTCTGGGGGACAGCCTGTTCCTGGCTTCCTGGAGGAAGAGTGGCTCATGACTGCTGCCAGTCCTTGATTTGTGGCCACAACACTGCAATCTCTGTCTCCTGGTTCACATTGCCTCCTCCTCTTCTGTCTGGGTGAAATCTTCCCCTTGAGCCCAATAGGATAATCCAAGTGTTCTAGATTGCAGACTGCCAGAATACAATATACCAGAAATGGAGCAGCTTTTAAAAGGGGGAATTTATTAAGTCACAAGTTTATAGTTCTAAGGCTGTGAAAATGTCCAAATGAAGGCATCCAGAGAAAGACACCTTGGTTCAAGAAGGCTGATGATGTTCAGAGTTTCTCTTTCAGATGGAAAGGCCCATGGCAATGTCTGCTAGCTTTCTCTCCTCATATTATAGGTTTCCCCTGGGGCATTTTCTTTCTGCTCCAGAGGTCTCTGGCTGTGTGGACTCTTGGTTCTGGTGGCTCTGTAACTTTTTCCAAAATGGTTCCCTCTTAAAAGTCTCCAATAAGCAACTCCACCTTTAATGGGTGGAAGCACATTCCATGGAAACCATCTAATCAAAAGTTACTACCCACAGGGTGGGCCACGGTGGCTCAGCAGGCAAGAATGCTCACCTGCCATGCCAGAGGGCCTGGGTTCGATTCCTGGTGCCTGCCCATGTGAAAAAAAAAGGAAAGTTACTACCCACATCTGGGTGAGTCACATCTTAATGGAAACAATCAGAAAGGCCCCACCCAGCAATATTGCATGAGGCTTTTCTGAGGTACATAACAGATTCAATCTGGCATGCCAGGATGATCTCCTCATCTCAAATCCTTAATTTATTCACATCTTTTGCCACATAGGACAAAACTCACAGGTTCTGGGAATTATGGTCTGAAGTCTTTGAGGGACAATTTCAGTCTACCATAATTGGTGTATTTATCCTCCAACTTCCATTTGTTATAGTGTGAAAGCTGCTCCCCGGGCTGGAAACTCCTTGTCACTCCTGGCCTGCCCTGCAGTCCTTGGGTGGAAAGTTGTGAGTATCTGTAGAGGACCTCTTTGGCATATGTGGAATGGGGAATGCTAAGGAGATGTAGATGGGACACCAACACATCTGCTACAGGGTCTATTATTGTTTTTAATTATTTTAACCTTATGTCTTGATGGACCACAATATAAATTATTATATCTATGTGAGCTTGCTTAGAACATATAATCCCACTTATCTGAACTTTGTCCTTTCTATAGGGTCCATTTAAGAATACATTGCTTTCTCATGTCCTCCAAAGCAGTTTTCCTTTATCTTTCAGCATCAATACCATCTCATCTATTATTCTCTATTATTACTGGTGATAGATTATTATCTTTCTCAACTACATTTTAAGATTCTCAAAGGTAGAGACTTGATATTGGAATTTCATAGATTTACATTTGTAATTTTTCATAAGGAAATATGAAACACTCGTTTTGAGTCTATTATGAGCCCTTAGTTTCTTCAAGGTAATCAGTCATTGGGAGGAAGGCCAAACACAACCACTCAGCAAGGACATGGAAGTATTGTCCACTTCTAAATAGTTCTGTGAAGTACAGCTCTTAGCTGATATAACAGCATTGATTCTAAACAGCCACAAACAAAATCATCAGCACCTCTTGAAGTAGTGTCTCTCCTTATAGTTGGTAATTTTTATTAAGGAGTTCATTGATAACAGCCATCCATTCGGGTTCTAGACTCCTGAGATCAGGTCCCAAATTAAATATTGAATATTGGGACTCTAGTTGTGGGTGACAGATTGAAATAGAGAATGTTGGAAGAGGAACAAGGGCAGTAAGTGAAAAACTTAGTTCTTTCTTTTGTAGGCTTTAAAAAAATGTTTTAATTGTGATGACATGTATGCTACATAAATTTTACCATTTTACCTATTTTCAAGTATTCAGTTTCATGGTGTTGATTACATTCACAATATTGTGTTCCTGTCACTACCATCCACTACTAAGACTTTTGCATTACCCCAAACAGAAACTTTGTACCAGTTAAGTATTAACTCCCCATTCCTCTACCCCACCCTTGCCCCAGTAAACCGTAATCTAATTTCGGACTGAATTTGCATATTTTAATTAGTTCATATAAGTGAGATCGTACAATATTTGTCCTTCTGTTTCTTGTTTATTTTACTCAATACACTGTTTTCAAGGTTCATCTATATGGTAGCATGTATCAAAACTTCATTGCTTTTTTATGGCTGAATAATATTCCATTAAGAGTGTGTGTGTGTGTGTGTGTGTGTGTGTGTATACAAATTTTTTAATATGTACATACACACACATTTTGTTTATTTATTCATCTGTTGAAGGATGTTTGGGTTTCTTTCACCTTTTGGCTATTGCAAATAATGCTGATGTGAAAATCTGCATGCAAATATCTTAAGTCCCTGCTTTCAGTTCTTAGGGGCATATACCAAGAAGTGAGAAGGTCCAGTCTTAGATTCTACAAGAGCAGAACCCTGGAAGTCATCTAGAACCTACAGAACAAGCTCTTCAGAGAACCATGAGAATCTGCATTCCAATGTTGAGAAGAGAGATATGTAGCATCAAAAGCAGCAGAGAGATTCAGTGAAAAAAAGAAGAAATTAAGAAATGATGTGATTTTATGCACGTTTTAAGAGGAAAAAAAACCCACAACACTTTGGAGGTTTGTTGACCTTAATGAGAGTGATCTGAATATAATGTTATGGGCAGAGTCAGATGGGGTTTTGACAGACCTCTAATAAGGGCTCACAAGAATCTCTAAAAAGAATCTCTGAAAAGCTAGTTTAGGGAAACCCAGGGGTCCCTCTCAGCCCAAGTGTCCAGGAAAACTCTAGAGGATCCAAGACGATCTAGAACACAAACTAGCTTGCCTGTGGATTTCACTGAGTGATCTGGGGAAAGATTCAAAGCCAGAGAGAACAAAATTAAGTAATCAGTAAGATGAACTGATTATTACAAAATGATTTACTACGAACCATTGTAAAATTCCATTTTTAAGTTTAGGCTGAAACAATGTAGTGCTTTACCTTGGCAACAACTGCTTAAAAACAATCCAGAGATTTTACTTGATTATAAGCTTAAAATGAGCCAAGAGTATGACATAGTTCTTTAAAAAGCTAGCATTGGCTTGGGCTGTGTTGAGAGAAGAGGAAGTGGAGACACCAGAAGAATACTACTTTTTCTGGGAATAGGACTAATGGGGAAGGAAGACAAAACAGCAATTAAAGGGATGTAGGGTTATTAGAAAAAGAAAAAAAAAAACTCTTAGGATGAAAGAGATTGGAACATGTCCAAAGAGATTGGAACATGATCATAGGCTGAGGAGGATACATTAGGGAGGGACGGTGAGGAAAAGAACACAGGAGAGAGGTATAATTTGAAGAAGCTGAGAGGAGTTGGTTTTAAAGTGGGGCTGGGGTGCCTCACCCTCCAATAATCAAGTCTCACTGGAGGGAAGATTGGAAGGATGGGAGAGACTGTTGATATGTTTTGGAAGGAATTAAAGCACTTGGGAAGAGTGCTGGCTGATGTTTTCAATCTGCTTGATGAAGTAATACTCC
The DNA here is from genome assembly GCF_023851605.1 of Tamandua tetradactyla. Taxonomy (NCBI): domain Eukaryota; kingdom Metazoa; phylum Chordata; class Mammalia; order Pilosa; family Myrmecophagidae; genus Tamandua; species Tamandua tetradactyla. Next base: position 50,660,585 of record NC_135339.1, read on the forward strand.
AGTGGGCAGCTTCTTTGCTATTTCTAAGAGAGTGGGTGGAAGGAAAGAGAGCAAAGCTGGAAGGAAGGCGGGAATGAGAGTCGGAAATAGAAGTGGGATCCACAAATTGGCAGGTCCCTTCTACCTTTAAGACCAATTCCGTGTAGGGGACTCAGACCCCTTTGCACCTCTGCTTGCTTCTCCCTGCCTCACGACTGCGTAACCAGCCTCAGTGCCAGGGCGGGTGCTCAAGAACCACAGACTTTCCTTTTTTCTTTTTAAATAACCTTACGTGGAATACTTACATTTATTCTGAAGGAAAAAATGAGAGACAAGCATCTTGAAAAACATATCCTTGCAATACATCAAGCATCCTTTTAAAATTAATTATTTTGGCAGAATTACCAAGCAGACAGAATTTACACAAACTTAATAGTTGTAAAATATTGAAATGAATGTGTCTCACTGGGAATTCTTCATAAGACAGTGGTTAAAATTAAGCCAAAAATATCTTTCAAAATAAAATATCAAGAACCAGAGGCTTTTGAGTACAGTAAGGATCTCAAGAAGTCATTCGCCATTCCCCAAACAGACCCTGAGTGTCCGTGGCAGGTTAGGTCAGGGACCGGCATTACAAAAAAGAAATTAGCGTTTCTACGCTCTAAGACTACGGAAAACAGAACACAAAAATCAGTATCTGTAGGACTAGGACGGGATAAGCGACGTAAGAGGCACAAATGCTGTAAGGTGCTTGAAAAAAAAAATCATGTTTTCTTGGTCTGAGAGGAACAGCTGTGTTTCCCCCAAGACAGAAGATATCCTGAAACAGTCACAGAATACGAGACTGCCAAATTCCTCCCACCCATCCACGTTTGGGCGGCGCGCCTTTCAGGGCTCCGCGCGTGCTCGTGCTCTGGTACTCTGGGGACGTCACCCGGCCAAGGCCACGACACGGTCACCAAAAGAGGGCGCGCGGCGGGGCCCGCCCACGGAAGTCCCTCCTCCCACTTCCGGCTTCGGGGAATGGGCGGGGCTGGAGGCAGCTTCCGGAGGCGAAGCCTTTTTGCTCCTGCACGTGTATCCGCCGCGGGATTTGTAGGTTATCTTTACTGCTGGTGAGCTTGTTTGTCCGCGATTCCCTACAGGCCTAAGGATGAAGGCGGTAAGTGTGTCCCGCGGCTCAGGTCCCTCTGAGTGACAGAGTCATTGCCTGGTGTAGCCTTTTGGCCGTCTTTCGCTCTTGTGAAAGGGTCGGTGGCCTAGACTCAGGACTCGCTCCGGGCTCTCAGCTGTCAGCTTCCCGGCTCTTAGACCGAATTTATCCTCGGTCGCCCTTTGTGTGAGCGCACGGCTATGGGGGGCCACAATGAGACAAGCACGGAGTTTTGCATTCGTAGTATGTCACACTTCGAAACCGTCATTCTACCGGTGAGAAACTGGGTTCTGTCACTGATGAGTTTATGACATGAGTCATGGTACCGGAGATGAATTCGTTCCTATCCCCCCACCCACGCTAAAGGTTCAGGGAATGGGGAATCAAACGATTTGCTTGGGGTCTCACAGATTACAGTTTTGGAATTTGCATTTCTGAATGAGAGGGCAACAGCAAGAAAGCTAGAATCGAAAGACCAGAATCTAGTTTTGTTCTTCTTGGCTTAGTAATGTGAGGGTAACAGCAGTCACTGCTCAGCTAGGTAAGTGTGGGCACCCTTTGTAAACGGTTAAGCATTAGTTGTCATTGTTAAAGACAGTCAGCATTTTGCTGATTGTGCCAAACTACAGGTGTTGACTAGCCCTGAATAACCTTTTTTGAATCTTAGAATCCTTTGAGTAGTTCTGGATTCTGGTTACAGAATGATCTCAGGTTGAATACTGATGCTCTGGTGCCATTCTGTAGGACTAATACCGTAGTTTGGTTTCACCTTTTAAATGCAAGACCCACAGTGGTGAGACCTTAAAATTATGGAACTGGTCTGATGAAATTTATTATCAATTCTCTTTAACCTGATTTTTAAAATAAAATAAATTCCTGCGTATGCAAGCTACTTCTTTTGTTGTTTTCTAGAGAAGAAATAAAAAACAGGTCCCAAGCTTTCGGAAGTTGCTAAAAACAAGTAAAGTCAAACTTGAAAACAAGCTAAAAAATAAGCAATTTAAACAACAAAGCACTCTCAAGAAGTATCGAAAAGAACAGAGGAAACTAAGGCAAGCTGTAAAAGATGCTGTTTCTAAGAAACCCATGCCATTGGAAGATCCAAAGGAAAAACGACCAGGTAATTGTAAAAGCATTCACATGGTCAAGCTTCCATTGATTTGTTCTAACATGTTCTTCAGGGAAGTAACTTCGTTTTCTAGTAATCACTCTTTTCCTTGTCAAAACTTACTAAGAATAGGTTAGAATAGTAGTCCCTTATGTTTTATCACAGTCAGTATGAGAAAACATTCCAAGATCATATTCACTGTGAGAAAGAGCCTGTGCTTTTGTCTGGAAAGCAGATCCAAAGATACTATACTTGGGAAAACAAACTCTGAGTAGCCCTGTAAATAAATCTTGGGCAGTATGCCAGAGCTGCCACATTTTTATTCACTGGCAATTGTCTAAGGTAAGATCATTGCTTTTCTCTGGTGAATTCTTCACAGTGTTGCACTAAGGTACATTTAGTGTTCTAAACTCTGGCTTTCTTTTTACTTGGAAACTTGGAGTGAAATTGAACTGTACTTTTCAGGATTGTTCTTTTGTGAAACTATCCAAGAACTCCAAGTACTCAAAACAGGTAAGGAATGATACCATTTTGTGTCAGGCCAATTCTACAACAACATTACTGGTATTTTTAGGGTATTCATAATTGACTACATTTAATTATTAAATAACTTTATTGTCTTCTCATGTCCATTTCATTCTCTTAGGCCTGGCTTTTCAGTTTGATCCTCTGGCAGCCTATTCCTCTTTTGATTTTGTTATTTACTAGCAGTGTGGTCTTCTTGGTCAACGTCATTTAATCTCCAGGTGCTTCATCTGTAGAAAGTAGGTTAGATGCTTTCCAAGATATCTTCCAACTGCATTTTAATAGCATTTAAAAAGCATAATGTGTTAGTGTATTAGTTAGGGTTCTCTAGAGAAACAGAATCAACAGGGAACACTAGCCGATATAAAATTTATAAACGTGTCTCACATGACCGTGGGAACGCAGAGTTCAAAATCTGTAGGGCACACTGTGAAGCCAGTGATTCTGATGGAGGGTCTGTAGGAACTCCACAGGAGAGGCTCGCCAACCGAAGCAGGAAGAAAAGCCTGTCTCTTCTGAATCCTCTTTAAAAGGCTTTCTGTGATTAAATTAAGCATCACTCATTGTAGAAGACTCCCCTTTGGCTGATTACATATGGAATCAGCTGTGGATGCAGCTGACATGATCATGATTTAATTCTATGAAATGTCCTCATCCCAGCATACAAACCAGCACTTGCCCAACCAGACAAACAGGTACCACCACTTGGCCAAGTTGACACATGAACCTGAACATGACAGTTAGCAATTAGTTATTAAAAATAATAGCAAAAGATTTCTTTATTCTTATGTGTTGGGCATGTAAGTGAAGTCTACTAGCAGTTGAACATAAGAGTATAAACTTCAAGTGTGAGATCTGGGTGGGAAGGAATAGTTTTATAAATACTCAGCCTCTTGAAGCTTTATAATTGAAGCTTTATAATTGGGTAAAATCACCAAAGACTTGGGTAGCATGAGAATAAGAGGCCTAGGACAGAATTTTAAAGAACGCCTATATGTAGGAAGCAGGTAGAGAAAGAAAAAACTATAGAATGGCTTAGAGGAGGAGCCAAGAGTTAAGAAGAAAACCAGAAGTGTACAGTATCTTAGAAATCAGAAGTGTTTCAAGAAAGAAGAAAGCTCTTTATGCTCTAATATGAAAGTCTCCAAAATGAATTATTAATTTAAAAGAAAACAAGGTGTAGGTATAGCATGTGTTAAAGTTTTCACCCATTTGAAATTATAGGCCCTCACATGCTTTTACCTATTTGAATAAAAAGAAAAAAGGTTAATTATGCTCATATGCTTATGTAAACTACCTCAGGAAGGATTAAAAGAGAAAGATACTTTCCTTTGATCCAATGATCCTATTGCTAGAAACTCATCCAAAGCTATTTGGAAAAGTTTGCCAAGAAAATATGTTCACCCAAGCATGTTCATTGCCACACTGCTAATGAGAGCAAATAAAAGAAAAAGAAAATGATCAAAACGCCCATCAACAAGGAAATGTTAAATGATATAAATGTTGTGCACATATTATGGAATACTATGCAGCTGCTAAAACTTAGCTAGAGCTGTATGCTGTCTATGTGATCTATGTAGGAAATGATACAATTGATTATCATTGCCTCCTACTTTCTTCACTTAAGTTTTCTAAATTCTTTTAGTGGTTGGCTATTATTTTCTCATATGGAAGTACTGTGATTTATTTAGCCAGCAATACAGTGCATTTTAAATTTTGTTACGATACTGACAGGTTACCTGCTGGAAAAATTACTTGGTCATCCTAAAATATTAATATAGAGAAGTTAATAGATTGGAGAAATTGAGGATACTGCAGAGAGAGGGCTTAAATGTTAGAAGAGGGTCCCTAAAAAGGCAAGAGTTTTGGGGATCTATAGTACAGGAGGGGAGACACTTTTTCTGATGTTATGAGAGGGAAAAAGGAGAGGATGGATATAGATGCTGTTGAATTCAGTGTGAGAAGTTGAAGGAGTTTCTAATTTATTGCTTCTCTTTTCTCAGTGAAGGAGGTGATGTAGGTAATGGGGTTAGAAATGTGATGATAAAAAGATTTGAGAAAGCTGACTGATGAAACAAACCAACTGTTGATCAGTTTTTCTTTTTTATTTCTTCTGCTGGAGTGATGCAAGTGTTAAAAAAAAATGACCATGGTGATGAATACAGAACTGTGATGATGTAAGCCATTGATTATATACCATGTATGGAATGTGTGTATGTCAAGAATGTTTGTTTGTCAAGTTTTTACAATAAGAAAATAGTAAAAAAAAAAAAAAAGAGTTGCAGAGAGTGATAAAAGCAAGAGAGAGAAAGGGAGCAGAGAGAGAGAAATTAGAGTGATAGAGAGTTGGAGTTTTATTAGATTTGACTGCCTGAAATGTAGAAGGGAAAATGGTTGAGGATATTGGCAAGAGAGTGATTGAAGTGGTAGACCATGCAGTCTAAAACAGAACAAGCACACAGGGGTAGAGAGAGAGAAAGTGAAGTGGTCAAAGGATCGAAAATCTGTATATTTGTTCAAGAACTGCAGTGGAAATAACTGAGTGAGAGTTGGAAGAACAGAAGGTTGTGATCAGGTTGGGGTATGCGTCAAGATTTAGGATATGGCCCTTGGAGAGGGTGGCTAAAGTGGATTGGAAGTGAGTCATTGAAGATGAGAAGGAGCTAAAGGGCGATGTCATTGATAATGCCCTGAAAGCATCTCAAAAGGTGTGGAAACTTTTTTTTTTAATAGTGACGGTAACATGGGAGTGCTCGTGGCATTTAGATTGCCAGGTTCAGGGATGCTAATGTCGTCTCAGCTCAGGATGCCCCAGTACAACAAAGAAGACAACCCAGAATTTCAGTAGAGCTAGAATATTAGAAAAACTATACCTAGTCCTGTTAACAGACACAGAGTGCAGAGGTTTTTACATCTGTAATGCTTGTTTCTGATTTTTTGGGGGGATGGGGAACAGGTAAAAGGATTGAGAGGGAAGAGGAAGAACAAGAGGAAGCCCTTCCTTTAGATATGATGGATGAAGATGACTTACAGTTAATGAAGGAATTAGGACAAAGAGCATCTTTTCTAACAAGAGATCTTTCTTCTAGGTAATAATTCATTTAGGTTGTAATCATTTATGTCATTTTAATGTTAAAGACTTGGTTCTCTGAAGCATCTTAAAGCATATCCCAGATAAGACCTCTAAATACCCCATTGGGCCGTTCTCACAGAGACGGGCTCCCCAGCAGCTTAGGATTCCCTCCTATAACATGCCCCACTCTTTCCTGTGTCTTTACATACACTCCTCCTTCTCCCTACATGGGTTTGATTCCCTCATTTCTCCACCTGAGGAACTCTTATTTCCTTCAAAGCATCCTAAATGTTATCTTCTCTGTGAAATCTTCCTAACTTCCCCTCTGGTGTGCTCTCACAGCTCTTTGTACCTACATCATCTGTGTATTTATAAAATATATTTATAAAGCAATATGTAATTCATATTTATATGTAATAATGTTATGATGTTATTTTACACTTAATTAAAATATTATATAAGTAGAAAGAAAAACCAAGTTTCTAAATTTTATTTAGATGGTTAGTCCAAGATATACAGCCCTGAGCATAATATTTACAAAAGGCATATTCTGTTACTCAGTTTACTTCTTTTGAGTCTGAATAGCTAAGCATAAAGAATGGGGAAAGTTTTGAGGTATTGGCAAAACAGTTGTCCTGAGTTATTTATGTCCATGATTGTACTTGATCCTTGTTATGCTTTAATAAAAATATTATTCCCATTCATAGAGAAGATACTAAGGCTTCCCCACATTCACAGGATGTGGATCTGGAATTTTAACTTCGAGGTCCATGCTATGCTTCAAAGGGTTATGGGAAAATAAAATAGCATGATGTCACCCTTGATTTTATGGGATATGTTTCAAAAAAGGTCTACTGCAACTTTCATCTTTATTTTGCCTCTAAACAGAAAACTAAATGAAGGCATTGTTAGAGTCTTTGTAGTGTATCTGTATGATTCATTCATTCAGTTAATATTTGAATGCCTCTTTTGTACCGGGCACATAAGAGGCAAATAAGACCTAGCAGATCTAGGTGCTATTATCTGTATACCTATTGAAGGTTTGGCTAGTGGTTTATTTTCTGTACTTTTAAAATAATAGGTCTCTAGGTTGCTTTTAAAAATGCTAAAACTAAAAATTCAATCTTTTTTTCTGCAGTGAGCCTGTGCATGCCAAGAAACGAAAGCATGAGAGCATTATAGATAAATATGAAAAAATACCAAGAACTATGCAAGCTGCACCAGAGAAAGAACTGATTCACTTGCTTCCTATCAAAGATAAAAGTGGTATAATCCCACAGACCAGGGAGAAGCCAGGTGAATCTAATCAGCTGATATATTAGTTAAAATTTCAGTTCCTTACTAATACACCATTTTTTTTTCATTCATAATTTACTTTAGACTTTCCCCATTTCACAAAATGGGGAAAGCTGTATTTTAGTCACATTTCAAGCAAGTCTGGTGATTTTAGATGGAAAAACAGATAATTATCTTAGTTGTCTATGGCACTTTGTGCCTTTATTAGCTCCCCCCCTTTCATTTAACTTTTCTTGTGAAATGAACTAACAGAAAAGTCCAGAAATCAAAGATCTGAAGTTACATGGTTTAACAAAGCATATTTCCATAAAACTACCATCCAGGCAAGAAACAAGTAATGCCTGCTCCCAAAAACTTTCTTTGTGCCTCCCTCAATTACTAGTTGTTCCTTACCCATAGAAGTAAGCATTACCCTGAGTTTTATATTACTAATCTCTTCCCTGCTTTTCTGTATAGTTTTACCATTTAATTGTATTTTCACACTTTTAATACACATAATTTCTGTATAGTTATTGACAATAGCAAAGATGAAGAAGATCAAGAAGAAGAGATGGATCAAGAGGAAGGTAATCGAATACATCTTTATAGTTACTGAATTCTTAATTGAGAATTATGTGTAATAATGAATGTGAATTAACTTTAGATGAAATCTAGAAAGTGCTTTTTTTTTTTTTTTGAGCACTGGTCATTTCAAGGTCATTTTGAACATTTTTCTACAGTTGGGAGCCTTACCTAAGAATTTGGAGTTTTGCTGCATTATTTTATGAAAAATTGTACACAATTATATTTTTAAGGTTTAGGCATGCATGAAGAGTCTTATTAATTGTTATTGTTCTGAATTCTTTTTATTTGTAAGAGAAGGATCTATCTAAATAATTATCTATTAACCTTTTAACCTTAAATTACAAAAACAGTTCTGTGGTATGCATTTTGTTTTTTTCTTAAAGCAATTGTACTTTGCATGTGTTTGTACTGAATGTGATTTTCTGATATCTAGAAAAGATATAGCAGAGTTAAACTGAAAACACATTTTATTGTATGGAACTTAAAAGGTTTGGGATTTGTGACAGAACAAGCTGGTTAATTTTACTTTGACCTAAATTGATTTATATTTATGGTGTAAATGAGATTGTAAGTTAACTGTTTTCAGTCATTCATCATAACCTCATTGCAAATTATGGTTGTGCTTATTAAAGCTAGTCCTCTATAAATTAAGATAGTCATGTTTTGTGTAGTTCAAATTACTGTACAGGTGACTCTTTCCTCCTGATAGGAGGCCAGTTTGGTCTGGGAAGATCTGGCTGGGGTCTATAATATCTAAGTAGACCCTCCTAAGTGTGTGTGGGGGAAAGGCACCACACAAGCAGGGCAAGAAACAAGAAAACAAGAACTGTGAAATTCTCCTCTGTTAAACAAAACTTAAGCTAAAGGTCCAGATAAAACTGAACAGAATGTCAAAGAACAGAGAGACAACAAATTCATCCAGCAAGAAAACCCTAGATAAAAGAAGTGAAAGCAATCTCCAGAATTAATTAAGGTAATTAAATGCCTAGGTGCCAGCAAAAAATAACAAATCACACTAGGAAAATTGAAGATATGGCCCTTGAAGTCAAAAGAACAGACCAACAATTCAAATGACATAGAGGAGCTGAAACAATTCAGAATGTACGAACAGACATGGAAAACCTCATCAAAAACCAAAACCAAACCAAATTGCTGTACAGATTTGAGAGCAAAAAATAATGTTCTGTGCTTAAAAAAAAAACCAAACTAAACTAAATCACATGGTCTTTTCCCTTCATTCATCTAAATTATTTCAGGATCATTAACATAGGGGTTAAGAATTTCAGCTATAGAGTCAGATTGCCGGGATTTCAATCCCATTTCTTTCAGGTATATGAACTTGGGCAAGTTATCTACTTTCTGTTTGCCTCAGTTTCCTTGTCTACAAAGTACGGCTAATAAGAGTACCTGCCTTAAATGATTGTTGAAAGGATGACATAGTAATAAATGTAAAGGTCGTGGCCCGTGGAAATGTTCAATAAATGCTAGCTATTTATTAGTATAATGAAATTATTTTATAGATTAAGGTTTTCAGATACTTATAAACAAAGAACTGTTTAGGAAGGAAAATCTAATCTGTTTTAGATATCATTGAAGATCCCATTCGAGAGCTGACTATAGAAGAACATTTAATTGAGAGGAAGAAGAAACTGCAGGAGAAGAAAATGCATATTGCTGCCTTGGCATCTGCCATATTATCAGATCCAGAGAGTAATGTAGGTAGTATTAATTTCATGAGTCTCTTCATACGAGTTAAGGGGTAATTGTTTAATATTTTAAGACTCATTAACTACAAATGCAAACGAAAGGGAAAAGCATTAATAAAACAAAATAGTTGAGTAAGAATAAGAGTGGGCAGAACCTTAGCCTAATCCTACAACTGAATTTAATTTCTTCTTTAATCTTAAAAAAGTTACTTGAACTGTCTAGGTACTGTTTTCCTCATTTCTAAATAAAGATATTAGACTTAATGTTATTAGACTTATAAAGTGTTATAAGTCAATGAAAATTAATTGTATTAGGGTGGAGGAACCTGTTTGCAAATTTGCTTGACTGATCTTTAGGAGATTCAGTCTTGGCTCTGGTAAGTGTGTGAATTCCACTTGTGCCAGATATGGTGCTGTTGTCTTTTGTTCATAATTGTTTTACCATGATTTCTCTAGTGTTACAAGTTAATCTTTTATAACAGATTAAAAAATTGAAAGAATTACGTTCCATGCTGATGGAACAGGATCCTGATGTGGCTGTTACTGTTCGAAAGCTGGTGATAGTTTCTCTAATGGAGTTATTTAAAGACATCACTCCTTCATATAAAATCCGGCCCCTAACAGAAGCAGAAAAATCTACCAAGGTAATGCCTGATACTATTCTACAAAATAAACCAAAAATTTGGAGACCTGGGGAGGGGGGAATAGTAGGATATTTTGTTTTATTATTAGTAGTATTTTATAGCACCAGGTATATACTAGTCACATTTTGTGGTAAGTTTTGGATTTTTTTTTTAAATAATTGATTTATTTGGTCTTTTCAGACTCGCAAAGAAACCCAAAAGTTAAGAGAATTTGAAGAAGGTCTGGTTAGTCAATACAAATTTTATTTGGAAAATCTGGAGCAAATGGTTAAAGGTATTCAACATATTATCCTTCTTTTAAAAGTATGTATGTAAGGAGCAGTAGAGTCAGACTGAGTTCAGATCCTGGCTCCTCCACTTATTCCATATGTGGTGGGCAAGTTACCTTCTATGTGCCTCAGTTTTCCAATCGAAAATGGGATTAGTAATAGGAATGTGTGATAAGTAAATGAGTTTATAGATATAAAGGGCTCAGACCTGCCTGGCATGCAATAGGCAGTATATTATACCAGCTATTGATATTTGTATTATTGTGGCTGCAGTCCTTTAGCTAGTAAGTAGTTACATGTTTGTTAAATAATGGTTGGAATTTGTATTTGATGGGTTGCTAGGGGAGAAAGATGACTTGGAATGGATAAAATGAGTCCCATCAAAATGGGCTTAATGTGTCAATGATCAAATCCTTAAGGTAACACTTTTTCTTTCTTCAAAAAAAGGAAGAGTATAGGGAAAATTTGGCTTGAATGAGGAAGAGACTCAATTGCTTAGGCCAGGTGATTTCACTTGACCCAGTTGTTCTCTGTTACTCAGTCCTGGGCCTTAGGATCACCCACATGCTATCTCATCTGGAACAAGACTGCTGAATCTGTACGTTCTATAAGGGCAGGAAGCCAGCAGGGTGTAGAGGGGATGAAGAGGGAGGCATGGTTGTTGCTTTTATGCTCTGGTCTCCCAGCTGAAACCTGCTTATCACCATTGGTTCTCCAAGCAATAGGACCTGGGAGCTTTGTGACAGCACTGTCTAATAGACATATAACATGAGCCACATATGCCACTTTAAAGAAATGTAGCCATGCTGTTTTAGAAAAAAGTAAAAAGCAATGAAATTAGTTTTAACGGTGTCCTTTATGTATATCCAAATTATTGTTTAAGATGTAACCAATTTTAAAAATGATTGAGATGTTTTTCATTACTTTTTGGTTCTAAGTTAAAAATCTGATGTGTATTTTATATTTACAGAATATTTCAATTTAGATTAGCCACATTTCAAGTGCTCAGGTGGCCACATGTGGTTAGTAGTTTCCATATTTGATAGCCCAGGTATAGACCTTTTCCATGCTGACTGAACCATTATGAAGTCTTGTCAGCTTCAGAAAGTAGAGGCTGTGGTTGTTAATTGTTGTGAAAAGAATTTGAGGAAAAATCATATATATGAGAAGCAAGTTTAAAGTAAAGGCATTATCATCCATACTGTCTTTCTCATCTTTGGTTGTGTATGATATAGAGGGAAATGAGGAGAGTTATGTTGAACCTACTTTAGAAAGACCAGCATATTTTCATGTTTCAAATGCCATATTACAGTAGCATTAAACTACTGTAATTTCTAGAGAAGAGGACTGTGAATCTTCAGATATTTTGAAGGAGAATTTAAATCTCTTTGAGACCTCCTAGATAATGGCAGAGATACCACATTGATAATCAACAGGAAGACAGGAGAAAAGATGTTTTAGAGTCTTCAGAGTTTTGTAACTAGAAAGAGATTGAGGTCCAGAGAGGTTGGAACTTGCTCATATGGAACCAATTATTGGGTGACTAGGATTTGAACTCAGGCATCTTGACTCAATCAATGTCTGATGTTTTGGGGAGAGTCATGGTGGAATGATTTTAAGATACCCAGCTCCCCACTTGCTTTTTTTTCTCCCCGGAGGGACCCTTTTCATCTAATGACATATCCTTAAAGTATATGGAAAGCCAAGATTCAAGGGCGAGTGATGGTAGAACAATGTTAAATATTAAGGTTTGTACTTCTTTTTTAAGTTTAGTCCCAACTCAGATTTAAGAATTAGCATTGTGTGTTGTTTTCATCATACTGCTTGCATGTTATTATAAAAGAAAACTAATTAGTTTGTGTTTTGTTCAAGGAGTAAAGTAGGTAACTATAGTTTTCTTTTGATTAGACTGGAAACAGAGGAAGCTGAAGAAGAGTAACGTAGTTTCCTTAAAGGCGTATAAAGGACTGGCAGAAGTGGCTGTGAAGAGCCTGTGTGAGCTGTTGGTGGCATTACCTCATTTTAACTTTCACAACAACATCATTGTTTTGATTGTCCCTCTCATGAATGATATGTCAAAATTGGTGGGTCGTACCAAATGACTGTTGCCCTTCATTAACAGAATAATTATAGACCATATGATTATTTTTTTCTCTCAAAATTCTTTTGGGGTTATTTCTGGTAAAATGGGATCACTTAGTTAAACACTATTTTTTTAAGATTATTTGTATACCACCTTAGTGCAGTGGTTCTCAGCAGGAGATTATTTAACACCCCGGGGAACATTAGGCAATAGCTGGAGACATTTTTGATCATTGCAGTTGGAGGTGGGGTGTGGGTACTGGTGGCATCTAGTGGGTAGAAGCCAGAGATACTGCTAAACATCCTACAATATACAGGACAGACCCAAACAAAAAATTATGCTGCCTCAAATAAAAAATTATTCTCTCCAAATGTCAGTAGTGCCAAGGTTGAGAAACACTGATTTGGTGTAATATTTTGTTTTATAGATATCTGAAATGTGTTGTGAGGCAGTGAAGAAGCTCTTTAAACAAGATAGATTAGGCCAAGCTTCTCTTGGTGTAATTAAAGTAATTTCTGGTTTTGTGAAGGGCAGAAATTATGAAGTGAGGCCTGAGGTAAGCCTTCCTTTTCTCACTTTGCATTTTATTTGTTTTCACATTACAAAGTTCATTTTCAATTGCTAGAAGGAATTTATTCTTTATAAAAGTATATGAAGTAAAAAGTTAAATTACTCAATTCTTCAGATGTAATCACTGTTAATAGCTTGGAATGTATCTTTCTGGATGTTTTCCAATGCAAGTATAGATGTATATGCTTACTTATAGTTTAAAATAAAATGGGCTTATACTATGAAAACTGTTCTGGAGCTATTTTCATTTAAATTGTGGACTTATATATAGGGCTACCGCATTCTTAATATTCTTAATATTACCCCATTTTTAGTATCTTATTTACCTTGAAAAGAACATGAAGATCAGTACTGTTAATTTCAGGACCAAAGCTTGCTTAGTAAATTAAAACTGGTTTAGAAATATCTCATTTAGGCTCTCCTCCCATACTGCTCCAAACTTTTGCTTACCCATCCTTCATAGTCCTATCCATCATAATTATGCCAAGGAATGTGTTCTGTATTATATTTATTAGGCTGCAAACAGTGTTTTGTTTAGTTTGCAAATACTAGCGTCCTTTCATGGACACAAATTACTGCATCTGTTTAGCAAAAAGACAATACAACCTTGTGGAAAATGTGATAAAAGACTTTTTGTATAAACGAGTACAATAACATTGTTAAAAGCTTTTTGAGGACATAAAAATATTAAGCCACATTTTGTGTTTTTTTTTTCAATTTGAGATGTTGAAGACATTCTTGTGCCTAAGAATCAAGGAAATAGAAGTGAAAAAGGACACGGAGGACATTAATAAGCCAAAAAAGTTTATGACTTTCAAGGAAAAGAGAAAAACTCTGTCAAGAATGCAGAGAAAGGTTTGATTTATTTCTTTTCTCATTTCATTTAAAATTCTGTTTTGTCCATCTGAGAGTATATCATGGCATAGAAGCAGATAAAATCATAGTTAAATCATAAATATTAAATTTTTAAAATGTTACATTTAGAGAATTTTATTTTGCCCAGCTACTGCAAAGAAATTTTTCTTAATAAATTTGAACTGATAATTCATTGACAAAGAGCAACAGGTGAAAAGATTTTCTTCCCCTGCTGCCTTTTATCCTTTGGCTTTTCAAATCACTTCATTTTGATACGCAGATTCCTTCCTTAAAAGAACAGTATTCCTATGAACTTGTTGGCACAGTGGGTTTCTTTTAATTGAATTGGTTTCTCTATTGGTTTGCATTTTAAACCTATGTTAATCCTATCCTTTGTTTATTTATCATGGGACTTTGGGATACATTTCTTTGAGAGAATGGGGCTAATAATAGTATCTATCTGTCAGGGTGTTGTACAGTTTAAATGAAGTGATGATGTATGTAAAGCACTTAGTAGGGCGCTTAACACTGGCTTTGCTCTACAAACAGCTGTTACCACCACTACCATCACACATCACCATTATTTTTTTCTTCTCAAAACATTTCTAAATAGTTTATTAGTGTTATCATTGCTTATAAAAATCAAACAAATTTCCAGGAATAGCCCTCTTTAAATAAGTTTAATACATTTTGAAATCATGACAGAACTATCAGAATATACTTAATACACACAAATGAAGGTAATTTTAATTATTTATATCATATATCTCCTAATATAAGATGGTTACCCCTGTTAGAAACTGTAGATACATAGCTCTGGTAGGGAACAAAGAAGAGCTTAACAAGAACCTGCCGGTTCCTTAACATCTTCCTATAATGGAAGGAAACTCGATTGCTCAGTCAGTCCCCTATGGCTCAGGCAGGTTGGTAACCATTAGCTGCTGCTCTTCCATCACAAGGAAGTGGGAAAAAATGGACATTTTATTGAATTTCTATGTAGCTTTTCGTTTTATGCATTGTGTATAAATACTATCGGGAAGTATTGTTGATGACTGGCTTCATGTTATAGCTGAAACTGTTTCTGGGTTCAGTGTGTCTTTCCTTTTCTTTTTTTTTTTTTTTTTTTTTAAAGGAAAGACAGAGAGAAGGAAGGAAGGATAGAAGGAAGGAAGGAAGGAAGAAAGGGAAACATCTTTAAACATTTTCCTGTTTTATTGTATTCTGTTTCTCCGTTTTTGTTACATGGGCTGGGGCCGGGAATCGAACCGAGGTCCTCCGGCATAGCAGGCAAGCACTTTGCCCGCTGAGCCACCGCGGCCCCCCCTCCTTTTCTTTTTGCAAGTTTTAAATTTAAATTACAGAGAACTACAGAGAATAATGTAGCACAAAACCCATGTAACTACTATTTAGAATAAGCAAACATTAACAAATTTACTTCAGCTTTTTTTTTCTTTGGAAAAGATCTCATTCTTCTCAGGCTTCTTCCCAGGAGATAATCACTGTCATAAAGGTGGTTTGTGTATACTTCTTATCCATGTTTTTCTACATTGCTTATATTTGTATTCATATAGATGGTATTGTTGTATGTGCTTATAATATTTAAATATTATGCCTTTCTGAAGCTTGCTTTTTTTACTCAATAATGCATACTCGTACAGCCTTTACTTTCTGTTTTTCTGTTTTCAGTGGAAGAAAGCAGAAGAGAAACTGGAACGAGAGCTTCGGGAGGCAGAAGCTTCAGAGAGTACAGAGAAAAAACTTAAACTGGTAGGCAGTTTCACATTCTGCTGTTCTTTTTAAATGCTTTTAAAACAGTGATTTAAGTGATTTTAACTAGAGATTTATTGTTTCAATTTGTGGATGTGGACAATGCTTGTTTTATGAAGTAACAGGATATTTCTTCATTCTGTAAGTGTCAAAGATTGAGTTGGGTGGGGAGAAGAGGAAAGGGATAAAAAGCTTGAGTTTTGAAATTCACGGTTGTGGTAACCTAGGAGAAAGTATTCTGGTTATATTAAAGTCATTTTGTGTGTTTCTTCTGCCAGCACACAGAGACTCTGAATATTGTGTTTGTAACCTACTTCCGAATATTGAAGAAGGCCCAGAGGTCACCTCTCCTGCCCGCAGTTCTAGAAGGTCTTGCCAAGTAAGGGCTGTGTAGGTTGAAATCTTTTAGATTCTTTCTAAATGGATAAGACTGAAGTAACCATGAATTTTTTTTTATTAATTTTTAAATTAAAAAAAATATATAACGAACAAATGCAAACATTCTTAACTTTTGATCATTCCATTCTACATATATAATCAGTAATTCACAATATCATCACATAGTTGCATATTCATTATCATGATCATTTCTTAGAACATTTGCATCAATTCAGAAAAAGAAATAAAAAGAAAACAGAAAAAAATTCATACATACCATACCCCTTACCCTTCCCTTTCATTGATCACTAGCATTTCGATCTAAATTTATTTTAACATTCGAGTAACCATGAATTTTAAACAGGATTCATTAGTGTTGACCCAGTGTCCTTACCAGTTCTCATTTCATTCTTATTTTTACCTGCATCTACTTGAAACTTCATAACACTGTGCTTACGTGATTTTATCATCTCAAACCTTTTTTTTTTTTTTTTAATCTCCTTCACTTAACTCCTTCCTCATGTTAACTAAATTCTGGGTAAGGTTCCTGTCTTCATTTTGGTTCTTTTTTACACTATACTTGTTCATCTACTGTCACAGTTTGAGTGACTGATACAGATAACTCTTAAATCTATTCTAGCTCTGCCATATTATTTCTCTAGTCACAGGTAATCTGTTCCTGCTGAGATAGAACTGTTTGTGTGTTCTGTCAATACTAAAGCACTTGGTGGGGGATGGGAGCTAGGGTAATGGATATTATGCTAGCTTTCTACAAATATTCCTGTAGAACAGTGCATTCAAGAACAATGTAATATGAACCACATCATAATTTTTAAATTTGCTGCTAGCCACATTAAAACAGTGAAAAAGAAATTAGGTAAAATTAATTTAATTACTATTAAATATATTAATTTAATTTATTTTTGAACTTGATTTATCTAAAATATTTTGACATACAATCAGTATAAAAAATAAATAATGAATATTTTACATTCTTTTTCATAAGGTGTCTTTGAAAGCTGATGTATATTTTACACTGATAGTATATCTCAGTTTGGACTAGCCACATTTCATGTGCCTGATAGCCAAATATGGCTAGTGGTGACTGTGTTAGACGCCCCAGCTGTAGAAGAAGCAGCTAATATAATCTGTATTTCCACAGAGAGTAAAAATAGGACTAATAGCTGAAGATATGAAAAGGCAAGTTTCTGGTCAAAGTAAGAAATAACTTTTTAATAACTAAAGCCATTTACACTGGGATGCATTTCCTTAGTAGGTAATATAGTCCTTGTCATTGAAAATACTTAAAGAGTGGCTGTGTGCTTAGCCAGGTCAGAAAAGGGATTGTTCCTACACTGGGTAGGACCTTGTGTTTACTTTTTATTTTTAAGTCAAGAACTTGTTTTATTTGAAAATAAACATCTAAGGTCCCCCATCCCTATAACCCTATAAAACTTCTGAATGTGGAATCTTCATGCTGTTTGCTTTTTTAATGACCAGTTTCTTTATTTTAAAAATCCCTTTTTAATAATTCATGCTCATTAAAACATTCTAATAATATAAAAGTATTTGAAACGAAAAGCTCTAAGTCCTCCCCTCCCATG
Source organism: Tamandua tetradactyla (assembly GCF_023851605.1). Classification (NCBI taxonomy): domain Eukaryota; kingdom Metazoa; phylum Chordata; class Mammalia; order Pilosa; family Myrmecophagidae; genus Tamandua; species Tamandua tetradactyla. Next base: position 50,678,159 of record NC_135339.1, read on the forward strand.
TATGTATGTAGCTCTGTCTACTTGACAACACAAATGACATCACACTGTGTTGTTTGGTGACTTGTTCTTTTTGATAAGTAGTTAACCTGGGTGTCTTTCCGTGTTGCACATACAGATCCACTCTATTTTTTTTTAAAGCTCATAATTTTCCATTTTATGGATATATAATACTTTATTTGGCCAGTTTCTTATACTGCACTGAAAATACTTGTACATATATCTTCATGCAGTTGTGTGCAGAAATTGCCGTGTCAGAGGGTATTTCAATTAAAATTTAAATATTGATAAATTTTGCCCATCTGCTTCCCCCAAAGGTTATACCAATACACAGGGAATGTGTCACTTATAAGGCCATTTTTTATTCTAAGATTTATCGAGTGTTAGAAATTCTTAACCTCTTAACTAGAGTTAGCTACACTTTTATGTACTTCAGTACCTAATATTTTATAGTGTACAGAGTGTTCTCATGTTTAGTAGCTCATGTGATTCTTTCTCTTTAACCTTATCAGATAGTTTTATTTTTAGAAATAGAGACCCGGGACAGTCAAGTGACTAACAAGATCCCATAGGTAATTAATAGCAGAGGCTGAACTGGGCACCAAGTCCAGGTTTGGTATCATTATGTTTTCTCTTTTTAAAGCTATTCTAAGGTCTATATCCTTATGAAGAGCAGTCTTTTCTCCATTCTCTGTTCTTGCTACCCTTTTTGCTGAAAGCTAATGTTGCTCCTCCTTTATGACTTAGAGCAGTGCTCAACATCTAATAAACTTTCCTTTATGGTTGTTGGCTTATAGCAATTTCTTTCTCAAGGCAAAGAAAAGCTGAAGTACTTTTGAAATATCTTTAGTCTGTTTAGTGCTTTATATGTTTGTGCTGAGTACAGTATCCACCCTTGAATGAATTGTCAAGAAGGCCAATCTGAATGAAAAAAATCAATAAACATCATCACTTTCATCATTGCTAATATTTTGAAATAAGGAACATTAAAAAGCAGTTTTAAAGTCAAGCTTAATTTTTAGTTGCTTTATTTCCTTACATGTTAACTAAATCTTGTTTGATTCTAGATTTGCTCACCTTATAAATGTGGAATTTTTTGATGATTTATTAATAGTTCTACATACTCTCATTGAGTCTGGTGTAAGTAACTCTATTAATGAATTATTTTTTAAAGATATAAATGGTAATTACCATCCTTAATATACTGCCTCTCCCCACTTTTTTTTAAAGGACTTAAGCTACCGAGAAAATCTTCACTGTGTTCAGACTGCCTTCCATATTCTTTCTGGCCAGGGTAAGATATTTTCTTAGTTAGATTTTATTTGCTATACCTTTGGAGGCTATAATGTGTCTAATTGGTGTTTATTGTAATTTCACAGGTGATGTACTGAATATCGACCCAATGAAATTCTATACACATCTCTACAAAACACTGTTCAACTTACATGCAGGTATGTTTGCTTAGATAATGCATCCTTAATAAATAGTTGCTTTTTAAAAATATGTTGTGTCCAGAGTTATAGTCAATGACAAATATGAAATAGGAACTTGTACTTAAAATGTTGGCCCACCAGTATAACCCATTGCATCTCCTTAGGAGTATCACATAACTTCATTATTTAGGGAAGTGATTTGGGACAAATAGGCTAATTCATCTTGAGTTTTCCTGGAGTTCATTAAAGTTGGATAATGAAAAAGTAATGAGAAGAACATCTTTCAAGGATATACCTACTGTTTTAGGTGCTACCAATGAAGGTGTTGAGATCGTTCTCCAGTGCCTTGATGTCATGCTAACTAAGCGCAGGAAGCAAGTTTCTCAGCAGCGTGCTTTTGCCTTCATCAAGCGCCTTTCCACCCTTGCTCTTCACGTTCTTCCAAATTCAAGCATTGGCATTTTAGCAACTAACAGAATGTTGATGCATGTAAGTAGTGATACAAATGAAGAGAACTAAGTTCTTATAGTGCAGTGGATTTTTTGTTTGATACCATGTCTTTTTCCCTGTCCACATCATCATTTTAATTATGAAAATAATTCACACTGTAACAAGATCAGGTGATAAAAGAAGTACATAAAATTATAAAAGGAAAGCATTCAACCCTTACTGACACTCCCCAGAAGTAGCTACTTTTACTATTCTGTGGGTGTCCTGCCAATAGATATTTTTATGTATATATACATACATGCAAACAACACAACTTTTTTTTTTCTTTAATGGAAGGGGATTATGCTATACATTATTGTTGTGCAACATTTTTTTTTAACTTAACACTTAAACAGTGGTAGTCATATTTCTGTGACAATACAGATATGATTACTTTATTCTCTTTAAAGACCATGTAAGGCGTATTTTGTTATTTATTTAACAAACATTTATATAGGTTGTGTGCTTGCCACTGTTATGAATGCTTTACAAAAATTAACTCAATTTTCATAACAGCTCTGAGAGATGGTTACTAGTATTGTCCCCGTTTTACAGATGGGGAAGCTGAAGTCCCCAGAGGATAAGTAACTTGCCTCAAATGACCAGCTAGTAAGTGACAGAAGTGAGAGGCAAATTCAGACACCCCAGTTTTTATGCATCTCTGCATTTCTCTGTTGGACATATAGGTTGTTTCTTCGTTTTGCTATTACAAATGATGCTGTTGTGAATATCCTTACTCATACATTTAGCTAATGTAAGTATTTCTATAGCAAAAACTCCTAAGAGTGGGATTGCTAGGTAAAAATAATATTCTGTTTTCCTTTGCAAGGTAAAATAAATTCTTTTAAAAGCAAGTCAAGATCAAATACTTTTTTCAGTTTTTCTTATGATAGAAGCCTAAATTGTTTTTATTAAAATTAAGTGTGAAGTACTTATGCATATAGCGCTTATATAACTATAAAATCAAATTAAATTTAAATAAAAATAAAAGTATATAAGAAATGACATTCTTTATATTAACAATATTAATATACTGAATCCTTTTTGTGTGACTTGTTTTCAGACTTTCCCCAAAACAGATCTCTTGCTTGACAATGAATCTCAGGGCAGTGGAGTTTTCCTCCCTGAGCTGGATGAACCCGAGTACTGTAACGCACAGAACACTGCTCTGTGGGAATTGCATGCACTGCGGGTAAGAGTGGTCCTATCTTTTTCGTGAGCACTTTTTTTTTCAGTCTTCTCCCAAATAGTTATTTTTGGTGGTTAACTTATTATATTTTGTTCTGGTTCTACTTTTCCTAGAATTTCTGTCTTAATCTGCTACATTTTACTTTGCTCTCATTCTTTAGGATTTTCATGTACATTTTCTAAGGAAGCAGAAAAATGACAGATTAGTGGCATGAGGTTGTGAAGATTTATTGAAATCTTTCTTTAGCACTATTTACAATAGAGCAAGATTTGTTTTCAGTTGTATTAGGTCCTATCTAAGGAGAGTTAGATAGGCTTAGTTTTAAGGTGGTTTCAGCTATGTTGTGACCCTACAGAGAGGGCAGCATTACACTGAGATTAGTAGAAAATGTAAGTATGAGGAATATGAGGAAGTGTTTGTGAGTTAACTTTTTTTTTCCACTCTGAAAGAGAATTGCTTTTTGATTTTCCTTTTCATACAATGAAAACAAGACCTAAGCTATGTCACTAGTAACTTGGTCATCAAATAGATTTGTATGGTAATCCCATGAACAAAGATGGTATATAATTTTCTTTCTGCTATGTAGATATTCTTATGACTCACATATACGGTTTTTTAATTAAAGAAAATCATGGCTGTAGCTAGTGTTCTGTAAAGTACTGACCTGTGCAAAATGAGGCTGTTCTGTTTTCTCTTCAGAGACATTACCATCCTGTAGTGCAGAGAATTGCAGCTCATCTGATTGCTGGAGCACCTTCTGAAGGCTCTCATGCTCTTAAACCAGAGTTAAGCCGAAGGTAAAGTTTGGCATTCCTTGCCTTGTTATAAAACTGTGAAATTCTGCTCAGAGTAGTTTACTGTGAGAAGTAGTTTTACAGTTTTTTTGAAATGTAAACTGCTAGTTGGGAATCTAGATTTGGTCTCATTTCATACTCCTAAATTGTTCTAAAGAGAAAATATGCTGGCTGTGATTTTGTTCATTTATTTTGGGTGATTGATTAAAAATTTTGTTTTATTATGAAAAATCTCAAACATACAAAAAAAGTACAAAGAATAGTATAATGAATCCTCTTATGCCTTTCACCCAGGTTCATTAACTATTAAGATATTGCCATACTTGTTTTATTAATTTTTCTTAATGTAAAGATCTATGAGTCTAACCAAAGGAAATGAATGGTCCTGCTAGGGCAAGAAAGAAAAATAGGAGAGGGAGAGAGAGAGAGAGAGAGAGAGAGCTGCTTTGGGACACTGACAAATGGGCAGCTGTCTCAGAAGGGCAGCAGTCTCTCTCCTTGACCCTTACACCCATCTCTGTGCATTGTCTCAAGACCTACTAGAAGCTTGAATGTGTATTTCGAGCATCTGGCTTATAGTCTCCAGATGGAAAAAGGGTCCTCCTTAACCGAAGAAGTTTCTTTTTCCCCAACTTTTTATTTTGAGAAAATGTTCAAATATAGAAAAATTGAAAAAAAAATAGCAATTTTCTTCCACAAAATAATGAAATACTTCATTTATACAGAAAAGGAGAGAAAATGGAATAAAAGACACCAGTGTACCCACCATTCAGAAACATTTTGCTGTCTGCAGCACATCTTTCTCCTTTGTAACCCACTGGCCTATTTAATTCAAGAGTCACAGACAAGTGCCTTGTGGGCCAGTGGACTGATTTTTTGACTTTTATAGGGGTCAAAAATGAATTGTCTTTTGCTATCTTTTAAAAATAGACTTGACCTCAAAATCACATTACCATCTTCTCTGAAACATTGAGAAATTTGAGAACAATGGGATTATATTTTGATCTGACAATAGTCCGCCACTGTCCTCTCTAAATAGTATGAACTTTGCAGTCTTCCAGAAACTCTTCCAGAAACTCTTTTTGGGAAGGCTAGAGATAAACTTTTTGCCTCATTAAACAATAAAATGACCATTTACCTTTGTCCTTCTCTCCTATTTCCCACCTGTGTCCCCATTCTCATTTTAAAAGGGGTAAAGGGGACAAAAAATTCTTGTCACTTTTCTTTTTTATGATTTTTTTCTGGTATGCTTAAGACATCGGAGGTCTTGAACACTTATCCCTTTTATGACAGAAGTTTCCTTTTATTGAGGTAGAAGAGGAGTAATCCCAGAAGTGTGAAAAAAGAGACAGAATGGAGTGCTCCATTGGCCATGCCCTTGCCTTATCTCCTTTGGAATATGTGAATTGAACCCAAATCATTATATCCTTACATGCAATGGGTGTGGCCTTGTCTTCTGGCTGGAATGTTGCCTCCTTGCTTTTAATCAAGGCTTGCAGCTGAAGGGTTGACCTTTGACCAAAGTCCATGGAAGATAACCCCAGGCTTTGCTCCTCTGGTTTCCATGACTAAGTTAGACTTAATTACATATAAGTCACAGGACTGTTGTTAAATAGGGATTTGATCACATTGAGCTTGAAGTCTTCTGTTCAGCTTTCATTCTATGTGGCAGACTTATTTTTTTTCTTTCTCTTTTTTTTTCTTCATCTGTGTGCCAGACTTACATTTTTAAATGTATACCAGACCTCTCTGAGGTAGCTTTAGTTGGATAATACTGACATTACATGGGAATTGAGGATTGATTTTAGGTGAGTGAATTGGTTGGTTGGTTTCAAAAGCAGGATTATATTATACCTTAATATATGTGTTTAAGATAATGGGTCATTCTCTGGGTAGTCTGTAAATATTTTCAAGTTATATAGATATGGTGGCATCTTTATATTTTTATATTTGTGATTCTAGAACTGCTCTTGAACTTTTTGAAACCTACAGTATGGCAGCAATGACTTTCAATCCTCCTGTTGAATCTTTGAACTCCAAAAGGAAAGTATGTGATGCTTTTATTTTTCTTAAAGAAGAAATAAAAACTAATGTCTCTTAACAATTCTAACTCCAGCTTTCTTAATTGTTTTATAGGTAGATTTTTGTCATATTTAAGAGTTGGTAGGCTAGATCTCTGGGATTCACATTTTATAGAGACAGTCATGAGACTGATTCAATATAGGATTTGTCTGAGATCAAGCATCTGTCATTATGTTTCACCTGTTGCTATCAGCTGCCACCATTTTAAAGTTTGCCCATAACTATGGCATATGTAACTTTTAACCCGTGTTTCTAATATTTTCCAGGATAAAGTCTTACAAGGGGATTCATTTTTGAATGAAGATTTAAATCAACTAATCAAAAGACATTGCAAGAAAGTTGCTACTCAGTTGCCTCTAGATTTTGCCAGATATTTCAAAACATCACTGCAGTAGAAGAATGGAGTCCATGGATTTTTCTTACATATTTGTGTGTCTGTGCAGATACATATAAAGATATGTCAACTTGAAGTTTTTCTTCCTATACTAAACAGACTTCCTAGGTACTGTTAATAGAGGAGAGTTACCCTTTGCATAGCATGGGATACAGCTTCAATTCTGAAAATGCCTTTCCATTAAGAAAGGAGAATCAAAGCCCTTTTTTTCTCAAATATTTGGAAATTTCTTTCCTAATGATACTGTCTTTTAAAAACCTATGTATAAACTAAGTTTGCGGGTTTCAAAGTATTATGGACCCCAGAAAAGCCATGTTTTAATCCTTATCCTATCTTGTGGGAGCAGCTGCTTCTTTTAATCTCAATTCAATACTGTAGGTTGGAAGCTTTTGATTAGATTATCTCCACAGTGATGTGCTGCGCCCGATTGTGGGTGTGGCCTTTTGATTAGATGGAGATGTGACTCCATCCATTTCAGGCTCTTGATTAGTTTACTGGACTCTTTAAAAAGGGAAACATTTTCAAGAAACCTCAAACAATGGAGCTTCAAACAGAAACTTCAGAGCAGAGCTGACACAGATGGCGACACTTAGAGAACAGAGATACAGATGATTGGAGATGCTTGGAGCCCAACAGATGTTGCCATGAGATGTTAAGCAAGACAGAACATGGAGAGAGCCAAGGAAAGCCAAGAGATGAAGGCTGGCCCTGGAGAAGCAAAGTGAGGAACCCCCACAGAGGCTGAAAGCAGTGGAGCCCAGGAGCAAGGGACCAGCACATGCAACCCCATGACTTCCTAGCTGCCTAAACTGGGAATGCCTGATTCATTGGCCTTCCTTGAATTAAGTATCTTTCTCTGGATGCCTTAGTTTGGACATTTTTGTAAGTTTGGAACCGTAAAGTTGTAACTTATTAAATTTCCCTTTTTAAAAGGTGCTCCAGTTCTGGTATATCTCATTCCAGCAGCTTGCAAACTAACACACTAAATTATGTATATATATTTTACTTTGGAGCTGAATCTTATTGAAATGCCCTTGGGTTAAAATCAGGGCATAGACCACAGGAAAATCAAGACTGAATGCTTTTTACCATTCAGCTATTCTTTGTAATCAAGTCTTTTACAACATTATAGCTGGTAGTGAGAAACATTTTAAACTTGAGTGAATATATTTTTATGAAGATTTTGGAGAAAAGAGAAACTAGCTTGAAGTTGGATGCCAAGTTAATTGGTTCTTGCTGGATGAAATATCTCATGAAGTAACCTAGTTTGGACCTTTTTTTTTTGAAGAACAAGTGTTCATTATGGCTACTTTCAAAGAAAGTCTGAATGTGAGTCTCGTCTCTTTGAGAGACATCTTCCGACATGTTCTGGAGGGTGATGGGGAAGAATCACTCCAGGGCAGAAAAACAAAGTCCATGATGTTCACATTCCATTTTAAGGAGAAAGGATACCCAGTGAGGGGCTTTTGTTTCTTTTCTTTTTTTTTTGGTACTGATAAAGTGCCTATTATTATGAATATAATTATCAAGGAGCATTTTTATATAAAAGCTGTCCCCATATTCTAGGAATGGCCTATGAATTAACTGTTTTGATAACTTGGTTATAAATATTCTTATTGTAAAGAAGTTGAATAAAACAGCTGTTTTCTCTGCTTCCTATTTTTAAGAAATGAGAACTTTTTAGTAGATCTCTTATTACTTTAGAGCTATATAATCCAGTTATTTTGGTCTGGAGCTTTGAGCTCTTTTTTTTTTCTAATGAAGCTAAATGAAAATAGAAAATTCGTTTATCTTTCCACCAAAGTTGGAGAACCAGCTTAACTACACATTAATTTTTTGGCATATTCTTTTACGTGATTTCAAAATGTATTTCTGAGGTTAACTTATTTAAGGCTTTCGTTTAATAGTGAGGAAAGTATGATTCAATATCTAAATACTTACTTTTAACACACCTTTGAAGAATGTAACTCAGATATAGAGCCAGTTGCAGGGTATTATCAATAGTTGTGTGGGTGATCACACAGTCTGTCTCCATCCCCACAAATGATCAATACATCACACATCATTTATTTTCCAAATTTATACAAACATTTATTCTTCAGTTTAGCAGCAACTAGTTCAGGGGAAATAGCAGTTTTAAATTAGAAATGTATGCATTTAACTTTCTAGCTATACATATAGAGAATCACAGTGGTACCACAGAATTCTGTATCCCGAATTAATGTGAATGCCCTGTATGAATTTGAGAATGAGACACATTTGCATATTAATTTATGTAACCTTATAATACTGACTTTTTTGGCAGTAAAAACAAATTTGTGATAATCATAATAGTACTTTAAGGGTTTAAAAATTCTTAGCAACCTGCAAATCTGAGGGTGAGCTCAGAGAAATATTAACCAAAGGTACTAGCCTGGGTTTTGTGTTCAAGAGTGTCAGTTTGCCATGACTTATGATACATACCATACAAGGTTGGCTTAAACAACAAATTTATTTACTGGCTCACGGTTTTAGAGGCTGAGTAGAAGTCCAGAATCAAGGCATTGGCAAGGCCATGTGTTCTCCCCAAATTCTGTAACATTCTACTGCTGGCAGGCCACAATCCTTAGCGTTCCTTGGTTTGCATTTCTGCCTCCTGTCCCATGGTAATTTCTCACTCCTGTGTCTGCTCTTCTGGGTTCCACTGTCTTCCCACTTCTGACATCTTCCCGGTAAGGTCTCCAGAAATACAGATTAGGGCCCACCCTGATTCATTTGGGCCATACCTAAATTGGATTTTGGAAGACCCTAAATCCAAATGAGTCCACCTTAGTTGATAATAATCAAAGGGTTCCATTTATAAATTTGTTCACACCCACAGGAACACATTAAGAAGATGTCTTTGTATAGTATTAATTTTATTTTCAGAACTAAACATTGTAGTCATTGATGACAACACACACAACTCAAGGCTATATTAAACTCAGCCTTAATTTTTCTAACTAAAATACTGAGCACCTACTACATGCTTAGCACTGTGCTAGGCACTTAAAAGTGGAGTGGGGTAACAATGAGTGTAAGACAGCCTCCATCTTCCATGGTCTAATCATTCTCACAAAAACTTTAAGAAAATGCAACTCTGTTGGGATGAGTTCTTTCAAAGTTCAGGCTTGAGTGTAGTATATTATAGATCCAAGAGATGTAAAAGAATAACTTGGTAATCATGGAGGTTCAGTATGTATTTCAAAGGTATTCATTTTAGGTGTTCCTATATCAAAATTCATAGCCATCAGTCAAGAATTGCTTTTAGGAAGTTTATGCACAGAGGTAATGGAAGAGAACACAAATTACAATGCACTGTATAATAGAAATGATAGTGCACCCAAGTACTGACTTTATGCAAGAGGCAATCTCATTTCTCTATTAAACTTGGGGGCCAGGTTTTCACCTCTTCTGGCTTTGCTACAGATGCGAGAGAAGCACCTGGAAAGGGGTCAGAGGCAGCCATCCAGAGAGTACTTTCCGTACAGTCTGGCTTTCATCCTGCCAAGTTTAAGATCAAAGACAGCAGCCAGGAAAATCCTACTCTTCTTTATGTGTTTGGGAGCATAGTAGTGGAGCTCTGCGTTTGTCTTTCAGAATTAAGCAAGGACTGTGGATGTCAGGACAGAGAAAGAGTTCTTCAGACATAATGGAAGGGGGGAGAATAGAGGCAAGGGAAGAAGTGATTACAAAAGAAATGTATTATGGTGACAGGCCCACCAATGTTATTAATGAATCTCCTGTGTCTACAACCTTCAAGATGATGGGAGACCTTTGTATAAAAGTCTGATTAAAACCAAGGCACTTGTAACTCTTATTGAATCTAAACTCCATATTTTCTTGGGAGACCTTTGTATAAAAGTCTGATTAAAACCAAGGCACTTGTAACTCTTATTGAATCTAAACTCCATATTTTCTTGGAATTGGAAACTTTATGATTAACTTTCATTTGCTAAGGATAATATATGCAAGGAGACTTTACATCTTGCAAAGCAACCAATTCCAAATGAACAAGTATCTGAGAAGATATGTCTATTACTTGCAGCATCACACATCACATTGGCTTCTTGTCAACTATAGATCTTTTTTTTTTAAAAAGTTGCAACACCTAACAAAGTGACAGAATTCATGCCCCTTTCCTTTTGCTTTTAGTGATGTTTAAAATGTATTTCCTTGCAATAATGTAGTAAACCTAGCTTTTAAAGAATATTTAAATTCTTTCCCATGTCAATCTCACTACCTACTCAGATTTCTAGTAGCCTGAAAAATGAAATGGTAGTGGGTATGGTCCTTGTGGCTATTTTAGATGCATTCTGAACAATAAAGGATAATTTCTTTTTTTGCTACACTAGTATGGTTGTATAAGTCAAAAACTTAGTACATTAAATAAAAATTTCATTTTTGGCAATCACTAGGTTGTGTGGGTCAAATAGTGAGATAGTAGGCCCTTTACATTTTTTGAATGATGTCCTTCCTAAAATCCCAAAGACTCAAATAAACTACAGTATGTATTTCCACCTTAAAATATGATGACCATATTGAAGGTGGATATGATTGAAAGGGGATATATATATAGTGCCATGTATCCCACTGATTAAATCTACAATTATAAATAAGTTCTCACATGACTATTTCAATGGTTTGATGGTAGACAAAGAGTCAATAGTAGAGGGATAAAAGGGGAAAACTAAAAAATGCATTCTATGGCTAATAGTTAACAGGAAGACATCACAGTACCACAGCACTACCAGGGGCAACTAATTGGGGAGGAGTTTTGATTTGATAGTTAGTGACATGTTTGCTGGTTTTTTGCCATTATGGGCCAATGAAAATGAAAATTATCTAAAATTGAGAGTCCTGCTGATTGCACAACCAAATAAGGATACTGTAAGACATGGTCTGTTTATTTTGGACATTATCCATGATGCCCAATAGATGAAGGTTGCGTAAGGATACAATAGCTGAGAAGCACAATGGCAAACAGTGAAATATTTATATGATGGAATATGGTGCAGCTACAAAAAAAGGAAGGACATCGAGGAGCACACAACGAACTGAATAAACCTTCAGGACAATGTGTTGTGCAAAATAAGCCAGAAACAAAAGAACAAATATGCTAAGGTCTCTCAGAAAATATAAGAAAATAGGAGTCTAGATTGTAAGCCCTTACAGCAGCCACATTTAGTCTGAAGTTGTAAATGTATTTCTAGATTCTGAGACACTGAGCTATATATGTATTAGCTGGTATTTCCCTGGAACTTTGAGTAACTCTGTGACACCTAACACCCATAAATGGGGCCCTGAAAATTAGCATAGCTATATATAATAACAGTTAAAGTAACTGAAGAAGAGATCAGGTCTCAATTAGAGTTTAAAACAAAGCCAATCTGGCTGGGTCTAAGATAAATTAGATACAGGGTAAAAGATGATAGTGTATGTATTCTAGATCTTCACCTACTGTATGAGACCAAAGGCGGAGAGGTTTATTATGTCAACAACCTAAATTTTCTATAACACACAATCTAAATCAATTTGTCCAAATACCTCATTTAAACAACCCAAGCTCCTGGAGTCCAGAAAAGGAACGAGGCCTTGTAATTCTGTATTGCTTAATACAATATCTGGAGACATCCCAGACTATGGTGGGCTGATAATTAAAAACTATTGGTAGAGTTCCTTGAGGGTCCAAATGGGGAAAAATATGGAACTATTAAATTTTCCCATCTGGGAAACCATGGGTATCCTCTCAACCATTGGGGACTCCCAAGAAAATAGGCTAAGCCCTTGATTTTGAGGATTGCCCTTATGAAACTTTTTGTGGTGGAGTAGCTAAGACTATCTATAACAAGGCCTAAGAGTTGCTTCCAGGAAATCTCTATTGTTGCTCAGATGTGCCTCTCTCTCTCTAAGCCCAACTCTGCAAGGAAAATCATTACCCTCCTCTCTTTGTGGGACGTGACATTCAGGGTTGGAAGTTTTCCTGAGAACGTGAGGCATGACTCCCTGGGATGAGTCTGGCCCTTGCACAGTGGGATCATTGCCTTCTGGACCAAAAGGGGAAAAATATGTGAAATAAAATAAGGCATCAATGGCTAAGAGAGATCAAATGGAATCAAGAAGCTATTCTGGAGGCTATTCTAATGCAAGCTTCAATTAGATAGTGCTAATTGCCATGGTTTGCTAAACCCCAAACTATATCACTTCTGTTGACCCTTAAGAACAGCTAGGGCTCAAACTGAGACTCTATAAAGTTTCATATGCTAGGTTTGCCTTCTTGGAACATATAATTTTTTGAGGGTTTCTAGGTCAGATACATCCTGAAACTCAAAAGGGACCAGCCTCTCCAAGATTATCAATTAATTTCATCCCCCTATTCCTTAGTGTGGATACCCCTCCTCAACATGAAAAAGTCAGGATGGGCAATGCCCAAAGATCCCTACAGATTGGGAGAATGATTAAAGGAGAAAGAGGAGGTATAACAGAAAGTGGGACTTACTATACGAGTATGGCTGCTGAATCACTATATTAGTATTTCTTCTAGCTTTCAGTGTTTTGGAGCAGCCGGAAAGGAAAATCTGAAGTGGTAGAATAGTAGCCCATGACAAACTCTGGGATCTATTCTGTAACTACTTATTGAAGTGTGCTTTGAACATTATTGCTTTTTTCCTTTCTTTGCTTTGTATATATACTTTGCAATAAAAAAAAAACTTTAAAAAAATATGATGAACAATCAGGTTAGGTTGTGACAGGCAATTTGCTGGATTCACTCACTTCTAAACCACCTAGTCTTGCATTCAGTCTCACTGTAAGTTTCAAATCTGTGCTGCAGTCAAAACAATAGCTATGCTTTAAAAGCCTTTGGGCAAAGGGTGCACAGGTGGTTCAGTGGCAGAATGCTTGTCTTCCATGTGGGAGACCCGGGTTTGATTCCCTGGCCATGCACCCCCCCCCCAAAAAAAAGCATTTAGGCAGAGAAGGGAGCTTAAGAAGACTCAAAGCCAAATGATAAACCAAGAGACTAGTCTTGCTTTTCACCATCTTATACTCACCTTTCGATATACAGTAAGCCAAACTAGAGAAATAAGTGATTATTAGTGCATACAGGCTTGAAAAAGTGTTTCTGGAATATTTTTTTAAAATGGGACGGCCCTCCCCCTCTCTAAGTGGGATGTAACTCCCAGGGGTGTAAACCTCCCTGGCAACATGGGACAGAAATCCTAGAATGAGCTGGGACTCAGCATTAAGGGATTGAGAAAACCTTCTTCACTGAAAGGGGGAAGACAGAAATGAGACAAAATAAAGCGTCAGTGGCTGAGAGATTTCAAATAGAGTTGAGAGGTTATCCTGGAGGTTATTCTTACGCATTATATAGATATCCCCTTTTTAATTTAAGGTGTATTAGGGAGGCTAGAGGGAAGTGCCTGAAATTGTAGGGCTGTGTTCCAGTAGCCACGTTTCTTTAAGATGATTGTATAATGATACAGATTTCCCAAGTGACTGTGTGATTGTGAAAACCGTGTCCTGATGCTCCATTTATCTATGGTATGGACAGATGAGTAACAAATATGGATTAAAAAGAAATAAATAATAGGGGGAACAAATGTTAAAATAAATTGGGTAGAGGGAAACACTAGTGGTCAAGGAGAGGGAGGTCTATGAATTTTTTTCTTTTATCTATTTCTTTTCCTGGAGTGATGTAAATGTTCTGAGAAATGATCATTGTGATGAATATAGAACTATGTGATGATATTGTGAGCCACTGACTGCACATCAAGTATGGAATGTTCATACATTAAGAATGTTCATGTATGTATGTTGATTGGTTTTATTAATTAAAAAAATTTCTAAAAATGGGGTAGCACTGCGCATTATAGACTGATTATTTAATGTGAGAAAGAATTTGTAGTACTGTAGCACTGTGCAAATTACATTGGCCTGCAAGGACCTGAATTCTGTCGATAAGCAGAGGGTGGTTTTCTTAAAATGAGGCTTTGAATCAGTAAGAACCTTCAATAACAAAAACTGTACTGTGTATTTTAACACTTATGTTTTTAGAATATGCGAGGAACATGGGGGTTGATTTATTCATTTTTATAATTGGTTAAAAAAAACAGTGAAAGTTAGGATTTTTACTGTTTTGTAATTTGAAGAAAAAATGTCTTAAATTTAATGATGCCAATGGAAAGATAAAGTTTGGATTTTACTTTATAGGACACAGATATTTCATTATAAAAAGCCATAATTTGCTACATGCCAAGAATAAGAAGAAACTTTTAAAGTTAAATGACAGTTTTATACAGCAAGGTTTTAAAACCAATTTACATTAAATGGTGAAGTATGTCTCAGATCAATAGCTTTTCAGTTAATCAGAAATGAAGTTGAAGCTTTTTTACATAAAATTTCAGATGTTCAGAGGATACAGTTTCTTTTTAAGAGAGTTGTCTTCAAATAGTGAGCTACCACCACTAATGCTTCTAATCTATAAACGAAACCAAGTACAATAAATATATAAGTACAGTGTCAGTACAAACTTTACTTCAATAAAATAAATAAATTTAAAACACAAACTCAATCTACTTTTGCTTTAAAAAAATGGTTAAGTTCCTTGTTAATATGTCACAATTCGGTAGACATTAAATTATGCATCTTTCTAAATTCATTTTGTGAAAACTAAAAATTTAATAAGCTGTGGCTATATAAGAAGTAAACTTAAAAAAAGCTACATGTAAAAAGAAACTTAAGAGTGCACTGTGGTACACAATATAGAAGCTAAATTTAACTTCATTTTAACGAGTCGTATGTTATAGTACATATTTACACTTGCAATGCCCCAAAACCTCCAATTCTTAGCCATGAAATGTATGGCCAAGCAAGCTTTAATGTTTTCAGACAACTGTCACTACTCCCAGTTCTCTAAGTCAGGGGTGAGCAAACCCAGCCTCTCAGGCCTTCCCCTAGTTTTGTATGACCTATGAACTAAGAATAGTTTCTACATTTTGAAATGGTTGGGGAAAAAATCAAACGAAGACTATTTGTGACATGTGAAAATTACATGAAAGCCAGATTTCCATGTCCATAAATAAAGTTTTATTGGAACTCAGCTGCACACATTCATGTATGTATTGTCTGGCTGCTTTTGCAAGACAATGGCAGAGTTGAGTAACTGCGACAGAAACCATATGGCCCCCAAAGCCTAAAATATTTACTGTCTTGCTCTTTATAGATTAAGTTTGCTGACCCTTGTTTTAAGTCAATTATTGAAGTTTAGCAATGGTTTTTCCAACTGTTGACATCTGTAAAAATGACAATCTCCTGAGCTTTCTTGACTTCACTTATCAGTAACTTGGTTGGTAGCTAGCCCATGCCATTTTGTTGGCCCCCAGCATGGACCTCCAATCCTTTGTGAAGAAGTCTTCAGTTCACAAGTCATCAATTTCCAGTTTTAATTTAATGAAAATAAAGAAATTATATTTGTTTCCATCATGTTCATTCTTGACTTTATTTTAACTTCTTGTCAAAAGATCTTCACCTGTAAAGTTGTACACACAGGCTTGTTAGTATATATAAAATGAAGGAGCAGAAACATTTACAGTATAGTAAGGGTTTAGGTTGTCTCCGGTTGTTCAACCAGAGACAGCTCTGGTGGCTGGGCTTGGAGGAGGGACTATTTCCTATGAACTCAAAAGGTTAGAACATGATGTTCCTGGGATGTACAGCATTAGGTTATTTCTGCCCTGGAACACGACAGCCTTTAGAAAGTTATATTAGATTTTTTATATCATGTTCAAGTAAACTGTTCAACTTTAAGACAAGGTAGAATTCCTTCAACTGTATATCTATTACTTTAGATATGAGTAAAGTAAATATTAACTTTAGAAATTTTTAGATTATCATAAAGTAACCCTTGAAACTTTAGAGGTGATCATTTTGGAGCAATTAACATGAAATATGTCACCTACTGATGCACCAATAGCTGTTTTTTTTTTAAGAGAACTCTTCTCAACTTGAAGCAAAGCTTTTGAAGTCAACTGAATGATTCTGAATGTCTGCTTGCTACAGGAAAATTGATTCCAAAGATAATCATGTAAATCATCACCACCCTCCTCCACTCTTTTAAAATAGAAAGCTTATTATTTTTAAGTCAAATTTCCAGGTGTATTTTTATATACTTAATTTAACCTTGCAGCACACTGAAGATCTCTTAAATGTAGAGTGACTACAATATACAGATGTGTAACAACATCATACCTACGAACCTATGATTTATTTCTCTGTGGCTGTGTATACATTTCTCTCATTAAAAAAAAATTTTATTAGAGAAGTTGTGGGTTTACAGAACAATCATGCATGAAATACAGGATTCCCATATACACCCCACCACCAGCACTTGCGCTGGTGTGAAAAAATTTGTTACAATTGATAACACTTTTTTTGTAATTCTGTTTTTTTAACAGTAGTTACATTTGTCACAATTGATGAGAGATTATTAAAGTAGTACTACAACTACTGGCCATAGTTTATGTATGGATATTGTTTCCCCATATTCCTGACCTATTATTATTATTATTTTCATGAATGTCTTTATTACTTGTCTACCTATACACTGGATAAAGAGCTGTCAGTCACATGATTTTTACAATGACATGGTCACATGATAAAAACTGCATAGTTATACAATCATTATCAAAGATTAAGACTAGTGGATTACAATTCAACAATTTCGGGTATTCCTTTCTGGCTATTCTAATACACTAGGAACTAAAACTAAATATCTATACAATGAGTCAGTAGTCATAATTATTTGTTAAATCTTAATTTCTCAGTTACACCTCCCCCTCTCGTTTGATCATTCTCTCAATCTTTGGGGCTATCTGAGCAATGACCATTTTAGAGTTCTTTGTGCTGAAAAGGAGTGTCACCCTTATGGAACAGAGGAATGAAACTGGTTGGACTTTCAATTTCTTTAACTTTTAATTTTTTTAAAACTTTTTATTTTGAAATAATTTCCAGATCCACCAATTTTAACATATTGTCACCTTTCACATATTCTTCTATTTTTCTACCTATCATTCATTTTTCTGAATATTTGAAAGCAGGTTTAACACATACTACTTCCACGTGCATTTCCTAAGAACAAGGATATTCACTTATGTAATCATCCTAAATTCACATATCAAGTTCAAGAATATTAACATTAATATAAAACTTGCATTCTAAATAGGGGGAACAAATGTTAAAAAAAAACTTGCATTCTATATTCCAACTTTTTGCTTATATCCTAATAATGTCCTTTTGAATCTTTTATCCTCCATGCTTAGATCTCATCCAGTATCATATACTACATTTAATTGCCATTATCTTTTCAGTTTCTCACTTTCTTCCTTCCTTCTTGTGGAAACACATATACAACGTAACTCCTCTCATCCCAACCCTTCCCAAGCACACCATTCAGGGGATTAATCATGCTCTCAATATTGCAGTTCCTTCACTACCATCCACTACTAGAACTTTCCCTCCACCCCAAACATTTTGTATTAACTCCCCATGGCCCCTGCGCTCCCCCCACCCCCATTTGTAACCTGTACTCTACTTTCTGTTTCTGTAAATTTGAAGTTAGTTACCATGGGGCTGGCTTAAATTTAACATCCCAAATCTAGAATAATCTCGTTTGCTTCAATACAAACTTAACTTCAATAGTATACACAAACTATGGTCCTATAGTCCTCAGTTCTCAATTTTCTTGTCACAAATTACTTATTTATACATTATGAGTCAAAAACCATTGATTTATCATTACATTTTATGCATTTGCCTTCAGATCCTGGAGGAAAGAAAAAGTGGGGTTACAAATAAAAAATACAGTACTACTGGTATTCATATTTACCAATGTTATTATCTTTACTAGAGATCTTATTTCTTCATGTGGCTTCATTCAATAGTCTAGTGTCCTTTCCTTTCAGTCAGCAGAACTCCTTTTAGCATTTCATGTGGGGCCAGACGTGGTGACGAAGTCCTTCATTTTTTCTTTACCTGGGAGTGTCTTAATCCCTCCATCATTTTTGAAAGACACTTTTTTCTGGCTATAGAATTTTTGCTGGCATTTTTTGTATTCAGCACTTTAAATATGTCTTCCCATTGCCTTTTTGCCCCCATGGTTTCTAATGAGAAGTGAGAACATAATCTTATTGAGACTTCCTTTTATGTGACCTGTTGCCTCTCTCTTGTGGTTTTCAGAACTGTCTTTATCTTTGGCATTCCAAAGTTTGATTATAATATGGTATGGTGTGAATTTATTTGGGTTTATCCTGTTTGGCATTCATTGAACATCATGGTTGTGTATATTAATATCTTTCATTAAATCTGGAAAATCTTCAGCCATTATTTCTTTAAATATTCTTTTAGTGCCTTTCTTTTTTTTTTCTCTCAATATCTATAACCCTGTGTTGTATGTATCTTGGTACTTAATGGCATTCTTCAAGTTTCTCAGGCTCTGTTTCCTTTGTTCATTCTTCCTTCCTTCCGCTCCTCAGAGTGGATGATTCCAATTTTCTTATGCCCAAATTCACTGATTCTTTCTTCTGCCAGCTTCAATCTGCTATTGAACCCCTCTAGAGAGATTTTAATTGCTCTTACTGTGGTCTCCAGCTCTGTTTGGTTCCATTTCATAATTTACATTTCTATATTCATAGTCTCTTTGTGTTCATCTATCATTTTCCTGATTTCCTTTAGTTCTTTGTTCATGCTTTCCTTTAATTCTTTGAGCATAATTAGACCCATTTTTCTGAAGTCTTCGTCTGGACTGTCCCAGGTTGGTTCTTCCTCATCTATGTTTCTTATGCTTTAATGTTCTCCTTTGCCTCGGCCATTGCTTCCTGTTTTTTTGTATGGTTTGTAATCTTTTGTTGAAAATTTAATATTTTAATGTGTTACTGCAGAAATTTAGACTCCAAGTCATCTGTTCATTAAACTTGTTTTCTAGCTAGTATTATGGTGGTACTTTCCTTGAATTTGAGGAACTGACAACAGCAGAAAAGGTATAAAAGAAAACATCTTTCCCAGTCTTTGTGGACTGACTTGTAAGAGTGTTTTCCTTCAGAGATTATCCATACAATGAGTTTAGAAAACAGTGTAGGCCAAAGTGTAAGGACATCATTGGTCCTTTCTGAGCATGGGTCTTGTCTTGGGAATGCACATTTGGCCCTAGGAATTCCTCCATTTATGTGGATACAAGCGTCCCCTCTTCCCAAGGAAATAGCTCCTTCATGGTACTGGGTACTGCATTGAATGTCCTATTGCCAGCAATGCCTTGCCCCACAAACACCTGACCACTCTTCTTGGCATTCTGTAGGAGAGTTCCGTGAGGCAGAGCTTCTACATGTAGGGCAAATTCTGGGTTGGCAAATCTCTGAGTCCACCACCACAGATTGGGCCAGATATGCAAGCTCCCAGTCTGTGCCCACACATTACTCTGCTCCCTCTGGAACCGGAACCAAGAATCTGCATTGGGAGAATGTATTGGCTCCACACCAAGTCAGTGAGAGGGTGGGAGGGGCAGCCAGGGCACCAAGAAGCCCTACTGCTTTTAAGTGGACTTTTTCTTGATTTGGTGCTTGCCCTGTTATTGTAGTCCTTTAACTATTTTCTGGAGAATTGAGAAAGATGTTTCTAAAAGTTCTTGATGGCTGTTCAAAGCTTCTGTAAGGCAATGGAGCCCCAAAGTGTCTCATTCTGCCATCTAACTCATCTGCTAAGTTTTTGGTATGGAAAACAACATTTAAAATGTTGGTCACTGTCCATATGGCCTACTTGCAGACTCACTACCACGGTGGGTCATTTTGTAAAAGTTGAAGAGGCTCAACATTGGTGTTAGTCCTAAAGCTCACTTGGCTGCTGTAAGAAGCACTGATTGTCTCAGCGACACTGGGGCAAAAAGAAGGTGAGTCTCAAACTATTTTAATTGGGATACTATTATTTCCCAAATAATAGATATATTTCCCAAAAAATAGATATATTTCAACAGAAAATGGTTGCTAATGCCTCTCAGATAGTCTGGTACAGCCCAGAACTTCACAATTCTGTGAGTACTCACTAATATCTTATGCTATGTGGTATGAACTGCTGCCATAGTTTGAGATTTCTTCTGCTGAGCCTTTCCATACAGAATCCAAACAGCCTTGAATCTCCTGGAATGGTTTGATATGTGTATATTCTGAAGGAGGTGGTTTCCTGTATTTGACCTTGTCTGATATTTTTAAAGAGATTGCCAGGCATGGTGTAGGGTACCAAGTATATTTGGAATTGCTCTTTAAATGATAATTCCAGTAGCCATGTTTCTTGAAGATGATTGTATAGCTTTCACAATGTGACTACGTGATTGTGAAAACCTTCACTCTGATGCTCTTTTTATCTACCTTATCAACAGACAAGTAAAACATATGGAATAAAAATAAATAATAGGGGGAATAAACATTAAAATAAATTTAGATTGAAATGCTAGTGATCAATGAAAGGGAGGGGTAAGGGGTATGGTATGTATGAATTTTTTTCTGTTTTCTTTTTATTTCTTTTTCTGAATTGATGCAAATGTTCTAAGAAATGATCATGATGATGAATATGCAACTATGTGATAATATTGCGAATTACTGATTATATATATAGAACAGAATGATCATAAGTTAAGAATGTTTTTGCTTGTTGTATTTTTTTAAAAAAATTAAAAATTAATAAAAAAATGATAATCAAGGAGCTTGTGCTATTGGACTTTCTCTTGGGCTGTCATAAGTCAAATGTGGCTCTGTCAAAAGGTATCAACATATTCTTTGTGAGCTTTGGCAATTTTGCAATTATATATAAGAAATTCCCAATTGTGATAAAGGTATATGATGAAATCTGGCAGTATAGCAGTAATGACTGTTGCTGTTGGTCATTTATGAATTTTTAGTCAGAGAATTACAATAGTGCAAGTGAACAGTAGGCTATAAAGATCCTCTAAGTTCATTAAGAAACCAAGTGAAAAGCAAGAATCAATGTTTGGTTCCCTCACCTGCTTTTATTTTGGTCCCATATTAAGAATTTGCTTCATAAGAGAATATAATTTACTTTATATGTGAATATCAAGCAGCAGGCAGATAACTGAAGCCTAAATTTACTGTAGCTTCAAGACGGAGGCTGTTACATGGTTTTGCTTTTTTTTTAACCTCCACATCCTAGATGCTAGGTTTGTTTGTTTTTTATTTTTTTTAATTGAGGCAGATCAGACTGTTGAGGCTAAATTAAACCTAATTATAACAACTTAAACAAGGAATACAAAAGGAATAAAAGTTGAATGATATGCAGGAACCCATCAAAAATATCCACAAGTTATCAATAAAATACTTCTATGTCTGATAAAACAAAGCTGTTGTACTTTGGATAAGTTGGTTGCCCTCTGGGGCTTTAATTTAGTCATTTACAAAATTACAGGGTTTAGAATTATAAATGCCCTTTTACTGTTTTAAAGTATCTTTCCCACCTGCCTTCAGAGAACTTTCTCCTCTCGGAAAAGACAAAACACAAACTATGACTTAGTTTAACTTGAGCCCTGTTTCATAACTGCAGTGCCATTATACCTGGGTGAAACCTGATGCCCTTGGTCACTGTCGACAGTCCATCACGTCACTGGAGGACAAGCCACTCACTGGTTTCTCCTCCCTGTTCTGGATACCTTCTGACACTGAGAGCTGAGAAGGTGAGGTGAGTCCTCGGGACTGTTTAGTTGATTTGGTGAGCTTCTTGAGTTCACTTGCAAAAGAAATGCCTTTTCTTTTATCTTCTCGGGATGCCTGTGGAAAAAAAGACTTCATTGGTCTTAAGTGAATCTCAGGGTCCTCAATCACATAACCCTACATCAGAAAAAGCCCTTTCCTCTGGTGTCTAGAGTTTTGGAAAGAAGGGCTGAGAGACTCCGCTATTAGGACTGCTTCATCACAGAAGGAATATATATTTTTTCACCCAGTGAAAACAAAGTGAAACACAATCCCTTCTCCCACCTAAATTCCTTGACTCAGAAGATTTCTCCTGGATTTCAGTAGCTCCCAATTTGATGACAATTTGATTATGAATATCAAACAATTTGTAAATAAAGGAAAATAACAAACTTTACCTGCACCTGTTCCTTTAGCTTAAGGATGAATTTTCCTGCACCTTTCCACTTGCTTTGGGCTTGAAACACACACTCCTGATCTGAAAGAATCCTTTGGGAGGACTTTGCAGTAGAAGACTTCTTGTTGGTTGGGTCTTTCACCACCTCTTCCAAAAGCACATAGTCACTGGGGTTGGGATTGCTCAGGATGCTATAGGAATATTTGGCTTTGCATAGGGTCTGAAAGATAAATTATGATCATCTGGATCATGACACACTATCTCTAATGCTTGTGTTCATTCTAAATTAAACTCTAAAGCGGAAAAACAAATCAAGACTTTTAGTGATGGAGGGGGTCTTCTAGTTCATTCATCCAACTCCTTATTTTAGATTTGTGTAGTTGTAGCTTATGGGGTACTTTCCCATATTACCTCATTTATTTCCCCACAGGTCATTGTTATTATTCCCATTTTTAGAAGAGGTTAAGAAGATTCCAGAGAATGTACAACCAATAAGTAAGAGAATAAGGATGTGAACTAAGGTGTCCTGCATGCCACAATGCCCATAAACAGGAAGGTCAGTCACGCAGCCAGCAAAAGGCAGAATTCTGACCCACGGGAGCCCCTCTGTCCCTCTAGGCTGATTCCTCATCACACAGTCATGAATGTTGTAGGGATTTTTGAAGTTACCAAGTCTCACCTCTCATTTAATGCAAGAATATCTTTCAATTATGCATTTAATCATTCATCGAAAATATCTACTGAGGGCCTACTATATGCCAGAGCCTGTGCTATACCTTGGGGAGAAAAAGGTGAACAAAAGAGACAAGACTGGGTTCTCTTGTTAAAGTCTATTGAGAAGGCTAATAGTAACCAATTATTATGCAATAAAAATAGAAAATAGTGCTTATACAAGTTTGACCATGTGCTAAATGCCTTAAATATGTTAACTTACTGATTCCTTACAACAATCCTATGAGGAAAGTATTCCTATAATCTCCATTTTATCTATGCAGTAACTCGCCACACATAGTGAGCAGTGTGCTTGAGCAGGCTAGTGAAATCACATGTGGTGGGAGAATTTATACAACAGAATCAGTAAATGCTACAAATCAGCTTTTTTTTTTGCAAGCCAGTTTATCAGCATACTACTCGAACTGAGTGCCTACATACACTTGCCCAAGACCTTAGAGTCAGTAAGAAACGGAGCTGAGATTTCAACCTGGAGCAATTTGATCTCAGGTCTATGCACTTAACCATTATGCTACACCACTTTTCAAAATCATGAGGAGGTTTTAAAGGATGGAAACACAGTTTTCTGAAACCATGTAAACAAGGAAGCATGACCTAGAGGAAGGTAGGGAGTTATAGTAGACCTCCTGTATAGTATCCGTAGCGTCATGAAAGATGGTCATTAAGTCTTGGCTTAAACATTTCAGGGACAACGAAACTCCTATTCTGCAGAAGTACCCCCTAAATCCATTATTATCAGTGCGTCATACAGAACAGATATTAAGTATTTGTTGAAAGAAAATTAATATCTATAAGCTTGTAAGAGGTACACTCTCCCTTCTCAAGTCCCTATTTTTTCTAGAACTTCATTCATGAAATATGCTTTCAATTCATGGACATCCGATTTGTTCCAATAATTTATACCTGGAAAGGGCTGGGGTGGGGAGGGGAGATGCCTTTACCTGCTGAATGACGTCCTGAGCAGTGCTGACGCGGGGTGCTTTGATGACTGTTCGAGGTTGCTCTGGAGAAACATCATGCACTTGGACAAAGAAACTCTCCTCCTCTGAGATCAAAGTCACCTCTTTGTCATATTGAACGATGCTCTTCTCTTCTAGGTTCTACGTTTTTAAAAAGAGTGTGAGTACATTGTAGGACGACGTAGAATAAAGAGGAAAATATCTAGCTAAAATTTTGAGATGTATCTTGGTAATTTTAACCTGAAGGAAACAAATTCTTAGCCTTATATTTCATATACTAGTTAATATTTTGTAAACTATTTTATAAGGATATGCATGTTTTCTGAGAGGAAGAAAGTGGTATAAGTATTTCTGCTGATGCTGACAGACTGGTAAGTTCAGTGCATTGGCTTCTATTCTCAAATGGCATAGCTTAAAGTTATCTTTGTAAGGTGGGGACACGAAAGGGAGAAAGAAGCCAGGCAAGTAAACAGTAGGTAACCCTACCAAAGGACATGAGGATTTGGCAGGAAGGTTCTCATATCACCAGTATTTTCCTAGCCTAATCGCCCCAGATCAGGCTACTGAAATGGATGCTAACCAACCAGATGAATCTGAGAATCACTGTCACTGTCCAGGAAGTCCTTACCCTCCCCAGAACCCAGAATTGTCCCCATTGACATTAAAGTCAGATGGGAAATCGGCCACCAGGTGGCGCCAAACTAGCCAGGGCCAGGAAAGATGGGCTCCTGGAGCTAGTTCCCAGCCGGCACAGCCTCCCCCAACCAATTCACTTTGTAATCACGGGCTGCACAATACACGTATCTGAATCTTTGCACTACATCATTATATTATGGAGGTAAGGAGTTACTATAGATTTTCATTACACAAAATGAGAGTGTACTTACTACACATAAACATACTACATGTACTTGTTTTTGCCCCCACTTAAAAGACTTGTTATCACTTTATATCAATTCCTAGAGATCACAATTCATGATATGTCACTGCATTGCTCATAAGATGTTTAACCAGAGATAATAGGTTTAGTTGGGGGAGTGGGGTTGAAGGGTAATTAATACACATGTCATGAATTCTAATCTCAGTGCCCTGGAAGCCAGGAAGCAAGTTAACAAGAAAAAATATAGGTTGTGAGTAGCCAAATAAAACAGTCTAACACCTGTGCACTAAGCATTACTTTTAAGAGAGCTCCACAGGCCTTCACTCAGAACTCAATTATTTTTTAGGAGTTTTCAGTCACATTGGAAGCTGTAAGTTATGAACAGAAGATATAACAGTAACACTCATTGGTAACCCTCATTCATACCTTACTAAGCATTTTTCTACATATTGTCAAAATATTTGAGACGAATTTCACAACATTTTTTTTAGTTATTGAGGGCATTTTTATTAGAGATTTTACAAATGAGGGCACTGAGATTTACAGAAATTAGATGACTTGTCCAAAATCATCTACTCAGTGAAAAAGCCAGGTTTATCTGGTTTCAGATCCAATAGATTTAACAGGAAGGCATGTTTAACTGCAAGAAGTTATGGTACCTGACATCTTGACAGCCCAGGAGAATATGTGCGTCTGTGTGTGTGTTGTGTGTGTCTGTAAAAGATAGGCAGGAGAGATCAGAGATTATGGATAGCAATTTGGGAACTTTTATTGTATGGGCAAACTGCTTACATATCTTACTAGTTCTGCAGAATAAAACAAATCTATTCACAATGGTAATGCCCTCTTGCATCCAAAAATTGCTGACTTTATGTATTTAATCAGGAAAAGCTTATTGGGTATCATTACGTATCAGGTTAACCCCGATATTTTAAGTGTTATTTATTATTTTTGAGATACATTTCAGCCAACTCAAAAGTCTCCTCCCAACAATGGCACATAAAGGAGACTTGCTGTCTTCAACCTGTCAGAAAATCCTGTTTGTCTTCCCATTTAATTTATCCCTCGTTTTCTTCAAAATGCTTCTCTTCCACCAGCCTTTATGAGGCACCAATTCCTGAGATGTCTACTGCCCGTTGTCATATACATTTTAAACTGCCTATGGGCACTGCTCAGCTAAACTTCCAACCACACTAAGGAGCCCCACTGTGACGCTCGACAGCTTGCCACCTTTCCTCCCACTGCCTTCCACAGTGCTGGGTGTGGATGACCCACTAACTCGACTCCAGCACAGAATGGCGAAAAGAACACTGATCTTGAAACCAGAAGACTTGAGTTTTTTCAGTTTCTGGCTCTGCCATAATTTAACCTCTGTGAACCTCAGTTTCCTCATGTGTAAAATGGTCTCCATTATATCATGAGATCATTCAAAATAGGGGGTGTTTGAAGGCTTTAAACACTGTAAATCATTATGCAAATATATAGTTCAAAATATTTACTTATTCAGTGGACTTGTCATTTAGATGATAATTTTTTACACATAGCCAATTAATGAGGTAAGACAACTAGAAATAGAAAAAGAAAATTAGAGAAATTAAGATGGCTTCCAAAGTCCAACTAAGCTATCTGCTTTTTTTCTCATAAAGGTAGTATTAGAAGGCTTGTTCTCTATCTTCACAATTTGTATGCCTGATAGGGAGAGGAGGCTGGGGAGATATTTACATTTCTTTGCTTAAGTTGTTAGGCAAGATCAGGGAAGGAAGGTGGTGGGTCTGGCTCCCCAGTGGATGCTGGTGTTCTGTCGGGGCTGCAGGCCACAATCAGAGAAAGTGGAGAGTGAAAAAGTAATATGTAAAGCGGCAAACTGGCTCTTTACTGTCTTCACTATGCTCAGCAAGCACGGACCACAGATGGGCATTTAATCAGGCAAGACTTGTTACAGGAAATGTCCAAAAGGAGCAAGAACAGGACCTGGCCCATGACAGGTGCCCCAAAATATCTGCTGAATCAAACTGCTGAACTGAGTCAACTGCCGCATCATCAGCATCTCATAGGGCATGACTATCTATGCTGGATTGATGACTGTATATGCCACTTTAAAAAATGGTAGCAAGTTAGTGGGCTCTCATCTTATTCATGCGAACAAAGAAAAAAGCAAGGGCAAACAGGAACTAAGCAATCTGGAGCCAATATGGTAGTGGCACTCTTTCCTCCGTGGGAATGGTCATGGAGAGATGAGCACATGTAGTTATATACATTTTTACTAATTCTGACCAAAGTTGAAGGGGGTCCTTACTTTGTGCGATGTTACAGAATATTTTCAAAGAAATACTGTCATTTTATTTGTCAGCGTAGAACATTTTATTAGTTAGGACTTAAACAGGCACTAACAGGAAGGCAAATTAAACCCCACAATGTAAAATTCCTCTAAGGCCTTGCATTACAAAATAATGTGACCCTCACAACAATGTTTTTTCACACATATAAAGTTCTGGCCCCAAAGTTGATGACATATGTAAAGAATCCTTTAAGTTCCTTTGGTTTAATAAGTGACGATTTTTAGACTGAATTCCTGTAACTGAAAGGTAACATTCTGCATATGTGCAGAAGACTAAAATAATTTCTCCAAATTTACTTAACAAGAATAATATAGGCCAAGTGGCAATGATAGTACATTCTGAATTTGAGGGAGGTGGTGAGTGGTAAGATGGTAACCAAACACCAAGTCCTTTAGGTTGTTGCAGGACATACTTACTTCCTGCTGGGTTTTTAAGACAATCCTGCCAACGTATCCCTCTTCTGGAAACCAGCTGCTTAGAATCTGCATGATCTCTTCTTCTGCACCAATGGCTCTCTGGAATGGTTGTTTTCTGCATTCATTCTTTTCTTTAGATATAAAATATTTTTCTTCCATCAAAAAATAGTCTGTGGTGATAGTTTTGGCATCTTGCTCGGTTGTCAAAATCTAAAGAAAAGCAAAGGCAAATTTCGGCACACCTCTCAAAGGTGGGGCAGAAACTTTACTTTCAAAACCAGCTTATTTTCATGGTGTCCAATATTTTTGGGTTCAATTTATAAAAGAAACCTACTCTGGAGTATTACATAATTCTTTTTGGAAGATCTAAGAATTTTCTTATGTCCAAAAAGGATTGTTGATGTCCACTCTGGGACAGCAAATTTTATTCGTAATCCCCAGACAGCATAAGTATTTTTTCCACTGCTGGAATGAGCGCTCCTTCTGAATTAAAAAACTTTTAGGATTTTCAATCCATGAACTTAGCTCTTTGTAATCTTGAAACACAGGAACGAGGGCAAATAACCTAGTCCAGTTTTTTTTTACCAAGACAATCTCTTTTTCTCACATTGGAAATAGTCAACTTCTAAAGGAAGGTTCCAAGGGCTAAATTCTCATCTGATCTAAGTTCCTGGGAATTCTCTTTTCAATAAACTCTTGACAGTGTGCCTGGAGGGTTGTTTTCTTTGTTGGCTACTGACCCTGGGCAGTAAAACAGAGTGGTTGAGACAAGCTCTGGAGCCAGACAGACCTAGGTCTAAGGTCAGTCTTTAAAACTTACTGACCATGAGGTTTTGGGCAACAGACTTAACCCCTTGAAGACTTAGTTTCCTGATCTATAAAATGGGATTAATAGCAGTAACAAACAATTATATTTCATTTTATGACGAAGCACTGATTATAAAGCATAAAATGGGCACATTATGAGAAGTCAATAAATACTAGCCAGCATCTGGTTACTTTTACTGATACATTTATTCTCCCTGATATTGTTCAGAGTCCTGACAAACATCTGAACTAGCAGAGGGTGAAGGTCAGTTACAGAGAAGAAACTTCCTTTGCTGCCTTCCTGTGCCAGACAAGACTGCCACTGTCTGGCCTGGATTAAGCAATGCCTTTCTCCTCAGTCCCTGCCAAAGATCATTATCAGGGATCAGGGATGACACATGGCCCTGTCACCTGGAAGAAAAGCAGAATGCGCCCTCAGGTGGGTCAGAAGATTCTCAGTAAGACTGACTCCTTGATAATTGGCCCTTGGTCTATATTGATGCAGTGCTACTGTTTGAAGGCGGTTAAGGCAAATGGATTGATTTAAACATGACTCCTACTGCAGGAATAATTCAGGACATGAAGCTTCCGGTGGTATGCCTGTCAGCACTGTCACCTCTGCAGGAGGACCAATGTCCCCCTCCCCAACTCTCCTTTATGTCCACATGATTATTTGCATGCATTAACAATAAAGTAATGCTTTGTTGGGGCAGCCCATGGAAATGTTTGCTTACTGTACATCCTAACATTTTATAGATTCTCTAAAATCCTAACTATGCCTTCTGGCAGTAGGCAACAATGTCCATGGATTGATTCAAAAAACAAAACCAAACCAGAAAACCTAGGCAGTAGACGTTTTCTGGATGCTAAGTCAGATATAAAATATTGGGCAAAAGGAAGGGTTGTTGGCCCATCCATACTGACTTCCCCTTACATGGCAGTCATTTTTTAATGCTTATTTATATGGTTGCTCAATCAGTTTTTGGCTCCCACATATGTTATATGATCCCAGCTACATTTCATCATGCACCCTAACTCCAGTGGACTGCAAGGGTGTTGCTCCCCTTGGTCATTACTTGCCAGGAGGAGTAGAAATTCTGATATGAGTTAAGCTTAAAGCAGTCTGAAAGGATATTAGGCCACTGTGCCCAGTAGGGCTAGAGCTTCTACTGTGAAGAGAAAAGGATTAGACATGGGGCCTGACATGGATTTTTGAGGAGCTGACTGCTTCTGGATGCTATTTGTGGCCCTCTCAACTTATAAGTCCTCCTGTGAGGAGCCCCTGTGCGCCAGGCCAGGAAGATGCCTGGGTGAGACCCAGAGGAGGAGCCGCGTAGCACAAAGGGCTTAGGCTGGTTGTGCGATCGGGCTGGGGTGATAGGTCCTCTTTCTCTGTTGCGGGCTTTCCTTGCCTCTTTGTACCATCAGAGGAACAGGACCTGAAAGCCATGATCAAGGGCCAGCGGAGGGCGGCCAAAGAGGTTGCTCAACAGGCAAAGGAAGGCCCTAGGCTAGAAGGTGTCTCCCTGGCCTAAATGGTCCATTCTGTTGCTCTAAGAATCTGAATCCTACCCTTAGGATGGCAAACAGATTTTCATTCACCTTATGTGCAAAGACTGAGTGATTAGTAAGTTCTGAGTTAAGAAGGATTATAAGGTCCATGTCCAGGCTTGGAGGGAGACAGTATAGTATTAGAGGGCTATTCCTTCTGGTGTTTATCCTTCTAGAGCCTAGTATTTTATGTGGCTGAAGAATTATTAAAAATGATCCTTTGTGGAACCTGTTTTGCTGCTCAAATGTGACCTCTCTCTCTAAGAGAACTCAACAGGTGAACTCACTGCCCCCTGCCCCTGGGACATGACTCCCAGGGATGTAAATCTCCTTGACAATGTGAGACAGGATTCCCAGGGATGAGCCTGGCCCTGGCATCATGGGATTGAGGAAGCCTTCTTGACCAAAAGGGGAAGAGAGAAATGAGTCGAAACAAAGTTTCAGTGGCTGAGAGATTTCAAACAGAGTCAAGAGTTCATCCTGGAGGTTATTCTTATGCATTATATAGATACCCTTTTTTAGTTTATGGTATGTATATTGGAGTGGCTGAAATATCTGGAACTGTTGAACTGTATTCCAGTAACATTGATTCTCTCTCTCTCTCTCTCTCTCTCTTTTTTTTTAATACTTTTATTGAGAAAGAACCACACAAGTACAGTCCAATCATGTTATATGATTGACTCACAATATCATCACATAGTTGTGTATTCTTCACCATTATCATTTCTAGAATACTTGCATTACTCTACAAAAAGAAACAAACAAACAAAAAAACTCATACATCCCTTACCCCTTACCCCTCCCCCTCAGTGACCCATAGTATTTCAATTTATCCAACTTTCACCCTTCATTTTTTTCATAAATGAAAAAAACTTCATTCTCTTTTTAATCCTCTTTTTTTTTCCTTTACTCGCCTGCCCATATGCTGGACAAAAGGGGCATGAGGCACAAGGTATTCACAATCACACAATCACACTGTAAAAACTATATAGTTACACAGTCACTTCAAGAATCAAGGCTACTGGAACACAGTTCAACAGTTTCAGGTACTTCCCTTCACCCACTCCAACACACCATAAATTAAAAAGGGATATCTATATAATGCATAAGAATAACCTCCAGGGTCTCGCGATGCTGGACTTTAAGGCATATTATGAAGCCACAGTGGTCAAAACAGCATGGTATTGGCATAAAGATAGATATATCGACCAATGGAATCGAATAGAGTGCTCAGATATAGACCCTCTCATCTATGGACATTTGATCTTTGATAAGGCAGTCAAGCCAACTCACATGGGACAGAACAGTCTCTTCAATAAATGGTGCCTAGAGAACTGGATATCCATATGTAAAAGAATGAAAGAAGACCTGCATCTCACACCTTATACAAAAGTTAACTCAAAATGGATCAAAGATCTAAACATTAGGTCTAAGACCATAAAACAGTTAGAGGAAAATGTAGGGAGATATCTTATGAATCTTACAACTGGAGGTGGTTTTATGGACCTTAAACCTAAAGCAAGAGCACTGAAGAAAGAAAGAAATAAATGGGAGCTCCTAAAAATCAAACACTTTTGTGCATCAAAGAACTTCATCAAGAAAGTAGAAAGACAGCCTACACAATGGGAGATAATATTTGGAAATGACATATCAGATAAAGGTCTAGTATCCAGAATATATAAAGAGATTGTTCAACTCAACAACAAAAAGACAGCCAACCCAATTACAAAATGGGAAAAAGACTTGAACAGACACCTACCAGAAGAGGAAATATGGATGGCCAAGAGGCACATGAAGAGATGCTCAATGTCCCTGGCCATTAGAGAAATGCAAATCAAAACCACAATGAGATATCATCTCACACCCACCAGAATGGCCATTATCAACAAAACAGAAAATGACAAGTGCTGGAGAGGATGCGGAGAAAGAGGCACACTTATCCACTGTTGGTGGGAATGTCAAAGGGTGCAACCACTGTGGAAGGCAGTTTGGCGGTTCCTCAAAAAGCTGAATATAGAATTGCCATACGACCCAGCAATACCATTGCTAGGTATCTACTCAAAGGACTTAAGGGCAAAGACACAAACGGACATTTGCACACCAATATTTATAGCAGCGTTATTTACAATTGCAAAGAGATGGAAACAGCCGAAATCTCCATCAACAGAAGAGTGGCTAAATAAACTGTGGTACATACATACGATGGAATATTATGCAGCTTTAAGACAAGATAAACTTATGAAGCATGTAATAACATGGATGGACCTAGAAAATATTATGCTGAGTGAGTCCAGCCAAAAACTAAAGGACAAATACTGTATGGTCCCACTGATGTGAACGGACATTCGAGAATAAACTTGAAATATGTCATTGGTAACAGAGTTCAGCAGGAGTTAGAAACAGGGTAAGATAATGGGTAATTGGAGCAGAAGGGATACAGACTGTGCAACAGGACTAGATACAAAAACTCAAAAATGGACAGCACAATAATACCTAATTGTAAAGTAATCATGACACTGAATGAAGCTGCAAAAAAAAAAAAAAAAAAAAAAAAAAAAAAAGAATAACCTCCAGGATAGCCTCCCAACTCTTTTGAAATCTCTTAGCCACAGAGACTTTATCTTGTCTCATTTCTCTCTTTTCCTTTTTGGTCAAGAAAATAGCCTTGATTCTTGAAGACAATGGTGCAACTATATAGCTTTTACAGTGTGACTGTGTGGTTGTGAAAACCTTGTGACTGACATTCCCTTTATCCAGGCTATGGTCAGTTGAGTAAAAAAATAAGGACAAAAATAAATAAATAAATAATAGGGGATGGAGAAGGGTTTTGTAAAAAAATTTGGTGGATTGTAATACTAGTGGTCAGTCAGGGAGGGGTAAGGAGTATGGGATGTATGTTTTTTCTTTCTTTTTTCTCTTTACTTCTTTTTCTAGAGTGATGTAAATATTCTAAAAGTTACCATGGTGATGAATTCACAACTACGTGATGATATTGTGAGCATGGTTTTATACTTCGGATGGACTGTATGGTGTATGATGGTATCTCAATAAAAATATTAAAAATAAAACCTGATCTACTGTAGATTAAGATAGCTTGCTTAGTAATGCCAATTCTCTTTGAGTCCTTCAGAGAAGAATACATTTACAAATAATCAAAAGGAAGGTTATTAACTTGGATCTTTATAAATTCGTGTGTGTCTATCTGTGTACACACATTTGGGTACATACATACATCTACATACATCTACAGGTACATACTTGTTAGACAATGGATAATCCCACCCACAGATTGGGGAACTTACTTGGTGGAGAAGCTGCTTTGCTTTGGTATCTCCATTTATAGTAAAAACAGTAAAGGGTTCCGGACCTGGGACCCCATGTACTGTGACTCTGTGTGTCTGCAAACATTTTCTTTCTTCAGTATTAAACATCTGTCAAGGAAGATCACATGGCTTTTTATTCATTCTATATAACATATCCTTTCTAGGATATATTCAGCATGGAAGTGCCAAGAGGCAGTGGCGCATCTTTCTCAATGTGAAAATTTAGCAGCCCAACACCAAAATATTAACTTATTTAAAATTGGATGTTTCTAGGTGGTAGAATTCTCACCTGCCATGTGGGAGACCCAGGTTCAATTTTCAGCTTGTGCGCTTCCTCCATCTCCCCCCACAGAATTCAACAAATAGTGCTGCTGTAACAGGATACTCACTTGGAAAAAGAGTGAAATATGACCCCTACCACACGTCATACACACATGAAAAAATCGAATGTCTCTCCCCAACATAATTAAACTGATACAATCTGAAATGCATGTGAGTTTTTACTTATGAACTGACATTTAACATTGTCTATTGAGTTCCTACTCTCTTCAGGGCACTGGGCTAGAATTTGGGATGATAAGATGATAATTAAAAAGCTCTATCCTTAGAGACCTCATTGTTCAGGCATAAAAAGAATTATAAATAAAAAAGTATGTCTGTAAGAAAGCTGGGTAAATGTGTAAATTACAATCCTTTGAGCATTTAAGTGCTCAAGTTTATTCATTCAAGACACAAAACACCTTTATGGAGGGCCTATAATCAATCAGTAATGGTACCCAGCCCTGAGGATCCAGGGACAAATAGGACATTATCCCTGCCTTGGGTCTCTGGCAAATGAAACAGCTAGAGAGAAACATGCTAAGTTTCCTGGGAACCCGGAAGAGGGTACACATCCTAGGTTTGGAAGAAACCAGGGAAATGGTATCAACGGAACTGACTCCTGAAGGACTAGTGTGACAGAGGAGATGAAGGGTGGAACAAGGACTTCCCAAACTGGTGCAGCATGCATGCAAAGACTTAGAGGTGGCCTAAAGCATAGCATTCTGGGACCCTCAATGAGGTCTGTGACTAATGTGTTGGACGGGGAAAGGCTGGAGATACAAGCAAATGGCAGATCATGCAGGGCTTTGTCTCTCTGGTTAAAAAGTTTAGACTCAAAGTGACAAAATGGTGACCTGTGGGCTAAAGTGTTTTAATTAGCGAATATATTTTTATTTAGGGGAGTGGAGTGGGTGATTGTTTTGTTATGCTTGCACAGTTTTTATGTAATCTTTTTTACTGAGATATAATTTTCCTGCAATAAAATGCACTCTTAAATTGTACTGTTTAGCTGCCACTGTATTTTTAAAAGTCAGAATAGTTGCCAACATTTACAAATTAAAATATTTCATACAAAAATCCAGATTTCCTGAGTCCCTTAAAAAATCAGAAGATCTGACAACACTGTATAGCAATAAACAGCTGAATCTAAACAGCTGGGCTGCAGATGCCCACTTTAAATGACTCATGAGTTCTTTGCTTTCTCAATGTCTCTGCCCAGCCTACTTATACTCATTTTACAAGATCTCCTTGCAGACCGCTGACACTGGAGTTTGTTACCTCCGCTAAATTTACCTTGAAAGCAACAGAGAACCAATAAAGGATTTTACACAGAGGAGGGATGTGATCAGATTTATCTTTTAAATAGATCTGTCTGGGGGTCCATAAAGAGGGGCAGACAGGAGGGGAATAAGCATAGAGGAAGAGGACCAGGTAGGAACCCTCTGCCACAAGTCAGGTAAGAATTAACGTGGGCTGTGGCAGTAGGGATGGATGACAATGTATGAATTTGAGAGAATTAAGGAGACAGAATTGGCTCTGAGGATGATGACACAAATTTATACTTCTTTTAATTTAAAGAGGAAGCATAATGGAATTAACCAATTAATTAAAGCAGTGTTTCTTATTAGCAGTGTTCTTATTGACCCTCCTTTGGATGAGCTTTGGTCCTGTGGCTCTTGAATTTTAATGGGCACTGACTTTACCTGGGGAACTTGTTAAATGAAGATTCTGTAATGGTGGCACTTTTTAAGATATCCCTCTGCCATACCTCAAGGGTGCAGATTCTGCATCTCCACAAGTGCCAGGGTGCAAGTTACACGTCACCTCCAATGCTCACCTCAACCCTGCTCTGCCCCTGGACTGTGAATAAGCCAAGGATTTTCCTGGTCTAACCGAGATTTTCTAGAAGTATTGAGATGCTTCCTACTAGGCTTTGCTTAATTAGCCTCTTTCCCCACTTTGTTATTTTTGGCTTGCTTCCCTGGCAGGCATCATAATGTACTTATTAGGAATACAGGCTTTGCACTTGATGATCTTGGGTTTAACAACTCATCCACTGCTTGCTAACTGCATGACCTCAGACAAGTTATGTAGCTCTTATTTTCGACATCTGCAAAATGGAGATGATACTAATTCCTACCTCAGGAAGGTGCTGAGAGGATTATATGAATTAATAAATACATAAAATGCTTAGTGAATACCAAGTGTCAGCCATTATTATTATTAATAATAAAATTATTATTATATCCATCATAGTTACCTAATTACAGATACTAACTGACCACCTCCCTGTACCTCAAGAAAGCTGACTTCCAGTCTAACAATGCACTCAGATCTGCTGAGTGAACCACTGCTGTGAGCTTTAGAAATAGAACTTAATTACCAAAGAGGCCGGTAGGGTACTGCCAGAAGAATTTTCTTCCATCCTTCTGCTATTTATGAATAAACTGGAGATTTCTAAGACTTCATTGTGGAGGTTTCTCAGCTGAAGATGTCGATATCCTAGAATAATACATGATTGGGAAAAGCTCATTACTGTGCACTGCAGAACTCTACAAAGGGGACAGCCCAGGGAGATCAACAAAATGAAACGTAGACATAAGAACCTTTGATGGGGAGTGGCTGGTAACAGGCCTGTACCCAACAAGTGCCTTCTCACCAGGACAGTGCTGCCACCTGGGGACTGTTTTGGGCCATGGGTATAACCAAGAAATCAGGATTTAAGGGATGATTTTGATTACTGAATTGTTATATAAATACTTCTTTTTGCTTTCTGGTATATTGGAGTAGACAGGGAAATACCTGAAATCTCTGAATTGTAATTCAGCTGCATTGATCTCTGATAATGGTTGTATAGCCCTTATCTTCTGCCCTAGTGATTGTAAAAACCTTATGACTAAACTTCATCTGTACCTCGTTATCCAGCTTTTCAACTTTAGAGTCTTGTAATCACTAAAGACAGCCACTAATGTTTGTTAATAAAGGATCTTGGGTCCACCAGGAACTAATCCACCCCAAGTCCAAAATCATCTTGATGACCGAGATCAGATTTAACCTAAGTGGGCCCACCTAACATGCGCAGTAGCTTACATTTTAACCTACAAGTCTCCTACCTATACCTCATTCTGCTGTTTTCTTTCATGCATTCTGTAATTATGCATGCAACCAATCTGCACATGCTTAGCAATTAGATTACCTCTAATTATATCATCTGGGGTCACTGTACTCATTATCCTAAACCCTGCCCACTTTTTCTCTAATAAAACTATCCAAATTACTGCAGTTTGGGGAGACAGATTTTGGGCTGCTAGGCCATCAGCTCTCCTACTATGCACCTAGTAATAAACTCTTTCTCTCTTTGAAACCCTGGTGTTTCAGGAATCGGTTAGAGAGTCAATGGGCAAAAGAATGCATGGCCTTTGTCTGGTAACACAAAGGTAATTAACTTGCTCAGGTACTTTTGCTAATTTGACTCAAACAGAAAATGATTGTGGGAAAATCTTATCATTTTTATTGCAAGGCATCTATAGTCTCTGTTTTACAAATATTCTATCTTCAATCTTCTTAGAGCAGCTTTAGTGATAATAAAATATTCCAATAATTGGAGATTGGTTAGATAAGTTGTGTGTATTTGTGTGTATATACAACAGAATAATCTGCAACTATTAAAAGTTGTAATGCTGATGCACAGTTATTTATATGGAAAGTTGCTCACTATATATATTAAGTGAAAAGTAGTAAGCTGCCAAAACACCAAAATTAGTAGGAAGACTGTTTGTTAAAAATATATACTACATGCTCCTGCGTACAGACATGAGCAGAGAAAAAAAAAGCCTGAAAAAGAAATACACAAAAGGGGTTAATTCTGAGAGATTGGAAAAATAGATAAAGTAAAAAAAAAAAAAGTGTGTTTTTGCTTTTCTGTATTTTCTCACATTTCTGTAATGACTACTTGCAAAATGAAGAAGAGAAATAGGGAAAAAACAAAATGCAGGAAACTATGTGAAGCTCAAAGGATGGCTGCTTGAGTGTGGCTGTGGTGGCAAGTATGTATTCAAAGTAGGCCCACAGAAACAGCATCCCCTGGAAGCTTTGGATAGAAATGCAGATTCTCAAGCCGCATCCCAGGCTGACAGAACCAGAACTTGCATTTTATTGCCCAGAACCCCAGGTGATTAATATGCACACCTAAATTTGAGAAGTAATGCAAAATTCTAAAATTCCCTGGACTGCCACAACAAAGCTAATTCACAATCTTTTCCTAAGAAGCCAGGAGCACAAGCCAAGACAATCCCAAACTTTGGTTTAGGATTCTTTACCCTCCCCTGTGTCCTTCCCTGCTTTGCACCTGACACCCACTCCTGGCTTTCAATACTGGACTCCTGCCAGGCACTGGTTCCAACTTCAGTTTACTTACCCAACTATGGCAACTGGGAAATTAGGATTTAAGGGATGATTTTGATTACTGAATCATATTCCTTTTTGCTTTCTGGAATATTGGAGTAGACAGAGGGAAATATCTGAAATCCCTAAACTATAATCCAACTGCCTTGATATCTGGAATGATTGTAAAAGCCCTTATTTTGTGCCTCTGTGACTGTAAGAGCTGTTACTCCCTTTATCTGGTCATTTTCTTGTAGGGCAAAGGCCCTAATACTGATAAAGAATTTGAAGTCAACCATTAACTAGCTTCAGCCCCAGACTTTTGTAAATCAGATCAGCTAGACTCTGCTAGTGAAAGATAACTTGTCTCCCTTCCTTTTGGCTTACATCTTTAGTATTGAAGTGATAACTACTGGTCCCCCTTTCAAATTTTATTGAAATAAAAGGCCCACCTTTATGTTTTATTGAAATGATAATAACATCTCTCCCTTTCTGCTTTGAACATGCTAGTCGAAATGACCTCTTATTAACCTTGCTAAAATCCCTAAAAACCCTGAACCTCCTAAACTCAGAGAGACAGATTTTGGGCCGATAGGCCATCTTGCTCTCCTACTATGTGCCTAGTAATCAATTCTTTCTCTCTTTGAAACCCCGGTGTCTCAGGAATTGGTTATTAAGCGCATTGGACAAAAGAATCCATGGCCACTGCCTGGTAACACTACCACATCACAACACATCCTTCTCTGGAAAGCCTTTTCCTCCTTACTTCAATCCCTGCCATAAAGATATTGGGATATTGTGGGTGCTATTTGGAGTAAGGTATGTGGAAATGGGAGCACAGCA
Source organism: Tamandua tetradactyla (assembly GCF_023851605.1). Classification (NCBI taxonomy): domain Eukaryota; kingdom Metazoa; phylum Chordata; class Mammalia; order Pilosa; family Myrmecophagidae; genus Tamandua; species Tamandua tetradactyla. The sequence goes on from NC_135339.1 coordinate 50,717,252, forward strand.
ATCACTCCTCTCATATCAGCATGGGTCAGAGGAGGCCACACCAAGGATACTGTTAATTCTTCAGATTTTAAAAACAGTGTAGGAGGGCAGGCCATAGTGGCTCGGGGCAGAGTTCTTGCCTGCCCTGCCGGAGGCCTGGGTTTGATTCCCGTGCCTGCCCATGCAAAAAAAAAAAAAAACAGCGTAGGAGAAATACTTCTTTCAAGAGGTGTTCAAAAAGCACATATAATTTCATGAAATTCTTATGAATTTCAAAAATTCATAGGATTCCTTCTGTCTCTTATTCCATATCTTTTTAATATGGAAAATTTCAAGCACACACAAAAGTAGACAACAGATGATACTGAACTCTTGGGCACCTACCACCAGGCTAAGAACAATGACAAACTTTTGGACAATGTTATTCTACCTCGTTTTAAAGCCTTGAGTGGAATGATTCTCTGAGCAGTTACTGCTGAACTGTTGTTTTCTACAACTGCAAAGCGAAGAAACACAAGATCTTCAAAGTGAACCCGGAAGAGAAATTGTTCGTTCCACATGGGGTTCAGAGTGTTTCGATGGATTGGTTTTGTGCGGAAATGGCAGCTGTCCAGGGCCATGCCCAGAACATCGACTTCAACACATGGGCTTCCCGTGCTGTTACTGGGACATACATTTTGTCCAGAGACAATCTGATGGAAAAAGGAAGGATCAAAGTCACTGAAGATGAAAAAGAAACACCTCACTTCTTCCCTCCACAAAGAAAGACAAAGAACACTCTGAAATGTACAGGTAAATGATTAACAAAGCTATTGAAAAAAAAAGTGATTGCAAATCAGGTAATCATATGACTAAAGCCATGTAAAAAGCCTATTTTTGTCAACAGGATTCCATCTAAGTAAAACCTTCTCATGGTCAAAATGGTCAAATTTCTTAAAAAACCAAGAAATTAAGATGAAATTAAGTTTCTCACAGATTGTGAGAGAAAAGGATAAGATCTTATGCAATGTTAACTGTAAACTGCTTCCTAATATTTTGTTCAAAATGTTGTGAGGTGTATTTTATAACTTCAAAACTTTATCACAGAGCATGTTGTTAAAAACTGATTCAATATTATGAATGTAATAAATATTACTGAACTGTACATGAGAATGTGGTTCAAATGGGAAATTCTGTGATATATATATATACGTTACTATGATACGAATTTTAAGAACTTAATTTAAAGCATTTTGTAAACAGATAAAACCACACTCAGCTCTAGCAAAAATGGCCAAACAGAAAAGAGGCTACTGCTCTACTATCTTAGGGAAAGAGGAAAGGCAATTTGGGTGGTAGGGAAATCTGTGAATGGATTATCCAGGAGCTTGAGGTGTGGTGGTCGGAAGTTGCTTGGCACTTTTCCATTGAGGCAAAGAAGTAAGATATTTCTCTTTCCTATAACCTACTCAAGTTTTTTTCTCCATCAGCTAAACTGTAAAGAGAAAAAATATCTAATTATATTTGCATACTGATGCCAGTTTGTCTGAGGGTTGCTGAACATTAGCTGCTTTAACAAGGGACTCAACTTTTATGGGAAATACTCATGGTTATCAGTCTATGGGGACTGGAAGACAGAATCACCATTATTACGTTAGGTGATGCAAGGGACCACAATCCTCCTTCTACTTGGCTCTGGCAACTCCCAGTGCCTGGTGACAGAATACTCATACCACAGCCACTGCTTCCTGTGAGCTAAAGAACTTCTTTTGGGAACTAAACCTGCACAATCAAAATTGTGACAAGACAGCTTTGCAATACCTTGAACTCAAAAACCATTCCTACTCAGCAAGGTTTGAATGTGTAACTATTCTGATCATCAGCGCTATACTTACAGTCAAAGAATAGATAGCTGGGTCCATGCTTTCCAGATCTCTTTCCAATGGAGAAAACTTCTGATACATGGGACAGTTCTTGTCCCACAGAACTGAAGGTTTTAAAATATAACCACAGCCACCATTAGCCTCAAACATTGCAGCATTTAAATGTAAAGGGAGATCTGTAAAAACATTTTTTTTAAAAGCCAATATCATTTGTTACTTTTTTGCTTGAATGTTGTCTTATAAATTTATTAAGAAGCTCAAAAGAACTTTGCATCAAGTTTCCCTAAGTTTAAGCATAAAGAAGAGATAAACATCCATTCACTCCATAGACTATCAGATACAGTTTAGGTAGTATTCTAGATATCAAAGATCCAGCAGGTGGCATGAGACAAAATCCCTGCCTCATGGAGCTTATGTTCTATGGGATATGACCAGTTTTCCCACCCCAAATCAGGTTCTGCCACCTAAGAACTTTTGCAAACGAAAGTGTACGACATCCATCAAAACATCTTATGAAAAACTTCACTTTATACTGAATTTTAGAAGGGAATAATAGCATTTTTTTTTACCCCAAACACCAAGCTACACAGACAATTGTATGGCCATCTTTTGTTTTTTCAAATGTAAGATAAAATCTCAATTATTCAAGAAAGAACAGAATAGCCAGAAATACATATATTTTCCTTGAAGTCTCAATTTCAACTTTTGTTAACACAAATTACAATATTTCTACCTCTTTTTTATTGTATTTAAATATGGAAAGCAAAACAAAACACAATCACATATGACTCACATTATATCCACAATCTCCTCAATCAAATTTGGGGAACCCTCATAATAGCTATGAGTCTTCTGTAGCCAAATTTTATTTGGTACAGTTGTTTGATGAACAATTAGATTCCTGCACTTTTTCTGGACTCATACACATACAAATGCTCATCCAATGATGCAAGCCTGCATAAAAGCTGCCCAAAGGAGCAAAAACAGTTTTATGAGACACACCTGATGAATATTCCCTCTGATATATTCCTTCCATGTGCAGAGTATGATCTTGCTATATGGACAAACATCAAGGAAAAGTGTGGTAAGCACCACTGAGCAATGAGAAGTTGGCCCCCACTTGTCTCGTGTGTAAAAATTTTCCGGGTGTGCGTGGGACTGGCTGGGAGAGTGCAGAAATTCCTGAGGTAAGATGCCTTAGACATTTGAAAGCTCCTTAAGCCTCAATGTCCTTCTGTAAAATTAGTGTTTTGGGCTCCATCTCTCAGGTCTCTTCTAACCCTGCAGGTTAGAAGACAGTGATCCATTGAGGCCGAAGTGGGAGAAAAACTTCTTGGCTGTTTTGTGACTCAGGAGCAACGCCATGCGCTAGGATGGCTATAAGAAAGTGAAGCAAACTATATATCACTAACAATACTAATAGCCATCCACACTTACTGGGTTCTATGTCCTAGGCACTACTCTAGGTACTTTATATGCTTCACTGCTGCCCAGTAACCCATGAGGCAGATTATTTTAGTATTTCCATTTTTATAGATCAGGAGACAGAGAGGTAAAGTGAAAAAAATCCAAGGTACACAGCTAGTAAATGGTAGAAGCAAGGATTCAAACCCGGATAGCTGACCCATAGCTCCCAAATTTCACTACAGAGGCGTATAATGTAAATCCTTCAGGGAAGTCATAAAGATCCATGTGATGATGTGTGAGAGTCCCTACCCCAGGGCCTGTGTGCTGGTTTGAAAGGAAGCATGCCCCCTAAGAAAAGTCATGTTTTAATATAAATCCCATTTCATAAAGATAGAATAATCTCTATTCAATACTGTATGTTTGAAACTGTAATGAGATCATCTCCCTGATTGATGAGATTTAGTTAAGAATGGTTGTTAAACTGGATTAGGGGATGACATGTCTCCACCCATTTGAGTGGGTCTTGATTAGTTTCTGAAGTCCTATAAAAGAGGAAACATTTTGGAGAATGAGAGACTCAGAGAGGGCAGAGAATGCTGCCGCACCACGAAACAGAGAGTCCACCAGCCAGTGACCTTTGGAAATGAAGAAGGAAGATGCCTCCCGGGGAGCTTCATGAAATAGGGAGCCAGGACAGAAAGCTAGCAGATGACGCCGTATTTGCCATGTGAGAGAGAAACACATGACTGTGTTTGCCATGTGCCATCTCACTTGAGAGAGAAACCCTGAACTTCATCGGCCTTCTTGAACCAGGGTATCTTTCCCTGGATGCCTTTGATTGGACATTCCTATAGACTTGTTTTAATTGGGACATTTTCTCGGACTTAGAACTGTAAACTAGCAACTCATTAAATTCCCCTTTTTAAAAGCCATTCCGTTTCTGGTATATTGCATTCCAGCAGCTAGCAAACTAGAACAGCCTGGTACACACAAGGTACAGTAGCTACTATATTATAATTACTATATCAACACCCATTGGAGTTCAAAGATTGATTTGAGCATTTTGTTCTAACCTAGTTGTTAAACTTTAAATCATTTTTTCTCAATTCAATTTTTATTTGGTGGTTAAACGGATGAATGAATTCTGGTATACATATACAACAAAAGAATACAGATACTAAAGGTCACATATCGTATGATTCTGTTTATACAAAATACTCAGAATAGGTAAATCCATGGGGACAGAATGCAGACTGATGGTTGCCAGGGGGAGGACAGCATGGGAAGTGACTGCCTTGTGGGGGATGGGGTTTCCTTTTGGGATGATGAAAATATTTGGGAACTGGATAAAGGTGGTGATTATTTAACTAAGAAATCAGGATTTAAGGGACGATTTTGATTATGAACCATATAGACATTCCTTTTTGCTTTCTGCTATTTTAAAGTAGACAGAGGGAAATACTTGAAATCTCTAAATTGTAATTTGATCTCTGATAATGATTGTATTGCCTTTATCATCTGCCCCTGTGATTGTAAAAACTTTGTGACGAACCTTCATCTGTACCCAGTTTTCTAGTTTTTCAACTTAAAAGTCTTGTAATCACTAGACAGCCCCTAGTGCCTATTAATGAACTAACCCATTCGAAGTCCAAAGTAATCTTGACAATCGAGACTGAACTTAACTGAAGCAGGCCCACCTGACATGCATAGTAGCTTAGACTTAAACCCACAAGTCTCCTACCTATACCTCATTCTGCCATTTCTTATACACATTCTGTGACTAAGCACGTAATCAGTCTGCATATGCTCAATAATTAGATTACCTCTGATTACATCATTTGGAGCCACTGTGCTTTTTATCTAAAACCTGCCCATCTTTTCTCTAATAAAATTATCTGAATTACTGTAGTTTGGGGAGACAGATTTTGGGCCGCTAGGCCATCTGCTCTCCTACTATGTGTCTAATAATAAACTCTTTCTCTCTTTGAAACCCCAGAGTCTCAGAAATTGGTTATTAAGAGTGTCAGCAAAAGAATTCATGGCCTTTGTCTGGTAATAGTTGTACTGAAACAGGATAAAATAGGACAACTGTGAGCCCCTGGTTTCCTATTCAGCTCTGAAAGAGTTAACAGAAAACTCCAAGCCACTTGTTTCATCTCTAGCTCCAAAAGAATTAATACAGAGCTGCAAACTTCAGCTGCAAACTTCCTGGGAGAAAAATTTCCCAAAAGCCCCCCAAAACTCCCCAAACCATAAAAGCTTGTAAAATTTTGGACCCAAAGCAAACTCTTAGTTAATAATAGGAAGCATAGGGTTATAAAGATTGTTAACTATTTGCCCAAAGACAAATTTCAGGTATGTGACAACAAACCATGAATTCTGCTAGCTATCTCCTCCTAGAACAAAGAAGACATCTCGTATTCAAAGGTTATTATGGAAACCTGCCGCTGATAAAATTTTCCTATAAAACAAGATGGCCCATACCACTCAGTGCCTGTACTTCTGTTGGGCATGTTGAGTTAACCTCTTAACGTGTACTTTCCCTTCTTAATAAACTTCTCTTTTAATAAACTTTACTACTGATGCCTATAGGCCCTCTTATCTTTAAACTCATTCAGTTTTGAGACTATTGAACCTGGATCGGGGCTCAGCTGGCACCATAGCCAGCCAGACACCTGCCTCAAATGGAAATGGAAAGATCTTGGAGGACTGTGACCAAAGCAATAATTGGGAGCCTGAATATCAGGCTTAGATCAGTTTTCAAACTGTTGACTTGGTTTTAATGAGTGAGGATCTAGGCTATTCCTGGTTCCAGATCACCACTTGAAGTTGATAGAGCCAGCAGAAAGCCCAGGAAGAGATGGGTTCAAGTCTATGGGCACCCTTTTGAGATGTCAGGGGCCTCTGCAATCCAAGAATTGTCAAAGCAGGTGGCCAATGGAGCATAGCAGGAAGCTGGAGGGACACTGGCAGGGTTCTCTGCCATTTGTCTGGGATGGTTCATGGAAAATCAGGCACTCCGTAACCTAGGAATTCTCTTCATTGAGTAAAAAAAATGCTGATTCCAATGTTGATTCTCATCTATTTGGACTTGCAATTCACAGAGAAGCATCTGGAAGAGATCTGGACCAGAAATTGAGAACCATCCCAGTGGGGCTGATGGAACAATTAGTTTTAGCTTGGTGCAGCATGCATTTACTGAACATCTACTGTGTACAATTACTGATTAGGCTCTAACCCACTTTGCAGAGAAGAAGAAAACTATTTTTACAGATGAACCCAGTAAAAATGCATGGAGTTTATGTGTTTGTCCAGTGTGGGGAAATGTTTATCAGTGCCTGCTGAAGTGAATTAAGAGAGGTTATATGGCAGCATTCCTTCTCAGTTTGGAAGATTATGCAGGAAAACTTGAGCATGAACTACCCAACATAGCCAATTGTCCTCCCCCATTTGATATGGGGAGAGGTAAAGCCTTTAGGGGTCAGTGAAGCCAAGCCACAGCCTCAGTGTGTGCTGATAGAGAGCAGGAGGCCCAAGCAGTAGCAATTCCCTGAGACCTCTTGGGCTATGGCTCCCAGTGAAACCAGTGTGTCTGCACCAGCCTCGGCTCTTTAGGAAAAAAGGCACATCCAAAAGCAAATGCTTCCATTTCTTTGAGAAATCCATTTCACTAGTCTTTCAGTTTACTTAAAATATTTTGTAAAGGGGGAAGAGTAAATGAGACAAAGTGTCAATGGCTGAGAGATCCCAAACAGAGTCGAGAGGTTATCCTGGAGGTTGTTCTTACACATTCAGTAGATATCACCGTGTTGTTCAAGATGTAGTGGAGAGGCTGGAGGGAATTGCCTGAAAATGTAGTGCTGTGTTCCAGTAGCCATGTTTCTTGATGATGATTGAACAATGATATAGCTTTCCCAATGAGACTCTGTGAATGTGAAAACCTTATGTCTGATGCTCCCTTTAGCTACTATATCAACAGAAGAGTAGAACATATGGAATAAAAATAAAAATAGGGGGAACAAATGTTAAAATAAATTCAGTTTGAAATAGTGGTAAATGAAAGCGAGGGGTAAGGGGTATGGTATGTATAGTCTTTTTTTTCCTCTATTATCATTTTATCTCTTTTTCTGTTGTTTTTTTATTTCTTTTTCTAAATCAATGCAAATGTACTAAGAAATGATAAATATGCAACTATGTGATGATATTAAGAATTACTGATTGTATATGTAGAATGGAATGATATCTAAATGTTTTTTGTTAATTTTTTTTTAATTAACAAAAAAAAGTTTAAAAAAAATCTTGTTATCATAATAATCAAGGGTGCCAGTGGACACAGGGCTACAGACAGGGTCAGAGACGTGAACTGGTCAGTCATTTGAGACAGAGTGAAAAGAAATGTAAAAGAAAGCTTCTACAACTTTGAAAATATTTTCTGATTACTTCCACTTGGGGGTCCAAATCATACTATTTCATAACTTATTAAACACACTTAATGATAGTTAACATTTGTGGAATGCTTATCATGTGCCAGGCATTATGCTAAGTACAATACTTCACCTGCATTATCTTGTTTAATTTGAACTCAAAGAAGCAAATATAACAAGGGCAAAAAATTATCATCATCTATAAATATATGTCTGTAGGGGCAGCACAGCCACAAATATATATTGCTGGCCCCAGTGCCAGATAGCTAGCTGTTCCCAGAGTTAAAACTGGTTTGACCTTGGCTGGAGACAAGGCTGTGCTGTAGTTTTATGGTTCAGCACAGTTAAGATCTGATTCAGTTCAGTCACGTGTGGTTAACGATAAGGACTGCTTGCCACTTGACTGTTCAAAGGAGAGACTGTGGATTTTGAATAAGCTTCTAGGAAGCGTTCCCCATCTAATCCTTCCTTGCCTTGTATAGCTCCCCTACACCCCATAACCAAGTAGAAACAAAACTCTTTATTCATTAAACTCCCAGAGTTCTTTTATTTATTACCATAAATCTTTCAGTAACCTTGGGCAAATTAGGTGCTTATGCTTGGTTCCTTATCTGAGAAAAGGGGATCATAAAGGTACCCACCCTCTAGGGTTATGGTAAAGTTAAATGAGATAAGGGGAGTCAAGAATTTGACATAGGCCGGGTGCACAGTAAGCATGAAATAAATGGTGGCTACTCTCAAATTTTAGGCCTCAGCAGCTATCCCTGTTCTCAGAGTCTCTTGACAGTGGAGAAATACAAACAGTATTTTGTTTCCCCTCTACTTGCTACTCTTAGAGCACTAACTCTTATTCTCCATCGCAATCTCAAAGGGATAAGAAGAAGCTAAAATGTTTTTTTTTTTTTTTTGGCATGGGCAGGCACCGGGAATCAAACCCAGGTCTCCAGCATGACAGGAGAGAACTCTGCCTGCTGAGTCACCATGGCCAGCCTACTAAAACGGTTTTAACTTGCTAAGTGTTTGGGATACCACCACTTTTTGACTGTAAGTACAACTGTATAGTGAGAAAGGTTATTAAGAGGTGTCAGAAAATCCCCTGTCCCACAAGATTTTTTAAAACAAGTCTGGGACCAGCTCTGCCAAGAGCAGTTTAGTTTCATGCTTAAAGTGCTAAAAAGGGGGCAGGACCAGGAGACCACAAGGGGTCTCTTCATGCTTCTTTTCGATTGCCTTAACTCTGAAACATCAAGGTCACAATTCAGTATCCAATGCACGTCTATTTGTATCCTCACATATAGTTTGCTGCACTCTGGAATCTTGCCCCTTTAAAAAAAAATCTTGATCATGGAACTACAGCTCTTAAAACGTAAACCGTAAGGACAGAGGTCAGGATGCACCCTCTCCAGGCGAAGCCAGCCCCTTACCATCTGTTTGGTAGTTGAGTGCTACGAGCTGTATCCCATGGAGCCAGAACATGAGGGGGTTGGGGTTGGACGAGTCAATGCGGGTGGCAGCGGGGTAAGTCCGCAGCAGCTGGCAGGTGGTGTGCTGGATCAGTTTCTGAGAATACCTGCGACACAGACGTTTGGCGGCATTTTCATTAAGCGATGAGATATGATAACATTTGGGAGTTCTAATGATAGCGCTGAGGGATGTGGTTGGGTTGAGAGGGGAGGATTCTTCCCAGGTCTGTCGAATTCCTTCAAAAGGACCTAAACCCCCAAAAGATTAGCCTGTGATTAGTGCAAGAAACTTTAAATTCTTTAGAAAGATAAACCTGAACAGCCATCCTGGTAAATAATCATAATACATCTTAATCTTTATCCGTGAGTTAGTCCACTGCCCTGAACGAAACAAAATGGTCACTGCTAAACTTTCAAATGAGTACAGCAATACCAATTTAAGTTAAAAGCTTTGACTCAGTACCTCATCTATCCTGTTGATATATTTGCGCGAATATATAACAATGTATGCATAAAGATGTTCATGCCAACAATATTTTTATAGCAAAAAAAAACAAACAAACACAACAGGAACAATCTAGACATTCTATCAGTGAGGAAATAGTTAAATAAGTGACAATATATCCACACAATGGAAAACCACATAGGCATTAAAAAAAAACCAGGCAGATATATGGACAGAAAGTTGTGTGAAAAGTTGTAACAAGTATAAAAGTTACACAAGTATGCTCAGTTTTATCCCCTTTGAATCATCATAAAAAGGATCTTGTTTCTCTTAAACACAATAAATTGTTAATAGTGGTTACCTCCAGGGAGTGGAACTAGGGCATTCAGAGTAGAATTTTAAGAATATTCTTTATTGTTTGAGTTTTTATCCATGAGATTTTATTACTTTTATAAGAAAAAGCAATTAGAAATAAAATGATTTATCTTCTGGAATAAAGCTGAAGAGTGCGGTTCCAAGAACCATTGGAATGTTCCAAGGTGATGCTCATTTTTACTTTTGAGGCAAATGCTATTAGAACATCTTCAGTAAACATTATTTTTAGGAAACTGAAAGTGTAAATAAGTGACTTAAAAATATTTATGACAGACTTAGACAGTATGAACATTAAAAAAAAGGTTTTAAAAATCTGACAGTAAAATATTTGAATCATCCAGGATGCAAAATTAAGCAAAGATATAGCAAGAAGGTGATTTTACTTTTTCCAGATGTTTTGTTAAATGATGCTGTCTCCCCAGGGCTCATTCTGCCAGGATTGTTGCCAAAAATGGACTTCCTGCTTTTCCTTTCTTTTCCTCTGCTTGAGCCAGATGCATTTAGAGTTGACAGGCCTGTTCCCATAAAATGAAAATAAATAAGCCAAAAACTACAAGCAAGGGCATTTGAAATTTTCCATCACTTTTAATGTTTATTTTGAAGTCCTACTAGTCCTAGTACAAAGGACCTACTAACATTTTTAGCACCCTTAATAATAGGCAATTGCAGAAAAGTATTTATCTCTGTAGGCAAATGTGGTAAGAACTGGATGAATTACAGAATGATCACAAAAGTCACATACATACCACAGTTAATTGTGCACCAGAAAGATTTGAAAGCACTGCATGAAAAACAAAAGAGTGGAGGCAGTATTCAATTACTCAGGGACTAATTACCCAAATTGGGGAGGTAGAAGAATGGCTAAGAGCCTGAGCTTTAGCATCAGATTGCCTGGGTTCAAATCCTGCAGGTATGAGCTTTGATTTAGCATATAACTTCTCTGTTCCTCAGTTTTCTTATCTGTAAAATGGGTGTAACTCACTCCTAGGGCTAGTCTGAAGATTAAATGGGAAATATATTGGGATGGTGATGACATTTCATGGCTTCTCTTTCTCATTCCTGGTCCCATCCCTCCCTGGATCCTTCTTGCCTGGCACTGTGCCTGGTCTGGTGCACAGCAGGAGCTTAATACATATTTGCCGAATGAGGAGATGAATGCACGTCATGCAGATCTGGCTCTAGTGTAGGAGGAATGATTTAATGGCACCAGTGAATTCCCCTGCCAGCCCCTGAGTTCCCTTCAAGGCATTCCCACTGTCTAAAACTGCACCACTGGAGATAAATTAGTTAAGCTTAAGCAGCATTTAGGAGATGAAAATACACCTTTCAAGAACATTATTATAAGAAATATGACAGAATCATGTTTAAGAGCAGGGATGGTGGGTGAGACACACCTGGGTGCAAAGTCCGTTTCTAGCAGTGTGACTTCAGACAAGTTATTAAACCTCTGGTTATTTTTATAGCTTAATGCGAGGCATCTAATTTTTTTTTTCTCTGAAGTAGCCCTAAAAGCAAGGATGCACAAATGTGGACTGGTGAGTTTTTGTGCTTGACCTTAAACACCAGTGTGAATTTTGCTCTCTACACAGTTACCTAACAGTGGATTTTCTCTCAAGTGAAACTGATAAGGGCCAGGCTGAGGGACTATGTTCACGCTGGAGTTTTGCACCTGGGGATGTCCCCGGGGGCACGTGGCCTGTTTGTGAAGAGCTTGCTTTTCTTTTGTGTGGTGGAAAGGAAGAAAGAAAGCAATTGAGGGCTGGGTGGTTAATAAAGGGAAAGGAGCTCGCTCTGGATTCAGCAAGGAGCCCAGAGAAGTAACAGGAAGAGCAACAAAGAATTTTTATCTCTCTGTTGGTGTGTTTACTGGTGACAACGACAATAACCCCAATGATGACAAAGACAACCATTGCCATTTCCCAAAGGCCAATTCTTTTCTAGCTGGTCTATGAATCACACGATATACTTACTGCTAATTTTACAATTCTGCAAGAGAGGTTTGTTAGACTTCTTTTACAAATAAGGAATCCAAGGGCACAGAAGTTACAGTCACTAGGTCACTAGGGGGCAGAGCTGGGATTTAGAATACATGGTGGGTCTGGCAGCTGCCTCTTCCTCTAGTTAATTGAAGGTATAACTGAGAAATCAGGATTTAAGGGATGATTTTGATTACTGAATCATTATATAGATATTCCTTTTTGCTTTCTGGTATATTGGAGTAGTCAGAGGGAAATTCCTGAAATCTGTAAATTATAATTTAGCTGCCCTGTTATCTGGAATGACTGTAAAAGCCCTTATCTTGTGCCTTTGTGACTGTACGAGCTGTCACACCCTCTATCTGTTCATTTTCTTGTAGGGCAAAGGACCTTGTGCTAGTGAATTTGAAGTTGGCCATTAACTAGCTTCAGGTCTGCACATTTGTAAATCGTATCAGCTAGACTCTGCTAGTGGACAATAACTTGTCTCCCTTCCTTTCGGTTTACACCTTTAGTACTGAAGTGATAGCTCGCCTCCCCTCCTTTCAACTTAAGTTCTTCTATTGAAATGATAACACTGTCTCCTTTTCTGCTCTGAACTTGCTAGTCGAAATGACCTCATCTCCCCTTGCTAAAATTCTTAAAAAGCTTGAACTCCCTAAACTCGGAGGGACAGATTTTGGGCTGCTAGGCCATCTGCTCTTCTACTACGTGCTTAATAATAAACTCTCTCTTTGAAACTCCGGTGTCTCAGGAATTGGTTATTGAGCGCATGGGGCTAAAGGATCCATGGCCTTTGTCCTGCAACATAGGGTCTTTCCTCGAACAGGGTTTTTTTCTTGCAGTTGTGACTGCGAATGCGTCTGTATTAGATGTAGATACTGGGACAATTGATAGTGAGTAAAACTTGGAGAGAGAAGGTGGATATGATCAGCTGGTGGAAGCCAGATAGGCATTTAAGAATAAGATTTTATTTTCCTTCATAAATCCTAATTTCTCTTACTTGATAGGAAATTTATTCCTTATCTTGGAAAGTGATCTATAATCAGCAGCAGGATTTCTTTTGGGTGCCTTCTTTAGAGACACTGGAAGTATTTGAAATCAGGAAAGGAAGGTGAATCCAGGGAGAGTCAGAACGCTTCTGCTCCTTCCTACTACAGAGTCCTCACACCATGCTTTGTGCAGGGCTCAGGTGTGCCTTGCTTCACTCTGTCAGTGGCAGGCCTGAAAAGCTACTTTTCCTGGTTTTGCAAGATTCTGGGAGTTACTGAGGATAAATAAGTTTTGGTGAGTAGGGTTATCTTGCATTAATGTATTTGGTTAACATTTTCTTTGCAATCTCTGTTCCCAACCCTCTCTCATCTCCTGAAATCCATCCCTTTGCCCCCAAGGTGTTTATTCTGTGGCAATGCTGTGCCGTCTGAGTAACCCAGAGCCCAGTGGGGGACTGCCAGCACTCTTGGGAAAGTACAGCAACGCATAACTTGAGGGTGACTGAAAGGGGAGAGGGACCCAGGGACCCCTTACCTGGCTGGCTTGAAGCTGCCCAACTACATTTTATCCAGCTAGTAAGATCCCACTAGAAAGCTCACTTTTGTGATTCCAATGGCTAACCTACCAACCAAGTTTGTTCCTCTGTGTGGCAGGGACTCCCCGCTGAGAAGATGAGGGTTTTTGTTTGTTGAATGGTCTGAAATTTGGAAGTCTTTCTCCCTCCTGGCTTCCTCCGTGTAAGAATGTAAAGCAACCCTGGAAGTCACAGAACCTGCTGGAGAAGTCTCACCATGGAATTCCTGAGCCACTAACTACATTGTTGATCGTGTGGCAACAAAAAGAGTAGTAGATCCAAAGGAAAATGAAGCAAAATTCTCCTCAAAACCAGACTTCTAGGCCATCTAGTTCAGTGTGTTTGCTAATTGCCTGTGCTAAAAACGCAGATTCCAGGGCCCCACACGTGATCTGCCAGGTCAGAATCCTCAGCAGAGAGGTCTGGGAATTAGGGTTTTAATGAAGCAACCTGAGTGAGTCTGTTGATTTTTGTCAAGTGTGGTAAACATGGATTCTAGTCAAATCTACTTAAAAAATTAGTTTTTTATTTAAAATAGATTTGTCCCATATACTACCCTATTATTTACACCTTGTATTATTGTAGTACAGTTGTTATAATTAACGAAAGAACATTTTTATAATTTTCCTATTAACTTTAGACCACAGTTTACTCAGAGTTCCTGTTTGTGTTGTCCTATGTTTTTAAATTTTTAAAATTATAGTAATATATATACTACCTAAAATTTCCTCTTTAACCACAATTAAATATATAATTCAGTGCTGTTGATTATGTCATAATATTGTTCTATCATCACCATCAAATCTACTTTTAAGTGATTAAGGCAAGGGGTTCCAAGAAAGAGGCATTAGGGTGGGTTGAAAGGGTCAGATACTTCACAGGGGCCCTTAGCCTTGGTGTTTGGAAAGTGGCAAAGAAAAGAAAGAAGCACAGGTCAGGTTGAAAACACTATCTGAGCAAAGGCCAGGCAGCTGGAAAGAGCACTGTACACAAAGGTGCCCTATGAGAGTACAGGATTCAGGGAAGATTCAGGGAAGTTCTCCGGGGAACTAAGTTATAGGATCACATGATAAAAATACCATGCTCCATTTTTTTTTTTTTTTTGCTGTTAAAAGGAGAAAGAAACAGGAATATATAAGCATTAAATAGAGGGACAAATCCCAAATCCTGTGGGAAAGAAGTTATTAGGTGCTTTGGATAAAGGCAGATAAAACCCAGCTACTTCCTTGGCCTGAGATAGAGTGGTAAAAAAGAACACTGTACTCAGAGTCGAGGCACCTGGGTTCTGGCTGCCCTGAACCAGGCTCATGACGCTGGGGAAGTTCACTTTTGTTGGTCTCAGTTTTCTCATCTTTAAGATGCAGGGGGCAAGAGGGGGATTGTACCATATGTTCTTTATGGTACCTCATTTCTCTAAAGATTTTGTTGCACGGGGCAGATGGCTGGTTGGAAGAGATTTGGAATGGGGAGGGGTGAGATGCACTGAAACTGATAATATAGAAAAAGGAGAAAGGAACCAAAGTTAGAGGAAGAAAATGTAAGAACCTAGGATTACTAAAAAAGTAATAATAAAAAAAAATGTTTGCTATATAAACCCTTACAAAAATATGGCGTCTCCATTTTTAGAATTACAAAAAGGAAACCAAACAACTAAATGCTTACCTGTGCCTCAAGGTAAAAGCTGGGCAAATTGACTTTTTAACCCTTTCACAATTCTTTATTGGCACAGAAATTTTACACTTCATACTGACTTCAAATACCTTTGGGAACTTGCACTCCTTTATTAACTTAGGGCTTGAGAGGAGAAGACAAAGCCAGTGGAATGGTTTGTGAATAGGATCAACTGGGTTTGTAAGAGACAAGGGATATGTGGTCCTTGAAAAGAGTGGTTCCTATACTAGTTACCATGATGAAGAGCATGCAGCCAAGACGTTCCTTCACAGGTAAAGGATTTCACCCCATCATAAGAGTAATTTCTCCAGCTGCAAATATGATCCTATTATTTGTATGTAACAGAGTCATGATCTGTGAAATTACACTGAAATGGCTAGGTTCCCACAGCTTTTCTCCAACAATGTTTGCTTGCTATTTATTCATACATATCCTGCAAAACAGAATTTGATAGCAGACAAGCAGCAGCAGTTGCCAAAAGTTTAAAAACAGTATATGGGAGAAAATTTCAAATTAAGAAAGTTTTACTTATGATTTTTTGCTCTGCATGAAAAAGTCAATACGATCTAATTTTTTAATAGCCCAATACTTCTGTTCCAATTGCTGGGCATGGTGTGAGAGCTGGTGCCTAAGATAAGCCTCCTGGGAGCCAGGACATGAGTTTACAGCATCTTGAAAAGATGAGGGTTGGCATTTCAGCTCTCCTCTTCAGGCCTAATTGATATACCCTGTTTATTACCATTTAGACTTGTCCCCCAGTCCCAGCTAGCTTCCTACCTCAGCAAAATTGTGTAAGTGAATCCTTTCTGTTAGTATAAAGAGATGATTTTTTCTGACCTCCATCTATTTGTGAACTTTCCTGTTTGTCCTTCGCCTCCTGGTGTCCCATTTGTGGGACAAGTAACTGGGTGGGTTCATTGATAACATACCCTGACAAGAAAGGCAGGATAGACTAATGGTTAAGGACAAGGTTTTGGAGTCAGACAGGTTTCAGAATTATTATCGCAGATAAACATTTTTATGGGAGGGGGGTTTCTACTAGCATAAACTCACTGTACATCTAGAAATGGCCAACCTGGGTACCTTCTTTCCCACTGAAACCCCATCCTTGGTCCCTTTGGTCTGGGTGGAGCCTTGCTATCCAGCTTAGGGATAGAATATGTGACACAGGCTCCAAAATAGCAGAGTCCTGCAGCACTTTGGCCACAGTGACTGGTTCAGGGATGAGCAAAAGACCCATTAAGAAATAATACAATTTCTTCTGGAAGTTCTGGAAAAGCACTTAACTCTTTCCCCAGGAAGCTGAATCTATCCTGTAGTGCTACCCTGCTGCAGCCAGTTTGCAAATACAAAAGGAATAGAGCCCTCACAGTGTCAGAAATAGGGAGAGAAAAACTTGTATCCTGGATCAAGCTTTACCTGAAACTTGTATACTCTTTCATTTATTGATACATGAGGCAAACTTCGCTTAAATCAATTTCTGTCACTTTCAAACAAGAGTCTTTATTGATACACTCTGAAACCTTGGGCAAATGACTTCCTCTCTTTCAGACGTAATTTTATTTAAAAGTAGAGAAAATACTGCCTACCTCATAGGATTATTATGAACAATCAAAGCAAATGACATATGTAAAATATTTAGCACAAATCCTGGTGCTTCAGTGCTTAAGAAATTTTAGTTATTAGATGAATATTATTACTATTATATACTGTTATAAAAAGACATTTATGATCTGGAAAATGAACATTTTATGGTATTTTCCTCATGAGCATCAAAGTAAATGATAACAATAAAGATTTTTAGAAGGTTTTATCACAATGAGTCTGGCAACAGAAGCTTAAAAATGTTCTAGTTATTTTGAGAGTGTTCACAACGCCTAACTAAATAAATAGCATATTTTATCCTTTGCATCTTTAAATGTTATAGATGATATTGTCCACTCTTACCTGGAAATTTAACTGCTTGACAATAGATGACGAGGTCAGAAAGTTCTGGTGCAATCTGTCTGCTTTCCTTTTTATTCTGAGGAAGATAAAATTCTTCTCCCAGTTCCATGTCATAAACCTATCAAGGGGAAAACGATATTATTTTGCACAGTAAGTATATGGTTACCCACCTCTGAGTTGCCAGAGCTCTTTATCCTCTCTCATTATCTGTATGACTTGCCTTGCTCTACACTTATCCATATACATGTCTTAACAGCTTCATTAGAATAAAGGGTCTCTGAGGGCAAGGGATGAGTCTAATTCATCCATGCATCTTCCCTCAGTGCATAGTCTAGTGCCTTCACCGTGGAACAGTTAATGCATATTTGTTGAATGAACAGATGATTATGTATCTTTAGTAGCTCAAATTTTTTACTTATTTTAGTATTCTGTTCTCCAACAATGTCACTGCAATCATGTCTATAAATTTGCTCAGAGTCTATAATTAGCGAGGTAGGTACTTGAGAGTATGGTCTGGGAATCTCATTTACTTTCTATGCTGGGTCACTGCACAATTAAGGCTTCACAATCAGACCCAGTCTCTCTTCTTGATCACCCCATACTCATTTAAAGCTCTTTGCAATTCCTTGAACATACTGGGACTCTTGCTTCATGAATCTGTTCTCATGGCCTGAATGCTCTGTTTTTGTCTGCTCAGTCAAATCTTCCTTCTTAATATCACCTTCCCTGGGTGCCTGTCCTCGAAACTCTGATAACACCATGTAATCACCACTCTTTGTATTACCTACAAGCACTGTTTATTCACTTGTCTCCATCACTAAGCCAACTCTAGTGCCACCTTAGGGACTGCCACACAGTAGAATCTCAGTAGGTATTGGTAGAACAATTCAATGACTAATCTACAAATGGCAGATGGGGGTGTCCCACATCCTCACCATGTGGGTTTTAGCATCTAAGGGAAAGTGAGGGGAAAGCTGAAGGGAGGGGACAGGGAGGGAGTGGAATCCCACCTGAAATGGACAAGAGTACTATGGTCCAAGTGTATTTTAACAGAAACTTTTCACTCACCTTTCCTTTGTTGTAAGCAGAGTTATCTGCTTTCTTTATCCTCTTGGGGATTTCTTCATTATACTCAAACTGAAGCTTTTCATTACATGATTTATTTTCAGGCCTATCTTCCAGAATGTTGTCTGAAAATGAGTTGGCAGGTTTCAGTGTACAAGAACCTGATGCTATATTTAATGGCTATATCTACATCATTTAAAAGATATCTACATATTTGTGCCTTTCTGTAAGACCGAGGCTCTGGCTACATGTTTCCAAAATGAAGGCTTGAGCTATTATTTTAAAAATTGTGTTGATGTGTCTTATATTTTATTGAATTGACTATCTGTACCAGTAGTTTGATATCATAATCTGAATGAAAATACTCATTTTCTTACAGATGATTGGAACAGTGCAAACATGGAGGATATCCTGGGTTGAGAAACTGATAGCACACAAGTTTGGAAAGGATTTAGTGGTTAAAGCATTTCTATATGGTACATACGTGAATTAATCACTCTCACTTAAAAATGAAGCCATTGGCTTCTTTTGCCTCCAGAAATGTCAAAACCAGGGGAAAAAAGACTTAGTTATTTGCAATGCAGAGTTTTCATAATTATAATTAATTGGAAAGTAGTTCTCATAACTGTTAATTAATTTACTGACTGGTAATCTTCAGGATAGGAGTTAAAAATATATCTAAATAAGTCTAAAATATGACAAGAAATCTTATACTTTGCTTTTTTTTACATTTCTATTCAAAATGACTCTAATGATGTTAAAGGTATATCATGATTATAATGAACTTAAAGTGGAAAGACAAGGAAACTAACTTCTCAAGATATACTATCTCATCAGACAACATATGCTTAGACTAAAATATCCTTAAACCAAATCAGAGCCATGCAGGCGGCCAAGAAGTAAATGAGATAAATCATTTCATTATACTTTTATTCATTTAAGTGTCACAACTTCATGCTAATCAGTCCTAGGAAACTGGAAATGGAATGCTGACATCCATGCAGTTAAAATGTTCAGTTCAAATGGTGTTTACCTTCCTGACTGTTAGGAGCAGGAGAAGCAGTAAGGATATCTGCTACAGAAAAACAGAATCAGAAAGGGGATAAAAGTAAGAAAAATTAACACACAAAGCCAGATAATTAAATTAAGATATGAAGCAAAGCATAAATAACAGCTTAGACTACAAGATAAATGAAATAAGAAATCTTCTATAGTTTAATATTTTTATTATTAGGGAATGCAAGAACCAGCAATGAAAGAATTGCAAGCATGGTTAATCACACTGCTGGCTGCCACATTCATAATACATATTTTCAGTTATTGACTATTTTAATATTCCCAATTATATTTATTTCAAATGGATAGAAATTGACTTCCTATTAATCATATAGTCATTGTGACATAATATGCCCATTAAAGTTATAGATCCAAATTTGTGCTCCTGTGGATTTCAGACTTGTCAAGGTAAACAGCAAGGTGAGAAGAAAAAATGAATCTTTGAGTTTATTTAATGAAATTCAATTAAATGAATATTCATTCAGAACATTTTATCCAAAAGGCTGAGTAGCAGTTCCTGAAACACAAGAGCCTCATTTGCAACTTCCTTCTTGAAGTAACTTTGTGGTTAGGAATTATCTCATTTTTATAGCCAAAGAAAGGCATTAGACTAATTTCCTTGTTTTATAGATATGAAAACTAAGGACTAGAGCTGTCATGGTACAAATTGGATCACCTGGATTGTAGAGATGGGTTCTTAATCTGAGATGCTTGTGAGGGCCTCAGGAGGCCTATGAAACCCTTACAACAATGGGTAGAATTTTGAGAGCACTTTTATTACTCTGAGGAGACTGATCACAGCTTCCCTCTGATTTTCAAAGGGACCCAATATTCTTAGATGTTTAGAAACCTTTGCGGTCCCCCTAAAAAGCTGGAAATGGTACACAGCAGGCAGAGGTATAGTTTCTTCTCATCCCAGGTGGAGAAAATGAAGAAGGTAAAGGAAAGTCCAGAGATGAATGAGTACCACAAACCACAAGCAAAAGTGTAAGTTTCATAGGACATTTAACAGTAGAATAAGAAAGCCTAAGTAGGAAAAGCTTAAACAAGTCACAACATAACAACAAGGCTTGTCTGGGAATCAGACAGTCAGAGGAAACTTTCAGTGAAATGGAAAATAACCATGTGTTGGACTCAAGTGTTCACAGATCACAGATAGTGCTAGAAGAGGAGAAAATATCAACTGTAAAACAATCGTAAAAATCCACTCAACCTGTTAGTTTTGTTATTTGCAAATAAAAACACCTATAATAACAATAATAGCCTTATCCTTTGCTGTTCTTAAAAACACAGAAAAAGCACAAGTCATTTATGATAGTGAGTTTATCTTTCAGCAAACCAGCTTTTTGTAGGGACAAATGGCTTCTGAATTAGTTGATATTCTTAGGTGTGGCTTTCATTTTTCATTTGAAAAATTTTGTTTCTCCCTGGTGACTGTAGTAGGAAACCAGCGGGAAGAATATGTTAATAAAAACTATTCACATTCCCACAGTTTTTCAGAAATAAACTGCAAAGAACTTATCTTGGCTCCTTTTAATTTTCTTTCTCTTTCTACCTCTCCAATTAGTGAATATGCCCCTTGAATTATCTGATGGAGTTTCAGGTGAAGTAGATTGGCTTTTAGTTACTAGCTGAGGCAATCAATTATTGCCAAGGATATAGTCTACTATTGTATTCTGGGGGCAGAAAGAGACTGGAGTGGGAATGTTGGCCACAAAGGAGACTCAAAGAACTGAGAAGTGACTAAAAGACAGCCTGGAGTATGAGAAGCAGATATCTGGAGTTAGGTGGCTAGGCTATCTTAATGTCAATGAGGAATGTTTGCTGGCCTGGGCATATCTGCAGATTAGCATCACAGCTATTCTACATAGAAACAATATATTCTATACATATAATGTTTGTATTAATGGCATTTTCACATTACTAAGTGTTGTCAGAAGTCGCCAAAATGAAACTATCTACCATTAGCAATGATGCTTGAGAAAACATTTTATTGCAGTGTCCAGCAAATGACACTAGTGTAGTGCAAACAAAACACACCTGAAACCCAATTCTCATGTAACCTAATTCTCACTTATCTGTAGTTAACATCATTCACGTAACTTCTATGTATTGTGCCTTTAGCCATCGTCTATGTTTTGGACCTTTGGTGGGGCCAGAGGAAATGTCTAATAATGTGAGGATCAAAAGGAGGGAAGGTAAAGTATGCTTCTTTCCCGTACTCCCAGAAAGCCCAGGGAAAGTGGTGCAGGGGAGGGGGAGAGGAAGCATAGAAACGTGATGCTGCCCCTATAGGCAGAGAGAAAAGGTTTCCAGCCAGTATGGCCAGAGGATCAGCCATATCAGAAACAGTAAGGGGGAAATAGGATACCTCTGCTCTACTCCCACCCCTACCTCTAGAAGCTCATCTGAGGAATGATCTTGTGTTGCTTCTCACTCCCTCCTCATCTTTCCTTGAGTGGTGGCTGCAGTGCTGAGCAGAATCCCTTTCTTTGCTTGGTCGTCACTACATGACTGGATTCAGAAACTCTTGGACAATATTATGACAATCTGTATAGTTGGTCAATGGAGCTCCAGACTTAATTATGAAAAAAATATCTAGAAAACCATCCAGGCATATTCTTGTGCACAAAATAGAATTCCATTTTTCTTACCATCAGAGAGGGATTCATAGTCATAATCATATTCATCCTCTTCTTCTTCCTCTTCCTCGTTACCAGCAGCTGGGGGGTTGGCATTCCCCCCATTATAAGCCTGAGCTTGCATGGATGCTAGCTGATGAGCCTGTAAGATAGCAATATTTAAAGACTCAGACGGTAAACTACAGAGTTTTCATTTACAAGATTCAAAACTACCACCTACTGCTTACCATAGTCGTTAAATAATTTTGACTCATCTGAGTGAGGGGAAAAAATCTACACTCATTTGAAATAAAATGTCTACATTCCCACAGGAGATATTCTGGAGCTTTTAGAAACAATCACGAGGAACCTATGTGTATTGTCCAGCCCCTCAAAAGAAATCTTCAGTGCTTTGGGGGCTCAGCATCCATCCCAAATGACTGAAGAAGTGAATCAGCCCATAATTTTGGAATAGTAAGTCTCTGCTAGGAAACTATTTTTTTTTCCTTCTTAAAATAATATCCAAAGGCCTCTGACCTTGAGAAAATATTAGAGTCCCTGTGGACAAAGAGACCAAAAGAATGGTTGTTGGTTTAAATAAAGTTTTTTCAACAGACTTTATCTGAGCCGTAAATCAGGTTAACAAAACAGGCTAGAGACTTTGGGAAAATTGATATGTGCTGCCAGGGAGGTCATGTGCCTCCATGTTCTACTGGAATTACTGTGAGGTGATATCATAAGACACAAGAATCAACAGAGGTCTGAAACTGCGATTTATCTACTTCAGGGAATCAGGCTTCAGGAAATGATCTGAAATATAGAACAGCTACTTGCATGAATAAAAACAGGAAACAACCTAAAAGTCCAACAATGGACGAATGGGGTCAGTACATTATGATATACCCACTTGAGAGAATGAGACATGAAAAAGTACTTGTCATATCTATTTATTGAACAAAGGATACAAAATCGTGTGTTTATATATATAATATTTAAATATGTAAATATATACATGCACATATATATATGGTTACAATTATATAAAATGACATGCATAAAAAAGACTATATATAAATACACAAAGCTTCTTGATCTTTATGTGTCATGGTCCCTTTGGCAGCCTGATGAGGCAAGATCCCTTCTCAAAATGGTGTTTTAAGTGCATAAAATAAAATACATAAGACTATAAAGGAAACAAATAATGTTGAATACAATTATTAAATATCTTAAAAAATTATGATATAGTAATATATATGTTTATTAAGTAAACAGTAAAAATATATAGTAAAAGATATTTATGGTAGTTCTAGAAAATTTTTTGCAATAGTTTTGAGCTTAAATCATTTCTTGGAGATCTTAGCAACTACAGTCATATGAGATAAAAAATCTGTGATTTTTATTAGTGCCAAAGACATAAGCACTGCCAACATTACTGTGGTTTGTTCTCCACATTTATAATTGGAGGATATGCTAAATTTCAGTGAAAGGTTTATGAAAATAAAGATATAATTTTTTTCCTATGGACTCCTAAATTCTATCTGTGGACCTGAGTTTAAGAACCCCTGCAACGCAGGTTGTGTTTGGTCTTAGAATTACATATTGTCATGGTTAGGGACAGGTGTCAACTTGGCCAAGTTGTGGTACCTGTTTATCTGATTGGGCAAGCGCTGGTCTGTCTGTTGCAATGAGGACATTTCATAGGATTAGGTCATGATCACGTCAGCTACATTCACAGCTGATTCCATTTGTAATCAGCCAAAGGGGAGTGTCTTCTGCAATTAGTGATGCTAAATGTAATCATGGGAAGTCTTTTAAGGAGGACTCAGAGGAGACAGGTTTCATTCCTGCTTTGGCTGGTGAGCCTCTCCTGTGGAGTTCATCCAGGCCATCCATCAGAGTCATCGGCTTCGCAGCCTGCCCTGTTGATTTTGGACTCTGCGTTCCTACGGTCACATGAGACACTTTCATAAATTTTATATTTGCAAGTGTTCCCTGTTGATTCTGTTTCTCTAGAGAACCCTAGCTAATACATCTTGGTACCAGGAGTGGTTCTTAAGGAACAGAATCTTAAAAATGGGTTTTTATGAATGGTTTTCTACTCTGACTGGACTCGGAGACACTAAGGACTCTGATTCCCATAATCAGAATGACACTCCCAATCCATGGAGTGAGTTGGCAAAGGAGATAGTCAAAATATCATCATTCGATTCTCCTAATGCTTCGCTTCTACGAAGCCAGACTCTGGGGGATAATGTTTTTGACACCTTTACAGAGTTCTGTAGAAATAAGAGTTATAGAGATGTTGGTTGGTTGTTGTTAGATACACTGTTTACATTAAAGGGTGAAAGGGATGGGCTTAAGGCTTCAAACGAGAAAGCGCCGTCTGAAAGATGTAGATGTTTCTATGAGTATCCTGAAGGAAAATCTTATTTCCTGTAGCCATAGACTTGAGATCTCTGAAAATCAGACTCAGAATCTTATTGTTAGAGTAGCAACTTTACAACGTAAACTGAAATCTCAGTCTTGCATGGTGTCTGCCGTTAAAGTGAGGGCATTGATTGGAAAGGAGTGGGACCCTGAAAAATGGGATGGTGACATATGGATTGATAATGATGTTGGGGGTGAGGTTGAAACCCTAGACCATGCTGAGCCTTCTCTAGATAACCCTGTAATAGTCTGCCCTGAGGACATAGCTGCCCCACCTCCAGCCTGCCTTGAGGAATTGGCCACCCAACCTCCTCCTGAAGGGATTAGCCCTAGAGTTATTAATCCTGTTTCACCAGATGAAACTGCAAATGAAGGCCCTGAAGCAAATGGCTTGGAAGATATTTCTAATTCTTTTCATGACCCACCCCCACCACCCCTCATTTCTTCTAGACCTATAACTAGACTAAAGTCCCAACAGGCCCCTAAAGGTGAGGTACAAAGTATCACACATGAGGAGGTACGTTATACTCCAAAAGAACTATGTGAGTTTTCCAATTTATATAGACAGAAATCAGGGGAATATGTGCGGCAATGGATTTTAAGAGTGTGGGATAATGGTGGGAGGAATATAAGGCTGGATCAGGCTGAATTTATTGATATGGGCCCAGTAAGCAGAGATTCTGCATTCAATGTTATAGCTTGAGCGGTTAGAAAAGGTGTTAACAGCTTGTTTGGGTGGTTGGTTGAAACATGGATCAAAAGGTGGCCAACATTACCTGAGGTTGAAATGCCAGAACTGCCCTGGTATAATGTAGATCAGAGGATCCAGAGGCTTAGAGAGATTGGAATGTTAGAATGGATAGACCTTTCTGAGTGGGCTAAAAACATGAAGATATTTGTGTCCCATGTGAATGCACACCAGAGGGTGACTTCAGCAGAGGAAGATTTTAATAATCAAGTGGATAAGATGACCCGTTCTGTGGATACCAGTCAGCCTCTTTCCCCAGAAACTCCTGTTATTGCCCAATGGGCTCATGAATAAAGTGGTCATGGTGGTAGGGATGGAGGTTATGCATGGGCTCAGCAACATGGACTTCCACTCACCAAGGCTGACCTGGCTACAACCACTGCTGAGTGCCCAATCTGCCAGTAGCAGAGACCCACACTCAGCCCCCGATATGGCACCATTCCCCGAGGTGACCAGCCAGCTACATGGTGGCAGGTTGATTACATTGGACTGCTCCCTTCACGGAAGGGGCAGCGATTTGTTCTAACTGGAATAGACACATACTCTGGATATGGGTTTGCTTTCCCTGCACGCGATGCTTCTGCCAAAACTACCATCTGTGGGCTTACAGAATGCCTTATCCATCGTCATGGTATTCTACATAGCATTGCTTCGGATCAAGGAACACACTTCACAGCAAATGAAGTGCGAGAATGGGCACATGCTCATGGAATTCTCTGGTCTTACCATGTTCCCCATCATCCAGAAGCAGCTGGATTGATAGAACGGTGGAATGGCCTTTTGAAAACTCAATTACGGTGCCAACTAGGTGGCAAAAACTTGAAAGGCTGGGGTAATGTTCTCCAGGAAGCTGTGTATGCTCTGAATCAGCGTCCGCTGTATGGTGCTGTTTCTCCCATAGCCAGAATCCATGGGTCCAGGAATCAAGGGGTGGAAATGGGTGTCGTGCCACTCACTATTACCCCTAGTGATCCACTAGGAAAATTTTTGCTTCCTGTCCCTGCTACCCTGAGTTCTGCTGGTCTACAGGTTTTAGTTCCAAAACGGGGTGTGCTTTCTCCAGGAGAAACAACAGTGATACCACTGAACTGGTAGTTAAGATTGCCACCTGGTCACTTTGGGCTACTTATGCCTCTGGATCAACACACCAAGAAGGGGATTACATTATTGTCTGGGGTAATTGACCCTGACTATCAGAAGGAAGTAGGACTGCAACTACATAATGGAGGTAAAGAAGAGCTTTCTTGGAATATAGGAGATCCCCTGGGGCATCTATTAGTACTACCATGCCCTGTGATTAAAATCAATGGAAAACTGCAACAACACAATCCAGGCAGGACTACTAATGGCTCTGAAACCTCAGGAATGAAGGTTTGGGTCACCCCACCAGGCAAAGAACCATGGCCAGCTGAAGTGCTTGCTGAGGGGAAAGGGAACATGGAATGGGTAGTGGAAGAAGGTAGTGATAAATATGAACTTCGACCACGTGATCAGTTACAGAAAAGAGGACTGTAATGCTGTTTTGTTCATGTTATACTATTTAAGTTGTAAGATATCAAGTTTAAGAATGAATGTTGCCCAAGGATTTGCACCCTATTCTGGAGAGATTTAATGTGTTTCCAGTTATATGCAGGACAGTTGAGTACTGTCAGGTAAAAGAAAAAAATGTGTGCTTATTTGTTTTCATTTGGAAATTAAGTATGGTCTAAGGTGATATATATATATATATAGGTGCCAAGTTGACAAGGGGTGGACTGTCATGGTTAGGGACAGGTGTCAACTTGGCCAAGCTGTGGTACCTGTTTATCTGATTGGGCAAGCGCTGGTCTGTCTGTTGCAATGAGGACATTCCATAGGATTAGGTCATGATCACGTCAGCTACATCCACAGCTGATTCCATTTGTAATCAGCCAAAGGGGAGTGTCTTCTGCAATTAGTGATGCTAAATGTAATCATGGGAAGTCTTTTAAGGAGGACTCAGAGGAGACAGGTTTCATTCCTGCTTTGGCTGGTGAGCCTCTCCTGTGGAGTTCATCCAGGCCATCCATTGGAGTCATCGGCTTCGCAGCCTGCCCTGTTGATTTTGGACTCTGCGTTCCTACGGTCACATGAGACACTTTCATAAATTTTATATTTGCAAGTGTTCCCTGTTGATTCTGTTTCTCTAGAGAACCCTAACTAATACACATATGTTTTAAAATATTTCACTATTCTCTAATTTTTATGGAATGTCATGATATTATCTTTATAATAAAAATGCATAGATAAAAAGATGTAATTTAGGCTGCGTCTATATCCAGATAAAATATTTTATAATTTAGACAATTCCAGATAACCAGCCATTGTCTAGGCAGGGATTTCTCAAGGTGGGCTTACAGAAGTCCAGTTCCATGGGATTTAATACCTGTTAGGTAAATACCAATAACTATAATAACAAAATGCAATAAAGTTTTGGAAACAGTGGCTTGAACAAACTAAAATACATTCCTGCTATCAAGTTTCATATATTCTCCATTTAATATGTCAAAGGGCAGCATGATTTTTCAAAGAAGACCTCTGGAGCAGCATTTCCCATGCTTATTTAACAAACAATTTTTTTTTTCCTTTTCTTTTCTCAGAGTTTCACATAAGATTAGTGTTCTTCAAAACTTTGGGAAATCTGGTGTAGGCAAAAGTGAACCACAAAAGCAAATCTATTTGTCCTGGATAAGAGAAGGGCCTTTGACTCGGTGAGCATTCAAGGTAGAATCAAGTGCTGGGAATGGTGATGCTTACAGCCTAGTAGGCTCTCTTGTGAGAACAGTATGATGGGAAAGATGCCATTCAAAGAACGACGGACGAGCAGTATCAGAAAGTAGAGTGCCAAGGCCCCTTAGATGTTCAAATGTGTCCCCAAATGCAAGAAGCCCTTTCCAGCAGGCTGACATGGGAGAATTGGCCAAATGGACAGCCAAGAGCTGACGCTCTTGCTCTTTGAGGGTGACCACAAAACATTTGCCAACATCCCATTTATTCTGAGAGAAAAAAATATGACTCTAGCTCTTGATTAAAAGTAATCCAATAGAGCCCAGCGGGTTAGAGCTGGGGGCAAGATGAAAAGACTGGCTTGCACGGCCTCAGTGGGGGCTGTATCTTATTCTTCTCTATTCCCCCAGTGCCTAGCACATTGCCTGTTATGTAATATGAACTGTCTGAGTCCAACATGCTGGGATTCAGGAACCATGGTCAGAATGGAGAATTCTAGTGGGGTGAAGCTTTGAGACCTCAGTAAGAGCCTTAGCACAGGCCTGGGGAAGGTGGAAGGCTTCAAAAACCCCACTCTGAGTCAATCCATCCTAGTGGAGGGTGAATCCTTTGTATTGAAATAATCCAGGAAGTTAGGGGTTGGGTCTGGTGGAGCCAAAAAGTCATCTAGACCCATAACCTGTCAGACAACTGAAAGGTCATGTGGATATGATTGTGAAATCATTGAAGGTACTTCCTGGGAAATTATGGGGGTAGGAAGTGGTCTTAGAAAATGGGATATGAGATTATATTGTACCATTTTTCAAAAAGGAGGAAAAGGTAAATTGTTGAAGTTTTACCATGGGGAGTGTCAAGTTGATACTTGATAAAATGTCAGATTGTATTATTAATTAGTTGGTTTGTGACAAATCAGGAAAAAAAAAAGAAGTGAATACCAAGAGTCAGCATGGATTTTCTAAGAACACATCTCCTCACAATAACCTCCTTAGCCTTTTGGATAAGGTAACTGATTATGGGAGAAATAACAGGTAAGTAGTGTGTCTCAAACTTCCAAATTGCTAAGAATTATTGTTTTTTAAATAAATAGATTAACAAGTCATTCTTCAGATATTCTAATTGAGGAGGTTATGTTTGGGGCCTAGGAATCTACGTTTTTTAAGTGCCCCATGTGATTTTTTTTCAGTATATTCTGACTCCTGTGTCAGAATATACTGAAAAAGTCTTTCCTTTTCAAAGACCAGAATCGGAATCTTTGCTCTGCCACTATGAGCTAGGTGGCTTTAAACAAGTCACATAAAAGGCCAGCCTTCAGTTTCCTATTCTGTAAATAAAGAGTTTGAAGTGGACCCTGGAGAAAGTTTGGCTGCACCAGACTGGGGACATAATCACCTAATTCTTTAGAAGTTCTTTACAAATTCTTTAGAAGATCCGCAGGGTTCTATACTTGGCTGGGCAACTTGGGATAAAGACACAGTTTGAAACTTGTTAATAAATACATTGGATGACTGAAAAAAATCCACAAAGAATCTTGTAGGCTGCAATAACATTCCAAAATTAAGAAGAACAAATTTAACAGAGATCAATGCGAGGCTCCTGTACATTAAAGGGTAAGATTAATTGCAAACCTGGGTAGTTGGGGCGACTGGGCATAACAACTGCCCATTGGAAAATAACTGGACTCTTTTTGTTTTTCACAAACTTAACATGGACCCAATATGTGATAAGGAATTTTTAAAAAGTGAGAGCATATCTAAAATTGAGAGTGTCATTGGACTGTGGACTTTGGACATTATACATGATGCCTAATGAATGCAGGTGGCTAGAGGATACACTGACTCAGAAGTAAATTGGTGAATGATGGTGTTTACATATGATTGAATATTGTGCTGCTACAAAAGGTATAAAGTTGTGAGGCATGCAATGATGTGAATGAACCTGTGGGACATTTGGTAAGACAAAATAAGCCAGAAACAAAACAGCAATTATTGTATGATCTCATTTAGAAAATGCTTATAAGAAAATAGGGGCCTAGATTGTAAGCTTTTGTAGCAGTCACATTTAGTCTGGAGTGGTAATTATTATTTCTGGATTTTTAGAGGCTGTTTTATATATGTATAACCTGGTAATCAGAGATAAGAATGAAGGTGATCAGGGCAGGATTAAGGTAATTCAGAACACAGGGTAAGAAAGACATTGTCTATATTTTAGAACCTCACCTATTCTTTGAGGCCAAAGGAAGAAATGCTTATTTTGTCCAGAACCTAAATTTTCTGTAGCACATAATCTAACTCAGCCATTCCAGACAGCTCATTTAAACAATCACGATTCAGGGAGCCCAGAATAAGAATGAGGCCCTTTAATCCTGTATAGCTTAAGGCCTGGATGCATCCTAGAATATATTAAGCAGATAATCAAAAAGTATTGGCACTTTGGGCACTATACATGATGCCTGATCAAAGCAAGTGGCTGAAGGATGCACTGACTGAGAAGTAGGTTGGTGAACAATGGTGTACACTTATGAACGAATGTTGTGCTGCTACAAAAGGGAACCAAGTTGTGAGGCATGCAACGATGTGAATGAACATGTGGAACATTTGGTGAGGCAAAATAAGCCTGGAATAAAAGAACAACAATGGTATGGTCATCTTTAGAAAATGCTTATAAGGAAACAGGGGCCTAGGCTGTAAGCTTTTAGAGCAGAAACATTAAGCCTGGAGTGGTGATTATTATTTCTGGATTTTGAGAGGCTGTTATATATATAACCTGATTTTTAGAGATAAGAAAAAAGCTAATCAGGTTGGTGTTAAGGTAATTCAGAACACAGGAGTAAGGAAGACAGTGTCTATATTTTAGAACCACACATACTCTTTGTGACCAAAGGAAGAAAGGTTTATTTGGTTTGGAACTGAAATTTTCTGTAGCACATTTTCTGTAGTGCGTAATCTAACTCAACCTATCTGTATAGCTCATTTGAACAATTGAAATTCAGGGAGCTCAAAATAAGAAAGAGGTCCTTTAATCCTGTATAGATTATTGTAATGCCTGGATACATCCTAGAATATATTAAGCAGATAATCAAGAAGTACTGGCAAAGTTCCTTGAGGGATTGGAGAAAGAATATGGAACTATTAAACTTTACCATCAGGGAATCCCCTGATACTGTGTCAAACTTTAGGGGCACCAAATCAATAAGCCATGCCCTTGATCTTGAGGCTAGCTCTTTTTTTTTTTTCCTTGTTGGTTTACTGGCCATTTTTTATTTTATTTTATTTTTAAACACAACAACACACAGACACAAACATTCTTACCATATGATCATTCCATTCTTGGTATATAATCAGTAACTTACAAATCATCACATAGTTTTATATTCATCACCATGATCATTTCCTGGAACATTTGCATCAATTCAGGAAAAGAAAAAGAAAAGAGAAAAAAACTCCTCATACATACCATACCCTTTACCCCTCCCTCTCACTGATGTTAGTATTTCCATCTACCCAATATATTTTAGCCTTTGTTTCCCCTATTTTTAAATCTATATCCCTTATTACTCCCTTTCATTTATTACTAGCATTTCAATCTACTAAATTTATTTTAACATTTATTCCCCCTATTATTTATTTTTAATCCATATGTTTTTACTCATCTGTCCATACCGTAGACAAAAGGAGCTTCAGACACCAGGTTTTCCCAATCACATGGTCACACTGTGAAAGCTATATAATTATACAATCATCTTCAAGAAATATGGCTACTGAAACACAGCTCTACATTTTCAGGCACTTCTCTCCAGTCTGAGGCTAACTCTTGAGAAGCTTATGTAGGTAGCAGAGAAGCTTAGACTATCTATAGGCATGCCTAAGAGTTACTTCTGGAGGACCTCTGTTGTTACTCGGACGTGGCCTCATTCTCTCTAGGCCCAATTCTGCAAGTGAAATCATTGCCCTCCCCACTACGTGGGACATAATATCCAGGGGTGAAAGTCTCCCTGGTGACATGGGAGATGACCCCCCAGGGATGAATCCTGACCTGGCACCGTGGGATCAAGAATTCTATCCTGACCAAAATGGGGGAAAGTGTAACTAATAAAGTATTAGTATTAGAGTGAATTCTCTCTATAGAGAGAGTTCAAATAGAGCCGAGAGGCCACACTGGAGGTTGCTCTTATGCAAGCTTCAGTTAGACCTTGCCATATATAACTTGCCAACCCCCAACCAAGACCATTCTGCCAATCCTAAAGAACACCTATGGCAGTATATAGGATTCCACAAGCGTTCCATGCACTAGAGTAACTTTCCAGAGACCTACAACCTCCAGATGGGTCCCTGGTCCAGATAAGTCCTGAAACCTAGAGGGCCCATCTCTCCAGAACATCAGATTGTTTCATTTCCCTACCCCATATTAGTGATAGCCCCTACCAACATGAAAAAGTTAGAATGGCCATAGCCCAAACACCCCTAAAGAGAGGGATGTAAAGATCAAAGGTGATGGTGGAGTTATACACTAAAGATAGGATTTAACAAATGAATATGAATTAAACTGATATCTCTTTTAGTCTCCAGTATCTTAGAGCAGCTAGAAGTAAAAACTTAAAATTGTGGAACTGTAACCCATGTCAAACTCTGAAATATGTTCTACAAGTAATTGTGGTGCTATGCTTTGAAATTTATTGCTTTTTTGTATACATGTTATTTTTCACACACAAAGAGGGAAAAATAGTCGATTGTGATGATAAAAAATATTTAAGCCTTTTATATTCTGGAGAAGCTAGAAGGAAAAAAATCTGAGAGGATCATATGGTAGCCCATGACAAACTCTGGGATCTGTCCTGTAACCACTTGCTGAAGAGTGCTTTGAAAACTATTGCTTTGTATATATATTACACCATACAATAAAAAAGTTTAAAAAAAAAAAAAGTATTGGCAAAGTCCCTTAAGGGTTGGGAGAAAAAATATGGAACTATTAAATTTACCACCGGGGAAAGCCTTGATACTGTGAAACATTAGGGACACCCAAATCAGTAGGCCAAGGCTTTGATTTTGAGGCTTGTTCTTGCGAAGTTCATGTATGTATTGGAGAAGCTTAGCCCACCTATAAGGATGCCTAAGAATTACTTTTGGGACCTTTTTGGTTGCTCAGCTGTGTTCTCACTCTCTCTAAGCCCAACTCTGCAAGTGAAATCATTGCCCTCCTCCCTACGTGGGACACGACATCCAGGGGTGAAAGTCCCCCTGGAAGTGTGGGGCATGACTCCTAGGGATGGTTCTGGCCCTGGTGCCATGTGATTAACAATGCCATCCTGAAAAAAAAGGGGGAAAAGATGTGTAAAAAATAAGGTAGGTATCAGTGGCTGAGAGAGTTCAAATAGAGTCGAGAGCCTACTTTGGAGGTCACTGTTATACAAGCTTCAGTTAGACATTGCTACCTATCACAACTTGCCAACCCCCAACCAAAACCATTCCAGCCAAATCTAAAGAACACCTAGGGCAATATATAAGATGTTACAAAGATTCTACACACGAGGGTAACTTCCTAGAAAACTATAACCTCCAGATGAGTCCCTGGACAAGAAGACAGGTCCTGAAACTTAGCAGCCTCTCCAGAACATCAGCTAGATCCATCTCCCTACCCCATATTATTGACAGCCCTCTTCAATATGAAAAAGTTAGAATGGGCATAGCCAAAATACTCCTAAAGAGTGGGAGAAAGATCAAAGGTGATGGTGGAGTTATATAGAGAAGGTAGGATTTAACAAATGAGTATGATTGTTAAATCATTATAGCGATATTTCTTTTAGTCTCCAGTATCTTAGAGCAGCTAGAAGTAAAAACCTAAAATTGTAGAATTGTAACCCATACTAAACTCTGAAATCTGTTCTACAATGGATTATTGCGCTGTGCTTTGAAATTTATTACTTTTTTGTATATACATTCTTTTTCACAAAAAAGAAAAAAAAGCCGATTGTGATGAAAAAAAATTTATTCCTTTTAGCCTCCAATGTTCTGGAGCAGCTAGAAGGAAAAATCTGAGAGGATGGTATGGTAGCCCATGACAAACTCTGGGATCTGTCCTGTAACTACTTGTTGAAGAGTGCTTTGAAAACTATTGTTTCTTCCTTCCTTTGTATATTTGCTAAATTATACAATAAAAAAAGTTAAAAAAAAAAAAAGTGAGAGTAGTCCTAGGCTACATTAACTGAGGTATAAAATACAAATTAAGGGAGGTGATGGTTTCACTGTCCTCATACAGTCAGATTCTATCTGGAATATTGAACTTAGCTTTGGAAATCACAACTGAAGATTGACAAATGAAAGACTAAACATAAGTTTAGGAATACCCAAAATATTCCCAATGGAAATTGAAGAATCTTGGCAGCCATATCCTGTGAGGAAGTTGGCAAAACAAAGATGCTTAGCATGGAGAAGAGAAAAGATAGTGGAGAGATACAAGTTTTCTAGATATTAAATTAGTTTGTGCAGCTTCAGAGGGAAAATTCAGGGCCAATGAGGAGAGGCAGCAAGGAAGATTTGGGCTCAAAATAAAGAATACTTCAAAAACAACATGATTTGTTCATTATTGGAATAGAGGTCTCCTAAGTAACCACTAGTCACTGCAAACTACTATGCAAAGAATGGCAATGCAATAGCTATAAGAACATTTCAATATATCTCAAATATCTATAAGGCTACAGGGGTAGGCTTAATTAATACTGCACCAGGCAGTTGTATCTACTTATCTACTTATATCTATGTAGGGAGCAGTAGTTCCTGGATAAAACGAATGAACAAACATGAAGGAAGAGTCCTTAGAATAGAAAGTGCCCATTGCTGGGTCATGATGCAACATTTGCAGAGGGTTAGGCACGAGAGTATACATGCTAACATTTTATCAAATGACTTCATAACTAAAGCCCATCCACATGGGTCTTGTGACCTCTGGAACACAAGCAAATGCCTGGCCTTCTGGAGCAGCTCTGAAATTGCAGATCTGGGCAAAGGTAGGCCTAGTAAGAAGTATCAAACTAGTGACCCTCTGGGATGACTTCATTTCTGGGCCAGACTTGAAGGTTTAAATTAGATCTTCTCATTCACGTGGGCATGTGCATTCCATACCCATCCTCACCACTTCCTACCATCATATATCTAGCTGGCTTCTCATAATGATGCTTTTTTCCTGCCCCTAAATGTGGTTGAGTTTACAACTCTTGGTCTAAAGCCATGTGTGATCTTCATATTGGGAAATGTAAACATTGAAGGTACACAAAGACTTCAAGGGATATGCAAGTTCATATACTTTTAAAGGAATCAGTTTCTAGATCTTCAACATCTATGTGTGCTCTTTTAAAAAAACCAAGCTACAGTCGGCTGGTACTCCCTTTCTACCTACTTTTTACAAATGTTGTTCACCTACTTCACAAAAGAGAAGGCATAGATATCATCCATCAGTAATCTTAATATATGACACATGAAACGAGGTGAAAAGCATCATAGGCAGCAAAAGCATGTAGAGTTCCTGAGGGAGAGTCTTGAGAAAACTGATTGACTGATTATTTGTTCAATCCATCCATCCATGCATCCATGCATCCATGCATCCATGTATCCATCCATCCTTCCATCTATCCATCCCATCCATCCCATCCGTCCAAGCATTCCTCTATCTATCTTGGAATTAGAATTAAAAATCGAGATGGTCATTAAAGATTTTGAAGAAAATATGCTTAAAGCATATACATAATAAATAATGTTAGAAAATATATCCTTTGCAACTATTTAAACTTAGGGTAAGCTTTTCAGTGTTAACTTAAAAAATGTCTGAGAGGAAAAAGAATGTATGAGAGAGGTAAATAGTTATAGAAAATTATTTCAAGGGATACTTGGCCAAAAAAGGTTTGAAGGCCACAGGCATAGAGGATTCATGACAATCCTGAGCCTCTCCATTTAGGGCAAATCTGATCAGTAGTAATCTGTTAGACTGCACTGGTTTGGGGTCCTTTCTTGAAATATCTGCTTTTCTGCTGAGAGTAAGTCTAAAGATGATGGAACCTCAGGTCTTACCTTCTCCCTTCCCTGCCCAGAGGGCACCTGAAAGAATCTGGACTTTCTGTGAGTCACTGAGATCAGTAGGTGATTTAACACAAGCCATTAAATTGCCCCCTCTCCTCCAACCCACTGAATCCCATTGCATCTGAGTGGGACAATCTGGGAACTTCCTGGTACTTACTGGAATTGCAGATGATGAGATGCTCTAAGAGTCCCCTCAGAGAAGTGGTAATGTTCTACAGTGGCAAAAAACACTGGAAATGAAAACTGAGAAGTGGGATAATAATGTTTACAAGTACTTTGCAATTGTGACAGGTTCCATGATTCATATTGGGAGAGATTTTGTGAGATTTTAGTGTCAGTAGGCTTCTTAGAGACAAGTTACATTAACACCTCCATTTTACAGAGGAAGTAATAATGGAGGACCAGTAAGATTGAATGTCCCAGGGCCACATGCTGATTTGTAACAGAGTCAGTGGCTAGAATTGCGGTGTAATACTCTTTCTCCAACACAGTGCTACATGTCATTCAGGCTTTAAACTCTGAATAACTCAAGAGTAAATTAGAGCTTGAAGAAAATTTAATGATTGTTCCAAATTGATTACTCAACTGGGTCAAACTGGACACTTGATTCAATTTGACTTAACATCTTCTATTTATGACTTAGGACAAAGGGTCCATATTTCTTGGGCTCAAAGAATCCTTCTGAATTCTCCAGTCTCTGAAAACCACTAAAACAAGACTAGGTTAGGCCCCGGAAGCTTTGAGGTCATGGCACAGAGAGAAATAAAAAGCTACAGACTATGACCTAGTTTAAGCTCTGGACTGTCCCTGCTCATGGAAATACATCATTCTACCCCTGCATGGTGCTGAGGGATTCCTGATTCTTGATTGTTCCAGTTTCAAAATTGGCTTTTTTTTTTTTTTTCAAAATTGACTTTTTATGGTTAACAGTGGCATCCTATTTCCAAATAGTCTTGGAAACTATCATTCTGTGGGATAAGTAGGTTTAAACTGGCATATAGATGCAGTGGTTCGGGACTTGGACTTTTGCAGGGATGCTTGGGCTGTGGAACCTCCTGCATAAATGGGTTGGAGGTACTTTGGGTGTAGAACTTTTTGGGCGAGACAGTGTGGGAGGCTCTTGGGGTCCATGCGTTGCAGTGATAAACTGTAGCAGTTTCCATGCTGAGTCACAGGGCTACTGCTACTGGGGTACCATTACAGACTTCAAGAGTCACAGCTCCAGGTCTAAGCACTCGCCCTGAAGGGGGCTCTCACTACAGGGAACTATAGGAACCGTTGGTGGGATCAGCAGCCCTGAAGTCTTGTTCAAAACACAACAGTCAACGCCCGCCCGCCCTCCTCTCCCCTCTTTGTCCGCCGGCCCAGTGTGCGGCGCCCACACACCCCTCAGCAGCTGGCCTGCCCGCCCTCCTCTCCCCTCTTTGTCCGCCGGCCCGGCGCGTGGCGCCCACATGCCCCGCAGCAGCCAGCCCGCCCGCCCTCCTCTCCCCTCTTCCCCCTCCTGCTCCAGCGGCTCTCCAACCACCACCGTGCCCTCTTCTGCCTTCACCGGCTCCTCTGCCACCGGCCTCGACAGCCTTGCCACCCTCACCTTTCCTCCTCCAGAACAGTTACTGGGGGAGTGGAGACAATACAGAGCAGCTACCGGACCCACGACGGAGAACAAAGGGACGGCGTACCCATCCTGGAACAGCTGACTGTCTGGGAGAACCAGCTCCGGTGAGATCACCGAGGGGCGCGGGCTTTCCTGGGCGGGACGGCAAGTGGCCGGAGTCCCTCCCTTCCTCCTTCCCAGGCCAGCTGGCAGAATTGGGCAGGCGGTCCCCTTGGGCCGCGGCGGCTGGCGCCCCCACCATGAGAGGCCCCCCGGACCAACTGAGAGAGTTGGGTCGGAAATCCCCAGATTGCGGAGAACGGTGACCGGGGGGTCCCTTCCAAACACGTGACTCCCCGGTCCGGCTGGGAACAGTGCACTCTCCCGGACTGCGACAGCTGGCACCCTCCCGCCACGCTTGGGGCCCCGGGCCGACTAGGAAATTCGGTCGGGCGCTCTCCCGTGCTGCAGCGGCCGGCGACCCACCCCGCGTTCGGACCCCCAGGCTGGCTGGCACTCTTCCAAGACGCTTCGGCTGCCGAACCTCCCCTACGGCGGGAGTTTTCCAGAGTTAAAGGACCCACAGCAACTTTCACTGGTGGAACCCGTAGACAAAAGTGTGCCACGAGCACCACCTACTGGGCAGGATAAGAAAAACAGAACCCAGAGTTTTCACAGAAAAATC
Source organism: Tamandua tetradactyla (assembly GCF_023851605.1). Lineage (NCBI taxonomy): Eukaryota > Metazoa > Chordata > Mammalia > Pilosa > Myrmecophagidae > Tamandua > Tamandua tetradactyla. The sequence continues at coordinate 50,755,378 of NC_135339.1, forward strand.
TTTCAACCTGTGGGGTCCAACACCCAGGGAAATCTGACTAAATGCCCAGACGCCAGCAGAAGATAATGGATCACGCTCAGAAAACTGAAAATATGGCCCAGTCAAAGGAACAAACCAATAGTTCAAATGAGATACAGGAGCTGAAACAACTAATGCTGAATATACGAACAGAAATGGAACACCTCTTCAAAAATGAAATCGATAAATTGAGGGAGGACATGAAGAAGACATGGGCTGATCAAAAAGAAGAAATAGAAAAACTGAAAAAACAAATCACAGAGCTTATGGAAGTGAAGGATAAAGTAGAAAAGATGGAAAAAACAATGGATACCTACAATGATAGATTTAAAGAGACAGAAGATAGAATTAGTGATTTGGAGGATGGAACATCTGAATTCCAAAAAGAAACAGAAACTATTCGGAAAAGAATGGAAAAATTTGAACAGGGTATCAGGGAACTCAAGGACAATGCGAATCGCACAAATATACGTGTTGTGGGTGTCCCAGAAGGAGAAGAGAAGGGAAAAGGAGGAGAAAAACTAATGGAAGAAATTATCACTAAAAATTTCCCAACTCTTATGAAAGACCTAAAATTACAGATCCAAGGAGTGCAGCGCACCCCAAAGAGATTAGACCCAAATAGGCGTTCCCCAAGACACTTACTAGTTAGAATGTCAGAGGTCAAAGAGAAAGAGAGGATCTTGAAAGCAGCAAGAGAAAAACAATCCATCACACACAAGGGAAACCAAATAAGACTATGTGTAGATTTCTCAGCAGAAACCATGGAAGCTAGAAGACAGTGCGATGATATATTTAAGTTACTAAAAGAGAAAAACTGCCAACCAAGACTCCTATATCCAGCAAAATTGTCCTTCAAAAATGAGGGAGAAATTAAAACATTCTCAGACAAAAAGTCACTGAGAGAATTTGTGACCAAGAGACCAGCTCTGCAAGAAATACTAAAGGGAGCACTAGAGTCAGAAACCAAAAGACAGAAAAGAGAGACATGGAGAAAAGTGTAGAAAGAAGGAAAGTCAGATATGATATATATAATACAAAAGGCAAAATGGTAGAGGAAAATATTATCCAAACAGTAATAACTCTAAATGTTAATGGACTGAATTCCCCAATCAAAAGACACAGACTGGCAGAATGGATTAAAAAACAGGATCCTTCTATATGCTGTCTACAGGAAACACATCTTAGACCCAAAGATAAACATAGGTTGAAAGTGAAAGGCTGGGAAAAGATATTTCATGCAAATAACAACCAGAAAAGAGCAGGAGTGGCTATACTAATATCCAACAAGTTAGACTTCAAATGTAAAACAGTTAAAAGAGACAAAGAAGGACACTATATACTAATAAAAGGAACAATTAAACAAGAAGACATAACAATCATAAATATTTATGCACCGATCCAGAATGCCCCAAAATACGTGAGGAATACAATGCAAACACTGAAAAGGGAAATAGACACAAATACCATAATAGTTGGAGACTTCAATTCCCCACTCTCATCAATGGACAGAACATCTAGACAGAGGATCAATAAAGAAATAGAGAATCTGAATATTACTATAAATGAGCTAGACTTAACAGACATTTATAGGACATTACATCCCACAACAGCAGGATATACCTTTTTCTCAAGTGCTCATGGATCATTCGCAAAGATAGACCATATGCTGGGTCACAAAGCAAGTCTTAACAAATTTAAAAAGACTGAAATCATACACAACACTTTCTCGGATCATAAAGGAATGAAGTTGGAAATCAATAATAGGTGGAGTGCCAGAAAATTCACACATACATGGAGGCTCAACAACACGCTCTTAAAGAACGAGTGGGTCAAAGAAGAAATTGCAAGAGAAATTAGTAAATACCTCGAGGTGAATGAAAATGAAAACACAACATATCAAAACTTATGGGACGCAGCAAAGGCAGTGCTAAGAGGGAAATTTATTGCCCTAAATGCCTTTATCAGAAAAGAAGAAAAGGCAAAAATGCAGGAATTAACTGTTCACTTGGAAGAACTGGAGAAAGAACAGCAAACTAATCCCAAAGCAAGCAAAAGGAAAGAAATAACAAAGATTAGAGCAGAAATAAATGAAATTGAAAACATGAAAACAATAGAGAAAATCAATAAGACCAGAAGTTGGTTCTATGAGAAAATCAATAAGATTGATGGGCCCTTAGCAAGATTGACAAAAAGAAGAAGAGAGAGGATGCAAATAAATAAGATCAGAAATGGAAGAGGAGACATAACTACTGACCTCACAGAAATAAAGGAGGTAATAACAGGATACTATGAACAACTTTACACTAATAAATACAACAATTTAGATGAAATGGATGGGTTCCTGGAAAGACATGAACAACCAACTTTGACTCAAGAAGAAATAGATGACCTCAACAAACCAATCACAAGTAAAGAGATTGAATTAGTTATTCAAAAGCTCCCTAAAAAGAAAAATCCAGGACCAGACGGCTTCACATGTGAATTCTATCAAACATTCCAGAAAGAATTAGTACCAACTCTCCTCAAACTTTTCAAAAAAATCGAAGTGGAGGGAAAACTACCTAATTCATTCTATGAAGCCAACATCACCCTCATACCAAAACCAGGCAAAGATATTACAAAAAAAGAAAACTACAGACCAATCTCTCTAACGAATATAGATGCAAAAATCCTCAATAAAATTCTAGCAAATCGTATCCAACAACACATTAAAAGAATTATACATCATGACCAAGTAGGATTCATCCCAGGTATGCAAGGATGGTTCAACATAAGAAAATCAATTAATGTAATACACCATATCAACAAATCAAAGCAGAAAAATCACATGATCATCTCAATTGATGCAGAGAAGGCATTTGACAAGATTCAACATCCTTTCCTGTTGAAAACACTTCAAAAGATAGGAATACAAGGGAACTTCCTTAAAATGATAGAGGGAATATATGAAAAACCCACAGCTAATATCATCCTCAATGGGGAAAAATTGAAAACTTTCCCCCTAAGATCAGGAACAAGACAAGGATGTCCACTATCACCACTATTATTCAACATTGTGTTGAAGGTTCTAGCCAGAGAAATTAGACAAGAAAAAGAAATACAAGGCATCAAAATTGGAAAGGAAGAAGTAAAGCTATCACTGTTTGCAGACGATATGATACTATACGTCGAAAACCCGGAAAAATCCACAACAAAACTACTAGAGCTAATAAATGAGTACAGCAAAGTAGCAGGTTACAAGATCAACATTCAAAAATCTGTAGCATTTCTATACACTAGTAATGAACAAGCTGAGGGGGAAATCAAGAAACGAATCCCATTTACAATTGCAACTAAAAGAATAAAATACCTAGGAATAAATTTAACTAAAGAGACAAAAAACCTATACAAAGAAAACTACAAAAAACTGTTAAAAGAAATCACAGAAGACCTAAATAGATGGAAGGGCATACTGTGTTCATGGATTGGAAGACTAAATATAGTTAAGATGTCAATCCTACCTAAATTGATTTACAGATTCAATGCAATACCAATCAAAATCCCAACAACTTATTTTTCAGAATTAGAAAAACCAATAAGCAAATTTATCTGGAAGGGCAGGGTGCCCCGAATTGCTAAAAACATCTTGAGGAAAAAAAACGAAGCTGGAGGTCTAGCGATGCCGGACTTTAAGGCATATTATGAAGCCACAGTGGTCAAAACAGCATGGTATTGGCATAAAGATAGATATATCGACCAATGGAATCGAATAGAGTGCTCAGATATAGACCCTCTCATCTATGGACATTTGATCTTTGATAAGGCAGTCAAGCCAACTCACCTGGGACAGAACAGTCTCTTCAATAAATGGCGCCTAGAGAACTGGATATCCATATGCAAAAGAATGAAAGAAGACCCATCTCTCACACCCTATACAAAAGTTAACTCAAAGTGGATCAAAGATCTAAACATTAGGTCTAAGACCATAAAACAGTTAGAGGAAAATGTTGGGAGATATCTTATGGATCTTACAACTGGAGGCAGTTTTATGGACCTTAAACCTAAAGCAAGAACACTGAAGAAGGAAATAAATAAATGGGAGCCCCTCAAAATTAAACACTTTTGTGCATCAAAGAACTTCATCAAGAAAGTAGAAAGACAGCCTACACAATGGGAGACAATATTTCAAAATGATATATCAGATAAAGGTCTAGTATCCAGAATTTATAAAGAGATTGTTCAACTCAACAACAAAAAGACAGCCAACCCAATTACAAAATGGGGAAAAGACTTGAACAGACACCTATCAGAAGAGGAAATACAAATGGCCAAAAGGCACATGAAGAGATGCTCAATGTCCCTGGCCATTAGAGAAATGCAAATCAAAACCACAATGAGATATCATCTCACACTCACCAGAGTGGCCATTATCAACAAAACAGAAAATGACAAGTGTTGGAGAGGATGCGGAGAAAGAGGCACACTTATCCACTGTTGGTGGGAATGTCAAATGGTGCAACCACTGTGGAAGGCAGTTTGGCGGTTCCTCAAAAAGCTGAATATAGAATTGCCATACGACCCAGCAATACCATTGCTGGGAATATACTCAAAGGACTTAAGGGCAAAGACACAAACGGACATTTGCACACCAATGTTTATAGCAGCGTTATTTACAATTGCAAAGAGATGGAAACAGCCGAAATCTCCATCAACAGAAGAGTGGCTAAACAAATTGTGGTATATACATACGATGGAATACTATGCAGCTTTAAGACAGGATAAACTTATGAAGCATGTAATAACATGGATGGACCTAGAGAACATTATGCTGAGTGAGTCTAGCCAAAAACTAAAGGACAAATACTGTATGGTCCCACTGATGTGAACAGACATTCGAGAATAAATTTGGAATATGTCATTGGTAACAGAGTCCAGCAGGAGGTAGAAACAGGGTAAGATAATGGGCAATTGGAGTTGAAGGGATACAGACTGTGCAACAGGACTAGATACAAAAACTCAAAAATGGACAGCACAATAATACCTAATTGTAAAGTAATCTTGTTAAAACACTGAATGAAGCTGCATCTGAGCTATAGGGTTTTTTTTTTTTTTACTATTATTACTACTTTTATTTCTTTTCTCTATATTAAGATTTTATAGCTTTTTCTGTTGTGTTGCTAGTTCCTCTAAACCGATGCAAATGTACTAAGAAACGATGATCATGCATCTATGTGATGATGTTAAGAATTACTGAGTGCATATGTAGAATGGTATGATTTCTAAATGTTGTGTTAATTTCTTTTTTTTTTTCTTTCCGTTAATAAAAAAAAAAAAATCCAGGGAACCCTTGAGAGGATACCCACCTTGGGGTTGGGGGAACAGGTGGGGAGACTGCCACCAGACCCTGAAATACCCTCACATGACTGGTCCAAAAAAGAATAACCAAACTCTCAATGAAAGCAGCCTGCTTGGCCTTTTGATTTAAAAGTGTCTGACGAGCAGCTTATAAGAAGAGAAAAAGGAATGAAGGAAAGGAAGGAGAGAGGAAAGGAGGGAGGGAGGAAAGCAGGGCTTCCAATACCACCAAAAACCAAAATAGCTGGAATTTAGCTCCACAGCCTGGAAGGCATTTCTACTATCCATGAGTGGCTAGAACTGTATTAAGGAAGGCTCCTCATGATGAATCCTGTTTTTCTCTAATCGAACAAAGACCTCTGAATAAAAACGGGGGCCTACCTCTACTGACATCTCCTAATCCAGACTCCTGGATATTTTTGCCATCAAAATCTGGCAGACATGGTTTGTTGCTTATTCAGATGACAAGAGCATAGCAACTTTTCACCACTTCCCACCTCCACCCCCCACATATCTTGCCAGTTCAGACCTAGCACCCAGGCAGGGATGCTGCTGGTACTGACCACACATAAATGCCAGCTGAAAGCCATATGGGCAGAGACAGGACAAGACCCTAGAGCAGGGTACTGGTGACCCTGGGGCTTCCTGCATTCTGGTGAAACTTGGTGGCTTTTCTTATGAATTTGAATTATATAACTCTAAAACCATTTAATATAAAGCATTTAATAAAGTCTCACTTTGTATAAAAAAAAAAAACACAACAGTCACACATTATCCCACTCAGAATAAATTAAATAATGGAGGCACATTCTGTGTGAGAAATAAATTTCATAAAATAAAATTTTAGGGGAGTTTAGTGACAGTATTATTGAGTTATGAAATGAAAAGCCAAAAATCAACATATTATCCAAGGAAACTCAGTCTTCAAAAACTGGCTACCCAGCAGGTCATCTTAAAGGTTAGAATGGCATTAATTTCTCTGTTCTGGTCACACAGCATATTCATAATTTCTTTAACAAGAGTACAGTACCTTTTGCTTTAAGATATCCACTGGTGTTTGATGGGCTTTTAGCTTCTTGTTTTTAAGGAGCACTTTCCTCCTGAGTTGGTCAGGTGAGGGAAGCATTGGGTCATCTGAGAAATCACTCTCAAATAAGAATTTAGTCACCAGCTTTTCTCCAAACACAGTCTAAAAAGAATAAAGGAAAGACAAACATTCAATGCCTTTTACCTATACTTGAGTTATTCAAATAGATATTTCAGCACAGTTGAATTTTTAAAAATATCTAGGAGGAGAACTAAGAAAGATGTTGCTGTGGTTTTTCCCCATAGAGTCTGACTTCCTTCTGGAAGGAAGATTGTTAGAAGGACAGGAGGAGAGGCTAGGCCATTCTCCAGTTGGGGCCAGCTCTAACTATTTAGGAAAATGCTTTGAGATCTGATGTACTAAAGAAGAAAACAGACTGAGTTAGAAGGTATGGTTTGTAGAATATGGTCCCTTCCACCAGATATGGGTGAAAAGTGAAAGGACAGGAAGCCTTGTAGGGGATAAGGAGTGGGGACAAAAATCAAATATATTAAGGAAAATTTACCCTTGGTTAGTATAAAAAAACTGCAGATACCATTCTGGCAAAGGTTTTCTGAGCATTGGGCTCCAAAAAGGAATGAGTGTCCCTCAATGGGCGTGAGGGAGATAGGCACAGAATGATCTATTGAGGTGAGAATGGGAAAAATGACAATTTTTATCTCTAGTCATTTATTTATTTATTTTTTACATGGGCAGGCACTGGGAAACGAAGCCACATCTCCAGCATGGCAGGTGAGAATTCTGCCACTAAGCCACCACTGCACCACTCTCTAGTTATTTTTTAATTAAAAAATTGAGTTTATTAGTGTTTCATGTTCAAACTGAAAATGGCACCTCTCCCAGTCTGTCTGTTACCCATCACTTGTTATGTGCTGCTCAGGAGGTTCCCTGAAGAACAAGGAGGAGTCAGCCTTTTTTGCTACCAGTTTACCAAGGTATGGTTACTCTCATAAAAATAAGACTTTTCTTATAAATACTTTATAATGAAATGAAGAGGAACCATGAAAATCTTTATATATAGAAGTTCACACTTTAAATCACAATAAAGTACTTAAAGGAGTAACTCTAAGGTATGCATTTTTATTAAGGAAAAAAGCATTCTAAAATTTCTGATTTCTTTTGTATTGACAAGTGAGTAGTCACAGTATATTTTTGCCAGATAATAAAAATAATATAACAAAATCACATTAATCCCTTCCTATAGAGTAAGGATTAAATTATAACAGTGAGTGATAAATTAATCACTATTTAGACAATGTTTGTATTATAGAAAGAGTACTTTAAAAACAGATGTCAGGAAATATTTCTACTGTTACATGAATGGGTTGTAGAAAAGGATGTGTGTAACTTATAAAACGCTTACTTATGCATGTGCAAGAAACTTGGAAACAGATTTCCTAACTGTTAAAAAGTCTTCCAAATTTTTGAACTCATTTACTAAAAATATAAAAGGCAACACTTTTTAATAAGTTTCTAAGTAAAACTGACTGACATCTGGAAACATACAAGTCTTCTAACCAAGTTTCAACCAAAATCTTAGTATCATTCAGAAATGAGTATCACAATTTAGGAAGTGCAGTTAGTAACACCCCTTTTCTGCTGGAATCTTTGTAATACATCTTTTTCAGCTACTGTAGCTATTAAAACCAAATACTGAAAAAATAAACTAAACTTAAAGCCAGATATCCAAGTCATTGATGACAAAGTTTATTTAAAAAATAATGAGCCGTAGGAAAAAAAAATTAAAAAAAATAATAATAATGAGCCATATTCAATCACATTACTCCCATTAAAAATTTAGATAATAATAAATTTAATTTTATTATATTTGATGGTAGTAAATAGGGCTTTTGTACCATTAATACATAGCAGTATTTTAAAAATATATTTTACTTCATTCTTTCTATGTCATTCTCGTTCTTTTACTTTCCATTTTTACATATTTTCATTAATGCATAAAATATGTTGCTAAGACACACGTAACATTTATAAATAAGTCAATAAATGTACAATAGGAATACATGCTGAAATATTTATTGATGGGGTATACAATCAAAAAAGTTTAGAGACCATTATTTTCAATGATAGCAAAGGAAAGGAAATATGAAAAGAAAATCTGTTTTGCTGGCATTAGGGGACATGGCTCTCTGACAGCACCCTTCCTTCCCACTGAGAGCCATGTTTCCATAAACGTCAGTGCCACTGGAAGAAGGGAAAAACATAATGGAATATCCATCCCTAATCTCGCTACATTTTAGTTCCCTTATATAAAGAAGGGCCAACTGTTAACACAGCAACTGTTCTGGCCAGTGTAAGCTCTTGCTCACTTGGATCCCTGTATCTGGACATCTGTAGCATAAGCCACAAAAAGATTGAACTTATTTGCCCTGGGAACTTTTCAGTCTTTCCATAAGCACGTGACAGATGACATCCTGGCATCTCTGACTCATGGTGCCAGAAATGTTAGACTCTTCTTGGAGAGCTGATCTGTTCTTACCTTCTAAGGCTTTCTGGAAAGGACCTGAGGATTACAGAACATTGCTTATATCTTTCTGGCTGAGAAAACTGTACCATTCAAGAGAAAGCTGAGCTCCCAGGGCAGCCTCAGTTCTCAGACCTGGGGGCTCCAAAACCACATGTACTTCAGGGCTGAGGTGTAGCTGTGATGTGATCCAGGGTGGTTGCATATAAAACTCAACCACAGTTTTCAACAAGGACTAAGATATCATCCAGCCTCTTAGCTGAGAGCTTACCTTGAAAATTTCTGCCATTTTTCGTTGCTGAGGCAGTGAACAATGGTTCTCAATCGATATGATGATTGGCAGGTCAGAGTTGATGAAGGCATTGCGATCAATGGCTTCAACCACTTCCTGCGATAGCCAAAGCAGTCCATTAGAGCCTGACATCTGACCAGGGTGATCAGAAGGCAACTTGTTTGGAGCCACAGAAAGCATCGAAATTGTTGTACGTAGCCAACTCTGGCCACAGGACGTTTTTCTCTTTTCAAATGTATAAAAATCATTCAGTTACATTTTCAAATAAAGCAAGAGGATATGACTATTTTCTATAAAGACACTAAACTGTTCATATTGAGTTTTGTTCACATACTACAAGGAATAGCTATCAGCATGAAGAATTTAACAAATCAATATATATGTTGAGTATGTGGTATGTAAAATAAGTATATGGTATATAAAATACACTGTTTTAGTTACAGTATCAAACATAATGGGGGATAAGACACTGTCCTACCTTCAAGGAATTTATAATCTATCTGTGGCAATAAGACATCTGTTTATATTACATGTATATGTAAGCACAGGAACCCCTTTTGCCCCCAATGTAAAATACAAGAGTTTTAAGAGGGTTGAACAGAAAAAATGAGTTAAAGGGAAATGTGCTTTAGCCACCACCTCCACAAATAAGACAGAAATAATATTTCTTCCCAGGCTGGCCACACTTCAGAGAAAAATGATTTTATGTAGCCTAAGGCCCTCTGAATGAGGACTGTAACTGCACTGCTGAACTAATTAGCTACCAAGAACTTTAAATGGTAATCTAATGAGACTGGTCTTCCTGGATCACCAGTGTTCCCATGTACAACCAATTCTCATTACTTTACAATGCTGCACTCTTTATAATATTATATATATAATCATATCCTAACACCTCTGATGCTTGCCTTTGTCAGGAGGACACCAGGATAAATGACTTTTAATTCACATCAAAGCCCCTGCCTTTTAAATGTTGTCTTAAAAATTGCAGTAACATTGCCTGATAACTAATTGAAGGTGACAGGTGTCAAACTTTGGTTGAATCAGAATCTAATGAGACTTCTAGATCAACTCTCTGAAAAATGAACATATGTAATTCCACTCAGTATTACTAATGATTTTGGGAAGTCTCCAGACCCAGGATATGATCCCCTGGTGTAATTTGGTAAAGTCATTGATTTAAATGATTAATGAAGACAATACCTCTTTGTGATTTGATTTAAAGAAAGTTAGGAAGCATTACCTTGAAGGGGATCTTGGTTGTCAGTGTATGTCCATGATAAATGATTGGCATTCCATCATCTCCATCCCAGCAGTCCAACTCCACACTCCTACAGCCTTGCAGAAGGACCTGTATGATTAATGAGTGAGTCCAACCCCACATGAGCACCTGGAGATAAAGTCTTAATAAACCCAGCATATTTGGCTGCATTTCAGTCAGTATTCACATTCAGGAATAAAGTAGCAGGGCATAAGATCTAAAATAAATACCACAATTTGGATGAAGGTCAGAAATAATCTGTGGTGGGGAAAGGAGAGAAAACGTAAAGGTGGAAAGGGTGCTTGCCAGAACTGAACATTGTTGGAAGGTAACATTTTACATAAAAAATATAGGGCCATTTTGTCCTTCAGGGGACCCATACAAGGCACATCTCAAAATAAGAGAGCTAGGCAGGGGCAGCAGTGCTGTATCTGGGCACACGTCGGAGGAGGTCAAAATGTCCATGCCCACCCAGAGGAAAGAAAGTCACTGATTCATTAATGATCGACCAAACATTTATAGGAAGCCAATTAGGATAAAATCTCCTCCATTTAGACATAAATTCAGGAACCAGCTAAAATCTGTGCTGTGAACATGTAGCATGTAAGAAGAGAAGTACAGGGGCTAAAGCAGGGCAGAGTGTGGGACCCTGCCAACCCTGCGGCTTGTTCAGCGTCAGCAGCTGAGGGTCCTTGACAGAACTACTTTGAAAACCACTGCTCTGAGAAGACTTCCTTCCACAATGAAGGTGCCTTAGAAACTAGGGTTTAAAATACATATTCTAAATTACATAACCTATGGGATAGAAATTTACCCCATGGTTTGAGGAATATTTGCACTAATCAGAAGAACAAAGGAACTCCAAATCATTGCTGCTAGATTGGTATAAACAATACAATTATTTGTATCGTGGGGACCCCTACCCCACCCTGCCAACTTATATCCCCTCAACCTTCCCTAGATTCTTCCTGCTTAACCCTTCTTGTAGCAGTTCAGAACACAGACAGCACAGATGAGGAAGTTGCAGACAATATATATGAGAGGCACTTAATATGCAGATCATTGAAATTTGGACCTGTAGGTCAAAAGGCTGTGCTTTTTCTAGTCAGAGAGCCCACTGATTTTAAAGAACATTGCCATGAATTTAAGCGTGTAGGGTCAGTGCCTAAAGCCTGGGCAGATTTTTTTAAAGTTGGTTATTATAGGGATGGATTGATTGTCTAACAATCTCAAGGCAAAACAAACAATATTTCTGGGAATAACTCTGTAGAAAGTTGCATTTTCTATGATGCTTTCCCACTACAATATATTGATTTATTTAACATTTAGTGAAATGATTAGATAATTTTCCCATGGGAAAATCTAAATTTAGTAGGGTAGGTCAGAATAACTAGGATCTAAAAGCTATGATTCTCAAACACTTTTTTCCCCCTAGAATAAAGGGTAAGTGTATATAGGGGAAAAAAAACAATAAAAAAGGAAGAAAAATAAAACAACTGCATATGTAGACAGTTTTCCCACACATGTTTCTCCACATTTCACATGTAGTAGTTTACTCTATAGGCTCATCAAAGGAGTTTGGGGTCAGGTTTTTGTGACACTGGAGGTCATGTAAATACTAATGTTTACTGAAAACTATATTCCAAGTGGATTCTCAGTACCTGGCTGTAGAGTTCTACTGAGGATTCTCCTTTGAGTTGATGGCCTGTGAGGTAGGTATTGTGTGAAGATTCAATGTAATAATAGGAAAGGGGTAGCTGCAATTCCTTAATGTTCTCTTGTGACTCCTCATTTCTCGAGGCAAAATTATCTTTATCCATCAGAAACCTAGATGAAACAAATTTTCTTAAGACTTCTCAGGAAAAATGTATACTCTTAAATGATAGCTAAATGACATTTTAAAAGTTACCTTGCAAATCCTTCAAATGACATTAGGCCCTGATGACACATGCTAACGCTGGGCTCAAACTTCTGCAAGGGATACAAAAAAATGTTATTTAGGTAAAAGAAGCTAAGAGGGGGGGGAAAACCCCACCACATCATTTTTTTAAAACTATTCTGTTTTCAACAGGAAACATCTAAACCAAATATTTGGACGTATTTTGTAATGTAGGGGTAATAAAATGTAGTTTTTAAACCAAAAGAAAATATTTATTATATGTCAGTTTATTATATTAAGCATATTTATTTAAGCAAAAAAAAAAAAAAAAAAGAAAGAAAGAGAGAACCAAGAGCAAAGAATAAAGCTGACATATGAAAACAAAGTGTATTACTTTGTCCAGGTGAGAACAGGGATAATAATAGCAGTACTTCCTAGAGTTGGTGGGAGGTGAAGGGAGAGCAATTAGTATATGTAGAGCACTTAGTACAGTGCCTGTACTCAATGATTGTAGAGTGAGCACTCAATAATGTGATAATAACACCATTTTTCTAGCATTTTCAATGACTGAATCCAACTGGTGGGCCGCTAGTCCACTGATTCCCAATCAGTTGACAAATGAGGTTGAAAACCTAGACTATTTTTGTTGCATGTGACACAACCACACTGAACAGTCTCAATACCTCTTTCTTCTCGCCACCCTCTAACCCAAACCATCAAGGTCTCTCACTTGAGGTATGGGACCCCAAATCGTTTTCTGCTTCTACTCTTTCACTAGTACAATCTATTCTCCACTGGGACCAGAATGACCTCTTAAAATGTAAATCAAATCATTTTACTCTCTACCTCAAAATTTCACAATGGCTTATTTCACAAAAAGTGAAGTCCAAACTCCTTACCATGACCTAAAATACCTTGTTGATTTGGTCCCTGCCAACTTGTGTGAAATCATCTTTACCATTCTCCCTCTGGCTTATGTAGCTCCCATTACACAAATCTTCTTCTTATTCCTCAAAAATCCTGCTCCTGTCTTGGTCTTTGAGCTTGCTGCTCCCTGTGGAATAGTCCTTCCTCAGACCTTCTTGTGGCTTATTCTTTCAGAGCTTGGCCCAAGTGTCACCTCTTCAGAATGGTCTTTGCTTACTCCCCTTTAGCGCTCCTGTATCACTCCATCTCCTTACTTAGCTTGCTTTTTCCCATAACCCATATTATTAACTGAAATTACATTATATCTTTATTTGTTTATTGTCTGCCTCACCTGCTAAGCTATTATGAGGGCAGACCTTTATCTTACTCATTATTATACTTCCAGCTCCTGGAAGGGAGTCAGGTGTGGTTAGGGGCTAATAAATATTTGTTGAATGACAAAAGAGGTTTAAAACCTAGACTAATTCTGTTTCATGTGCTAGAACAACAAGAAGGAATCATGTACTGATTTCTTATAATAGTTGCTGAGTCAGAGAAACCTTGGGACCTATGATAATTACATGTTAAATAAGTACGTATATATATACTTAGTTTTTAAAAAAATATTCTATTTCTGTTCCAGGCTTGAAGGCCTTAAAAGGGAAAACAGGAAGAGTGACTGCTTAGCAGAGAACTATTTGGAAGAGTAAGAGGCACTACACACACATGCACACACCTGAATGATGCTGAGGATTTCATCGTAAGTGCAGTGTTCTCCTTGGCAATTCACTAGGAAGTCGTTGAGCTGGAGAATACCAACTCCAAATATGCCCAGCGATGTGCTCTCAACCCCAGTACCATTTGTCACAATACTTGCAGCTGCAATGGCATCAGATATCTGTCTCTGGTTGTCTGAGAGCTGCTGCTTACTCTTAATGAACAACCCCAAGTCTGAGACATTCCTGGTCAACAAATCTGAAACAGAACCACCCACAGAACATGGACAAAATAGCCAGCATCTTTCACAAAGATCATTTTGGAGGTAATTATTAAGCTGGAGTACCTCTTCAGTAATCTGTCTAAACAACACATCAAACAGTGCTTATTCCTAACTTCACATAGTAGAAGGAATAAAGAATAAATAAATCAATGAATAACAAAAGAAAATAAGACAGCACTAGATACCTGATTTTGAAACCCCATGAACTCTGTATTAGATGGGAACAGAATGTAGATTTAAGTGGGGACCTGACAATCAGGACTTTGGTTTTTGAGCACAACTGCTTCTATATTTTTGTTTTTAGAGATTTAAGATGTATCTTTAAAATTACAATTTTTCTGTACTTTGAAAGTGTAACCACATGACCGATTCATGTACATTTTATGACTAAACAATGATTAATATTCTTAGTTTAATTACAACATAACCTTTTAAATACTTACGAAACAACTGTATGAAAGAGGACAGTTTTTGTTTTAGTTTTTTTGGTTTTGCAATTTCCAGGAAGAACAGAACAGAAAAATAACAGGTTTAAACATGCATGGGTGGTTGGGCAGGCCACGGTGGCTCAGTGGCAGGGTTCTTGCCTGCCATACCAGAGACCTGGAATGCATGGATAGTAAAAAAAGAAATATGCATGGTTGGTGATGGTAATGGTAGTGGTTCGTGGTCACTGGGATAGAAGAACTAGATATTTTGGTTTACACACTAGGTAAAATGATGTGAATTTTCAGACAGGAGAGCTCTGCAGAGGTCATTAAAGAATATCCTTGTCAAAAGAGCAGGCAGCTGGGATTGAGCACCTTTTTGCCTGTAGTCATGGAAGACTTTATGGTGGCTCTAAACTGGGACAGCAGCACCTACTAAGTGGACTTTTGGAAATGGGTGGGAAAGTGTTTTGGTTATCAGAATGACTGGAAGATACTGCTGGTTAAATATGGTGGAACATATGGGCAGGACCACCCAATGAATTTCCTTGCTTAAAGTACCAACAGCACCCCCATGACACCAGATGGCATCTTGAAATAATTCTCTCAGTGTTACGCCATGTTCCAGGTAACAGCACCCCATGTGGGAAAAACTGAGGATTTGTGTGATTGGACCTTTGAACTTCATCTTTAGACAGGCACCTCTCAAAAAGAAAATCTTAAAACATTAAACAAACCTAAGTCAGGCTGAAGACCACTAGTGTTTTCGTCAATGGTCAAATTAGTGTAGAGTGGAACTGATTCAGAGCCCAGCCGGTTGCAGGGCACGGCATAGATGTCGAAAAGATCTTTCAGGTCCTTACGGCTCCTTACACTGAATAAGGAACAGAAAACATCGCATACTGAGCATTGTTCTAACAATGTGGAGCGGAGAAAGAGTCAAGAGGAAGCATGTTGTACCTGAATGATTTGAACAGCTCAACAAATTCAACAAAACTCATGTTACTGTCTGAAACCATGAAGCTCTGAAAACCCTTCATTCCTCCTTTGATCCGCCCATGCCAGCTGCTGCTGCTCCAAGCACTGCAACAAAGACATGGCCTTAATAGGCAAACTGTGGGCTAATTTTATCATTTATCATTTATTCTTTCATTAGCAATATGAGCAAAAAAGATGGATTACAAGTTATTTAAGATTGAGGCTATTTTCCAAGTTCTCTTTACATTCCTCTCAAAATTAGGCCACATGGTGTCAGAAGAAAGAAAACATATTGTATATTGAGATCACTTCATGTTTGCAGCCTATTTAATAAGGCGACAAGGCATGAGGTTAATATTCCTCCACTAATCAAACAGTTCTTTGAAATTATGGGTCAATTGAAAAACAAAATTAATTTCAGTTTTTCTGAAGAAAAGTCATTTAAAAAAAGAGCCCAAAATTACTCCCTCCTAATCAAGGGAAAATAATACATGGTCTTTTCTATACTCAAAATGATAGAAACATGTTTAAGAAGAAAGTCTTAAATTATTAATCTATCATTTATTTTCCCTTTCTTAACAAGTTCCTAGATGAAAACAAGGAAGGGCTTTTAAAATTAATGGAAAATGTGAGTCAGAAAAACTGGAAATAAGCCAACTCTGTGTAGGATTATATTTTTGTACCTGCTAAGGCTGTATCTCTTCAGTATAAAAATATCAATCAACTTGGTAAAAAATTCATTGTTGCTGTTTCACAATATATTTCTTATTTTTCACACTGACTCATTGACAGAATAGTATGAGAAATGTTTTGACTATGCTTTTAGTCAAATCAATGACCAACGTCTTTCTTTCTTTTTTATATTTGATAAAAAACATTTAATGTATAAGAAAGTATAGAGAATACTGTAATGAATACCCAGTATACTCTCGATCCTCCTAACAATGTTCATTCAGGGAAAATTATTTTGCATTGACACCTGAAGGTCACCTCCATTAATAATGGACAATAATTAGAAATTGATAGAATTATAGTACTTTGCAGGCATAGTTTTTTTTTTTTAACTTTTTTCTTAATTAAAAAAAATTAACAAACAAAACATTAAGATATCATTTCATTCTACATATACAATCAGTAATTCCTAATATCATCACATAGTTGCATATTCATCATTTCTTAGAACATTTGCATTGATTTAGAAAAAGAAATATAAAGACAACAGAAAAAGAAATAAAACGATAATAGAGAAAAAAAAGATTGTACATACCATACCCCTTACCCCTCGCTTTCATTTACCACTAGCATTTCAAACTAAATTTATTTTAACATTTGTTCCCCCCTATTATTTATTTTTATTCCATATGTTCTACTCTTCTGTTGATATAGTAGCTAAAAGGAGCATCAGACACAAGGTTTTCACATTCACAGAGTCTCATTGTGAAAGCTATGTCATTGTTCAATCATCATCAAGAAACATGGCTACTGGAACACAGCTCTACATTTTCAGGCAGTTCCCTCCAGCCTCTCCAATACATCTTGAACAACAAGGTGATATCTACTTAATGCATAAGAATAACCTCCAGGATAACCTCTCGACTCTGTTTGGAATCTCTCAGCCATTGATGCAGGCACAGGTTTTTGATCCCCAATATGGTGTGGGAAACAGAAGGTGGAGGTTTAGGAAGAGGAAGAAGATCAGAAAAAGTGGCTTCATCATTTGTATTTAAACAAGTAAACTCCATATCTTCCTTCCTTCCAGGCTAGGTCCGGCTACCATCTATAGGAACCGATCTCCCTCTACCTCTAGGAAATGATTTGTGCACTCTTTCTTTCCTCTTCTAGACTCAGGACTCAGTACTGCTTTCTCCCTTGACAGCATTTGGGTTGATATTTCTTTTCCTGTCTTGACTTTTTCTTCCTATTTTAGAAAATTTAGTGGGCACTGATCCTTTCCTGTGGCTGGGTCTGCAATTCTGCATCTACTTATTAGTTTCTTTTCTTCTACCCTATTTTAAAAGATCTTCCTCTCTTATTCTGCCTTTTTTTTTTTGCTCACAACTGAAACAAAGGGAGGGACCACCTTAATAGGCCTTATCTGGCCATTTTACTTGCTCAGGATACCTCATAGGTTGAAAATATAAAGAAATATTATTTTATTTTTTTCATGCTTTAAGTTTGCTACTAGCTACTTCTGATAACTGAACTGAACTTCTAATTTTAGTTAATTTACAATTAAATTTAAATAGCCAACATGGCTGGTGGCTACTCTATGGAACAGCACAAATTTAGAGACTCACAGCTTCGGTTTTTTTACTGCTACTGACCTTTGGAGGGCTGGTCTCTGAAAATAATTAGGAGCATTTAGAGTATTATGAGAAAGTAGGAGTATAAAATCACGAATATTAGGAGTTTTTAAACATTTTTAGTTTTTCAGTTTTAGAATTTAATTATAAGTCAAATTTAGAGATAGTCTTCCCAGAGCTAACTAGAAGAATACACCCTCCCACAGGCTTGAATGATTGGAAGGTTCTTCTCTTTTATCATATTAAGGCCCCACCTGGACGGGCTCTTGTTTGAAGACAGCACAGGAGAGGACACTGGCCTGATGGGAGATGTTGTCCCGGCAGCCACGTTAAGTGACCCAGCTGTGGTCAAAGAGTGGGCTCTTCTGGAAGGAAGAGGGTTAGGCGGGCTTGTGATAGCATTTGCCTCTGTGAGGATGAAAGAGAAAACAGACAGTGACTTGGATTATATTTTCCCTCAGAAATGAAATAAAAACCAAAGATGCCTCTCAATGTCTGAGCAAATCAGTCTGTGTGGCTGATTTCTACACAAGAAGCATCAAGATATTGTGATGTATGGACTAACCTGATGGGTTCTCAACCCCAGCTACACATCAGAATCATCATCTGGGAGGCTCAATAAATATACTGATGTCCAGGTCTCAAATAGACAGAGTCTGATGAAATTAAGTCTGCAGTTTGGCCAGGGCATCCCAATATTTTTTAAAAGCTCTACTATCTAGCCAGGGTTGAGAATCCCTGGCTTAATCCATCAAACTATATCTTATATATATAATATTCCCTTTAAATAATGACAAGTTAGTTAATGAGAATTTTCTTTCAAGTACACTTTGCCTGCAAATACCTCTTGGATTTCATCATCTGGTTTGTGGTAGTTAGATTCAGTTGTCAACCTGGCCAGGTGAAGTTGTCTAGATCTATTGCTGTGGACATGAGGAAATGATGTGTGAACCTCATCTATTGCTGATTACATCTACAGTCGGCTAGAAGGTGTGCCTGCTGCAATGAATGATGCTTGATTTAATTGGCTGGTGCTTAAATGAGAGACTCAACATAGCACAGCCCAAGCAGCTCAGCATACCTCATCTCAGCACTCGTAGCTCAGCCCAGGCCTTTGGAGATGCAGAAAGAAATCACCCCGGGGAAAATTGTTGGAAACCAGAGGCCTGGAAAGAAGGCCAGCAGAGATCACCCTGTGTCTTCCCACATAAGGAAGAACCTCAGTTGAAAGTTAGCTGCCTTTCCTCTGAAGAACTAATGAAATAAGTCCCCTTTCATTAAAAGCCAATCCGTCTCTGGTGTGTTGCATTCCAACAGCTAGCAAACTAGAACATGGTTGAAATCAAAGATAAGTTTACCAAGATAAAGAGTTTTGTTATTGTGTCCATTATACTTAGATCATAATTTAAAACCAATGCAAATATTTTCCCCACAAAATTAAAAAACTATCTCAGATGTGAAAACAATGCTTTACCTGATTCTTCCTGTTCATTAATGTCTTGAGGATCAGAACCACTCCGGCTTCGACACTCTTTGTACATTTTAGCTTTTCGGGTCGCCATCTCATCGTCAGTTGCCTCCCCACTCTCACCCTGAGAACAGAAAACCCACTATGTTTCCTGTCCTGTACTTCTTTCCCATCACAGCTTTGGTTCAGGCATTTCTCTATTCACCCTTAACATGGCCTCCGCCTGGCAAAACACATAAAAGGCTGACACACTATTATTCCCTTGTTGTATTATCATATTTGTCTTCACTATGAGGCAGCCATCCTCAGGAGAGGGAGGCAGAGAAGAGGAGGTACAACTCCTGGATATCTCTGTGTAGAGACAAAATTATGAAGATGGAAAAGTTTGGCTTTAGTATTAACAGCTTCCCATATGTAAAGAGTGGGATTTTTTTCTAGATGACCAAGAAGCAAAACCCATCACTGTCCCTCTTTGGCCCTTCCTTGCCCACCACAGAGCCCATGCTCTGCCCACCTGGATCTAGCTGTGCAAACCAAATCTTTCATGTCTCCATGCTGTCACCACTGCCAGGGACCCTTGCCCCTCTCTTTTTGCATGGTAAACTCCTTCAAGACCCATCCTTGGAGAGCTATCTGCTGACAATTCTGTGAAATCTTCCTTGCTTGCCTTTCAGCCTTATATTTTCTTTTTCTCTACTCCCAGAGTACTTTGTAGATGACTGGACAATGACTTGTTTTTAGAGTGGTTGTTTTTTATATCTGTGTCCCTCTACAGACCCTGTCTTTTCCTTGTGTTGGCTCAATTCCTGGCATGACTTACCACCCAGGAGGTGCATGGTAAGCCTTTGTATTTCATTTATTTTATATCCCATCTTGTTCCCAACCCAAATGACTGAAGGTGGTATATGGAGATGTCAATCATAGAACAATCCCACATAACTGGGTTTTATGCTTAATAAACAACTGACACTCTACCCTCATGAGCATTTTCTTCTTTTTCTTGGTGGTGCTTATACCCAGGGTGTTGTTTCTCTGCATATTGGGCTTCTCAGCACTCTTTGCTGATGTTCCAGGGCTGGGGTTTCGAGTACTCCATCGTCTGCCACCAAACAACTCCACAGCTTGAGCCAAGGTTGGGCCTTCATACCGTCCATCTTCCTGCAAAACAACCACATGCTGAACATGTAAGGGAGCAGCAAGCAATGAGGAAGTAAATACATTAATGGCTTTCCGTAAATCCCCAGAGGCGGATGAGCACAAGCAGCCACAAAAGAATAATGAGCTGGCCACCCACACGGTTGTTTTCTAAACTTGGGACTCTCTTTTGGGGATTTCATCACATCCCCCGTTGTCCTAGTCACATCCCTGCTGAGTTCCAATGATATGCTTTAACAGGGCCACATTCAATTGGGATTAAAAAAATCCCTTCTCAGTTTCAGAGGTTATGTTCTGGAACTAACACTGTAGAAGAATTTATTAAGACTTTCTTTGCAAATAAGGGTTTTGGAGAAATAAGGAGTATACATGAATCTATTTAAGTAAAATTAAGTTCTCCTTGTCTGCTGTTATATCACTCCAGGTAGACTTTCACTTGATTTGATGCTTGGGACAACCTGAATTAAAATAAAAGGCATTTTGTCAATAAAAATATATTTAAAAAAAAACCAACAACAGCAATATAATACCACTTTGTTTGAAAAAGAAAAAGGCCAGTGGCAAACATGAAATTAAGTTTGGAGGTTCCTGTAACACCTCAAATAGCTGGGCTACCATCCTCTAGAGTGCTGAAATTCAAGGATGGAGAGCCCATGGGACTCAGAACACCATGCATATCGTGATAATATGAACAACAAAAACACTCAGGGGCAGGCGGGAGTTTACCATGGCCATTTCTCAGATGGCAACTCTGTGTGACATGCTTTAGATGAGTAGCAGCAGGGATTTATTAATTAAACAATAGTTAGTAAGTCTCCCCATAAATCTGGAGAGTCAGTTATTAAACCACAAAATGTCACATATGAATTAAAGACAATATAATTGACAATTGACATGCTGTATAAAAGGGGCCTAATTTCCAATTACTCTCTTTACTCTCTGAAAACCTTTAAGGTTAAATCCCTCCTTTGAAGTTCCAATGAAGCGCTTGTAAATATATTTTACTTTATTGCAAATAATATACAAATAATAAAAGAGCTTTTGAGTGGGTGCCTGTTTCTTCATCCTCATATTCAGTGACAGATTTTGTGACCTGGAGTTGTGAATTCCTTTCTCCTGCAACCTGTTATGGTTCCTAGGATCCTGAGGAACTTGGGTACTTGACATGGGAAAATTTTTGTTAATCTCTTGCAGTGGACTTCTTTGACTTATACCTGTTCATTATCTAATTTTCCCTTCCCTAGGGGTATTAGGGAATTCCCTATGGGGTATTAACCATACCTCAATTTTACTTTACCCCTTTCCCTCTGGATATAGAATTGTTAGGTCTATTAACCAAGGATTAGGCACACGACTGTAATATACCAATTGGAATCTCCTTTCCTTGGAATATGAATCTTGAATGCAGGGAATGAAAGTGGTTGGAGATCATTATGTTTCAGGCCTGCTGAAGAGTATCCCTGCTAACAAGTCAGTAAGATTGACTCCAAATTGGAATAAATATTTCATGAAACAACTTGATAAATACGTTTTAGCAGCTTTATGGAAAACGTACACGGAATCCTAAAGAAATATTGCAAAATTTTAATCTATGGATTTTAACTAACATATCTTGAAATTTTTAATAGACTCATTACAGTTATAGATATAAGACAACAGCATAATTAACCTCTACAGCTTAGGTTTTTAAAAAATGCAGAACATCCCAGTATGTACCAAGTTTTACCCTTAACAGAGACATATGCTTAGGGCAAGAAAAGGCAAGATGCTTTTGTATAATCATTAAAGGAGGCTTCATGGGAACTAAAATCTATTTTGAATATTTCTTTCGTCTTGCCTCCCAGTAAGATTTAAGATGGGTGAAGGATATGCCTTTATTTTGTAACATGGGAACAGGACTATTGTGAGTAACAGCACATTCTTAGTTTTAGGAAATAGTTAATACAGAAGTTGAAGATCAGGAAACTGATTCCCTGAAAATCATCCATACACTTTTACTCCTTGGCAAATCTTTGCATATAACATTTTGAAGACAGTTATCTACATCCTTTGAATAAAGGTTTTATCCACTAAAGATAGTGGGAGTCAGTTTTTGTTCCTTACAATAAAAAGAGTTGATAATATTGTATTTACCTTCTTAGTTTTCCAAAGCTCTTTTCAAATACACAAGATTATAAGCTTTGCCCAAGATAATGTAAAGCTAAACTTCACGATGTGTCTTTCTTCTACACCTCACATCAACATCTCTCAGCACATTTTACTTTCTTTTATTTTCCTGTATTTTTATAGGCTTACCTATAAGTGTTATTACTACTTCTTGACTTTTGCTTTATCTACCATGATTATTTCTATTAGATCAAGTATTTTAGCACTAGACATTTAGCTAGTGCTAAAATACTTGTGGTATTTGAAAGTAACATATTTTCACCACATAATGGGCCTGGATGTCAGAATGATTGTCTTTTATATGCACTTTCCAAACTGGGGATAAAGAAATATTCTTATATTTGAAAAAAAATCCAAATATTTCTCACAAATTTTCTTAACTTGTAGATACATTTAAATAAGGTTTTTTTTTGGTACTTCAGGACTTCTCAGAGCCTTTAATGTGCAAGCTTGTATTATAAGTCAATAAAAACGGCCTTTAGCATGCCTATATGAGTCTTTTGGTAGAATGATGGTTTGCAGAGGAACATCACATATGCTTTTAGAAGCATCTGAGATGTATAGGGCTGTTTTGCCTTTGCACTGAAAGGCTTCAGTTCCATGTGGGGGCAGAGGGATGGAGCCGTTTTGCAGCTGGGTAGGAGTGAGTCTTCTCTAGGTTATCTCTCCCTCTGCTCCAGCAGCATCTCTTTACCTCTTCTCATCTGCTGTTCATGGTTTCAGCTGGTGAGACCTTCAGCAAAACTGAAAATTGCCAGGGTGAACGAGAAAATGAAGCAAACCTAATGTGTTAATTCAGTTACCTATCCTATAATGCTGAGAGGAAACAAATGGAGCAAATCAAAGAGATTTAGGACAGTGATTGTAAATGAGCTCAATGATTTTGCTTTATTTCCAGATTTGTTGGATTATGATACTAGAAGGCTGAAGAATGATTGTAATTAAAAATCAATATTCATAATCAATATTCAATCAATATTCATAGCTCCTGAAGACTTTCTAAGCAGCTGACTGAAAGGAAGTACAAATTTATTCTCCATTTTAGATGAGTTAACTAAAACTGGCTTTGTATGTTGTAGATAGGGGATAATTATATATAGAGGTCTACTTGCTTAATGATTATTAAGTTAGTTATTCAGGATATAATCTCCACTCATGAGTGTTGCATGGTTGTAGGGTAACTTGCCAGAAAAAAAAAAATTTTAATTGTCAGAAATAGGATAGAACTGTGAAAAGCACATGAAATAAGCTATTTGAATGATTTAATTCATAGTTCTATTTTTGTGATATGTGTAAGAAAGATAATTTTTCTCCATGAAGATAGAAAAAAACGACAAAGAAAAACTGAATACTTTGATACAATTCATTTGACTATGCCATCTCAACAGTGTCATCTTGTGATTGGAATTGTGACTCAATTTCCAAGCAATCTGTGCCCTCTTTTCCCACACATATGCCAATTTGTGGCTTCCCTTAGCTGGAGTGTAAAAAACCTGCTAATTTATTTTTAATGAGAAACTCACTCTGTTTAGGCAATTGACAGTGAGAAACTTTTCTAAGGGCTGCTAAAAACCTGGTTAGGAAGAACTTGGATGAGTTTCTCCATATTTGGGGAAATTTCCTTTAACCTTAGAAGTTCTACAACTAGGCAGCAATAACTCCCCCAGAGTGACTTAGTGTGTTAGGTGGTAAATCGGGATTTCAATTTCCAAAATGATGGTTTCCAGCTAGTCAGTTGCTAATAATAAAAACATTCAGATTACAATGCCCTCAAGTTAAAATCTTCAGGGAAATTAAGTTTATTAACTGGTTTCTTTCCAGATGTGAGTACTACAAATGGCCAGAGTCATCATTTTCATACATAGTAATAAAAGCACCTACTCTGAGCTAGACACTATTCTGAGCATGTTATACACATGAACTCTTTTAAACTCACAGCCAGAATGTGACTAAGTATGATTATTATTCCCATTTTATAGCTAAGGAAATGAAGGCACTGAGAGGTTAACTAATAGCTGCCTAAGGTCATGCAGTGGCAGAGATGGGAGCATGAGCCCAGCAGTCTGGCTGTAGAGTGTGTGCTCTTGAGAATTATACTACTGAAAAAAAAGCGATGGTTGCATCCCTTACCTGATAAAGGCTGACATACTGTTTCCGTAGCCACTGCTGTCTCTGGTCAGGGAACTTCCTCATCTTTCTCACAGCTCTAGTGAGTTCCAACAATCCGCTGAAGAGCATTTTGGCTGTGTGCTTTGGTGCCACAAAGTGCAATAACCTATTGTCCGTGGTCTGCAGCCCATAGAGAAGTGTCACGCCAGTCTCTGAGAGGAGCATGCTGCTCAGTTTGTTCTGAGCACACACAGTGGGTATATCAATGCCAGGGTGTCCCATGTACACAGCCTTTGCTGAAAACAAATCCAAGACCCCCTCAGCCAATCCACTTAGTCCAGCATTGCCCAGTAATGGGAATTTGCCAGGCTCAGCCGTGTTACTAAGCACACCAAATTTTGCTTTAGAACTGGTTGGGGAGGCAGTGCTGGGCTTTATCCAGGTCAGGGTGCTATTGTCAGGTTGAAGCTGGAGGAAGCAGCGGGCAGAGAGATGCGTGTCCTGGTCATAGTGGATGACTGTGGCCCCCTGCAGCAGGAACTGGTGTACATCAGCGCGAATGCACAACACATACCAGGGAACGAGCTCTGTCCCATGGGCAAAGGCCTTCTGTGGCTCTTCTGTTCCATGAGGGTCCTTTTCTTTGGATTCCTCAAAGATGTCATTTTCTGAATCCAACAAATCTCCTATTACAAACCTGATGGAAAAAGACACAAATTTGGTCTGTCCTATACAGAATCGGGAACAACCAAAAAAAAAACTTTCACTGACACTGGGATTCATTTTTATTTTACTATGAATTCAAATAAAGAAAAGAAATATAAAATGCTGAAAACCAGAGAGCATTGTTTTCCAACTGTATTCTAAAGTCACAGGCACAAGGAAATGAACTACTAGATAGTTTTCATGTTTTTATTATCAGCAGCAACTTTCATCATATATTAGTTTTTCCTCTTGTTTAAGGTACTGGGTTAAATATTTTACATATATTTTTACACTTAATCCAACCTACCTGTGAAGTGTAACTATTCTTTTTCTGTCTAAGAGGAACTGAGGTTCAGAAAGAAGTAATTTGCTCAAGGTCACTCAGTTCAGAACAGGACAAGGCCAAGAGGGATTTTGGTCTAGATTTTCTAGACCAGATTCTAGAAAATCTAGACCAAAATCTAGACTACTACTCTAGAGCTTATAGTCTTTATCATTAGGTTCATCCGTGTCCGAGTTAAGTCACAAACAAGTCACGAGCTGAACATGTTGGGACTGAAATAGGCGAAAACAAGACTTGAACCAGCCTTGCCTTAAAAGTACCTCTGTTAATTCAATTAAAGACAGTCATTGTGACATAAGGTCACTAGTGATCAAGTGGTGAGGTCACTGCACCTTAACCTCAGATTGTCACGTCACTGTATGGGGACATGAGTGCATGAGCGCACGAGCACATAAAGGAAACGCCTGCCTGGAAAATTTATCAGGTTCCCTTTTCTGAGTCAGAAACTTGGATTACTAGGGCCAGGAAATCATGGGGGAAAGGTAAGGAAGACCTCATTTTCTCCTTTCTATCTGGCCACCTTGATACGAATGTGCCCGAGAGAGACTCACTCTCTTTCACACAAGTATGAGGAGTTGTTAGTAAGATCAAAGTTTCTCCTATTAGGTCCATGGACATTACTAGCAAGAAGGTAATAAAATTGAGAAGGTGCTGGTTCGTAGGCAGGTCCATACGTCTCTGGAAAGGAACGTTCCCATAGACAGTCTTGAGGCTCTGGGGCAGCCTACTGCCTCTCAACCAAGCAGGAGCGGCAACCCTGGGCTTCTCAGATTCTCCTCAGTTTAGATCCTGGTCCCCGACCTAAGTACTTCTGACTCTGCTTTCAAAAACGAGAGTTCTTCCCCCTTGCCTCATATAAATAGATGTTCTTAAAGGCTATAAGAGGACATCAAATTTTAGTGTCTTATAGATTTGATGGTTGGAAAATTCTTTCCACAGTGCCAATCTGGATGCAATCCAAATGCCCAGCAATAATAAATGCTGTTGTTTTCATGCAATGTAATTTTGCACAGCAGTGAAAATGAACAAGCAATAGCTAGCTACATATAACAACAGAGATAAGTCTTATTAACATAATTTTGAGTGAAAGAAGCAAGACACACAGGAATACACATTGCATGATTACACTTATGTTGAACTTCAAAATCAGCAAAGCCAAACTACATTGTTTAGGAATGCATATTAGTGGCAAAGAAAAAAAGAAAAGCAGAATGCTAAACCATGAAATTCACATTACTTTCCTCTAGCGGGCAAAGGTGGTGACAGAATTGAGAAGGGAAACAAGATTGGGGGTGGGTTCTGGGTACTGGCAATGTTTTCACTCTTGGATGGTAGTTAGATAGGCATTCACTGATAATTATTCAAATACATACTATTTATATACACTTTTAATTTTGATTTAGTTTTAGGTCTATAGAGAAATCGTGAAGATAATATAGAGTTCCCATATACTTTACACCCATTTTATCTATTATTAACATCTTATTTTAGTATGGTGTATTTATCACAATTCATAAACTAATACTGATAATATATTATTAACTAAAGTTCATATTTCATTCATATTTCCATAGATTTTAACTAATGTTTTTTATCCCAGCATCCCTTCCAGAGATAACACATTACATTTAGTTGTCATGTCTCCTAAGACTCCTCTTAGCTGTGACAGCTTCTCAGACATCCCTTGCTTATGATGATCTTGATAGTTTTGAGGAATCTTGGTAAAGTATTTTGTAGAAAGTCCCTCAAGTGAAATTTGATGATTTTTCTCTTACTTAGACTGAGGTTATACGGTTTGGGGAGGAAGGCTACAGAGGTAAAGTGATATTCTCATCACATCACATTAAGCATACATGGTATCAACATAACTTATTACTGTTGAGGACAAACTTGACCACCTGGCTGAGGTAGTGTTTTTCAGGTTTCTCCAGTGTAGTTAATCTTCCTCTCTCCTCCTTTTCAATTCTTTTCTTTTTGGAAGGAAGTCATGACGTGTAGCTCACACTTAAGGAGTGGAGAGTTATACCCACTGAAGGTGAAGTATATGCATATGTCATTTGGAATTCTTCTGCAGAGGAATTTTAGAGACAAAGTTCTTCCCTATTTGTTCATTTATTCAGTCATTTACTTACATCAATATGAACTCATGGATTTTTTTTCATACTTTGGGTTATAATGCAATACTACTTTATTTATTTGCTCAAATTTTTCCAGCTATGAACATTAGGAGCTCTTTCGGTCAGCTTGTGTCCCTTTAACATAGCTCAAACGCTGTGTTTTTGTTTGAACACTCCTTTCCTTTCAGATACATCTTCATCTTGCCTATTTTCTGCCCAACTCCTAGAATGAGCCATTTCTCCATGCCATCCTGGTTCTTTTTATTGAACAATGGAATTAGAAACCAAGATCTGAGTGCTAGGTGCAAATACATTATATTTTGTGCATTACATACTTTTTATCATGGTTTCTCATGATAAAAATTTCTCATTTTAACTACTTTCTAGTATACAATTTAGTGTTTTAATTATATTAACAGCGTTGTTATGTACTTGTAAAATTTTAATGCCATTTTATTATATATTATATATTCACATACCATGTAATTATACAAAGTGTACAATTAATGGTTTACAGTATCATCATATAGCTGTGCATTCATTATCGATACAATTGACTTTTTTTTTTTTTTACTTTCTGTGAAAAATAACATATACAAAAAAACAATACAATTCATAGCATACCACAACAATTAGTTGTAGAACAGATTTCAGAGTTTGGTATGGGTTACAATTCCACAATTTTAGGTTTTTACTACTAGCTGCTCCAAGGCACTGGAGACTAAAAGAAATATCAATATACTGCTCAACAATCATACTCATTTGTTAAACCCTATTTTCTCTGTATAACTCCACCATCTTCTTTGATCTTTCTCCCATACTGTAGGGTTATTTGAGCTATGCCCATTCTAACTTCCTCATATGGGAAGGGGCTTCGATAATATGGGATTGGGGGATGGAGCTAGTTGATGTTCTGGAGAGGCTGGCCCCTCTGTATTTCAGGACTTATCTGGCCAATATACTGCTCAACAATCATACTCATTTGTTAAACCCTATTTTCTCTGTATAACTCCACCATCTTCTTTGATCTTTCTCCCATACTGTAGGGTTATTTGAGCTATGCCCATTCTAACTTCCTCATATGGGAAGGGGCTTCGATAATATGGGATTGGGGGATGGAGCTAGTTGATGTTCTGGAGAGGCTGGCCCCTCTGTATTTCAGGACTTATCTGGCCTAGGAATCCATCTGGAGGTTCTAGATTTCTGGAAAGTAATCCTAGTACATGGAACCTTTGTACAATCTCATACAAAGCCCTAGGTGTTCTTTAGGGTTGGCAGGAATTATTATGTACTTTTAAAAATGTTACATTTTATAATAAAAAGTGAAAAAGGAAAAGAAAGACAATCCTTCTATCTAACTTATTCCTATTCCTCTTAAATTGTTCTTAGTAACAATGGAAAACAAACACTTAGGTCCTCTTACACAATTACTTCTTATATATATGGCATTGGCATGGAGGTTAAGAACATGACCTTTGGAGCATGTGCCTTTAAGTCAAAGCACTCAACCTATCTGAGCCTCAAAATATCCATTAAATAGCAAAGAGATAATGCCTATCTCACACAGTTATGTGAAGATCAAATAAGAAAATACATGTAAAACAGCACAATATCTAGATCAGTGAAATTCACTAATAAAATGAAATACTGGAAGACTCATACCTCCCACCTCATTTCCTCTCCTCTATGGTATTCCTATAGAGGGTTTTTCTTCAAGGGTCATTTCCAAGCCCATTTCATCTTTTTTTTTTTAATTACTTTTCTCTGGATCATCCCCACATTCTCCATGTACAATTGGTAAGCACTAACCCATGAAGTATAATAAGTTAATTTGGACATAGAACTTGTGATGTTAATTTAATGAGAGAAATGTTTTTTCCCCATATTCTATTTAATTTGGGCTAAATCAAGTATTTCCCAGTAAAAAAACTGCAGGAATTACGAAAAAGAGTGTCTGGAAATAAAAAATTATAAGGCTTTCCTGGAGCCTGTCTCTACTGTTTAGTGATGATGTAAGGCAGGAGAGAGGGGTACTGTTTTCTTGGTGTCAGTTTCTATTTCATAGCATAAGAAGAACTCATGCCAGGTGTTAATAATTCCTTTAAAAAGCAATCTTCTGGGGGACTAATATCCAAAATAAACAATTGCTTGTAATGAAAGATGATTATTTGTAATGAAATACATTCATTTCAAGCAGGAAACTAGTAGTTTTTGCTTCTTAGATAATATAGTGAATTTTATGCATGTATGTACCCTTTTCTCTTGGGAGAAAAGTTTCTGTGGGTTTACAAGAAGAAATAAATCTGAACTTTAAGAGTTATTTAGGGACCAGATGAAATTGACCCAAAGATTAAATATGTGGTTTAGCAATGAAGAAGCTATCTTGTCAAACTTAGGTCACATGCTTTAAGGAGAGAATTAAGGAGTAAAAATAGAAGGATGGTTTTTATCCTATCCTTGAAGAGGTTCTGCAGCATCCTTGAGTTAGACACCATAAGTTAGACAAATAGAATATAACTTTTCTAATGTTCTCCGGTGAGAATCATATATTAGGTGGCAAATGAATTATTTGTTAACTTGGTTATATGTTTTCTTTATAATGGTTCTTTACTTCCTACAAATTTAATATGATTACTTGAACATGAATCATCAAGTCGTAAGTAAACATAATCTAAATTTAATCTTTTTAGACAGAAGAAAATCTACATCTTTTCCAAAGGACTTGCTGCAATTGCTTCCTATAATAAAATCTATTTAGGACAACATTTGTTTAAAAGTAGGTTCTTAAGCTACCCATACAAATATTGCTTTTCTGGAAAAATGGTGACCAAGTTTCAAGTTGGGATTCCAGAAACAATTTAACATGATTATTTGAACATGAATCATCAAATGAAAAACAAGTCTAAATTGAATGTTGCTAGATAATGGGAAAATGGCTTTCTTTGTAACAGGTCACAGAAACAGGATTTAGTCTTAGATATTGCTAAGGAGATAGGAAGAGAGAGAAATACTGTCCCAGGTATCCCCAGCTTTGCTGGGAGGGAGAACATGTTGAGCTCTGTGTTGGGTTGAAGCAGTCAGCTGGATATAGAGGATAATGTTTCATAGGGTTGTTGTAAAGATTATGTGAGATGATGCATGTAAAATAAGCAAAATGCCCAGCACATTGTAAGCACCATATAAATGGCTATTGATTAATTTGTGCCATCACACCCTACACATGCCAAGATAAGGCTTCTTGGGGTTCATGCACTTGACAGCAGGTACCATTTTAGGAGAGTACCTCTAAATGGGTGTTTGTAAGGTTGAGAGCTGTTTGCACCATCCTCTGTAGAGAATAACTAACTGGTTTCCTATCATTCTATTATTATTTATGCTCATGTGTGTGTGTGTGTGGCAAATCCTGACAATTATTTTATTTTCTCAGATACTCTTTCTTATTCTTAGTTTTCTTATTTTCTTTCCTTATGGGGTTACACTGTCTGCCAGACAAGTCTCTAAGGAGGTTGTTGGACACACAAAAAATGACTCTCTCCAGTTAGTAAGGGGAGTAGGACTGAGAGGTACTCTCCTAAAATGGTACCTGCTGTCAAGTGCATGAACCCCAAGAAGCCTTATCTTGGCATGTGTAGGGTGTGATGGCACAAATTAATCAATAGGCATTTATATGGTGCTTACAATGTGCTGGGCATTTTGCTTATTTTACATGCATCATCTCACATAATCCTTACAACAACCCTATGAAACATTATCATACCCATTTTACAGATGATGAAACTGAAGCTTAGTGAGATTAAGTCTGCTACCCAGGTGACACAGATGGTAATTGGTGGTGGCAAGGTTCAGTCTCAGGCAATGTGACTGCAAAATATGAGTTCTTTTTTAGCTCATGCAGCCTCCATTCTAAGGCCCTGTCTGAATTTAAAATCTGCTTAGATCCAATTTCTCCAAATGTGCAAACACTTCTTAAGGTGCAGCACTGTAAAAATGGTCAACAATGCTGAAAATGATGAAAATAATAATTCACAGTTATCCCAACATGCTTCTCCATATACTTAAGTGTTCTTAATGATTTTTTTTCTTAATTAGGTGAAATTCACATAACATAAAATTAACAATTTAAAAGTGAACAATTCAATAGCATTTAGTACTTTCCCAATGTTGTGCAACTATGTCTATCTAGTTGAAAATATCTTCATCTTCCCCAAAGAAAGCACCATATCCATTAAGCAATTACTTTCCATTTCCCTCTTGCCCCTGATAACCATTAGTCTGTGTTTTCTCTCTATGGATTTACCTTTTTGGGATATTTCACATAAATAGAGAAACATTTATTCAATTTGTGATCTTTTGTGTCTGGATTCTTTCACCTAGCATAACGTTTTAAAGGTTCAGCCATATTATAGCATGTAGCAGAACTTCATTCCTTTTTATAGCTGAACAACAGTCCATCATATGTATATAACACATTTTGTATATCCATTCATTCACACACATATATGTATACTCATGTTTGTACATGAAGCAAATTTGAGGCATTTAAATCCTTAATCTGCATCTCTCTCTTTGAAAGAGGGCTGTTAGTGAGAAAACTTTCAAATGATCTCTGATTTGAGATAGACTTAAAAAAAAAGAAAAGAATTGGTAGAAAATGCTGGAGACATTTGAGCCGTGGGGCTTTAACACTGTGGTAAGGGCAGGACCAGTTAATCTTAAAGCATCTGGACCCTTCATGGGTGGATGAACTAGGAAGTAGCTAGTTTTTGGAGAAAGCCCAAAGACTTTGGAGAAATCAGGAATTTATGTAAAAATAGCATCAGGGATTCAGCCACAAGACGATCATTTCTACATTCACAATTGATTCTAAGGATCCAGCTCTGTAACTCCAAGAAATGGTTTGAAATAATCTTCTAAAACACTCTTATCCTTACCACTGTAGACACACACACCCAAACAACCAAGAAAGGCTTTGCGAGACAAACAATGCTTCACAAATACATATACACATGTATAAGGACTCCAAGATAACTGCAATGAATGTCTCAACAGTGCTGACTAGAACCTTTCGGTAGAACTACTAGTTTTGGATGGTCCTAAAGGATTCCTCTTCTTGGGCCAGGCTCTAACTGGTATTTGAGGTCTGATTTTACAATGAATAAAGGGCCTCAAAGAGATACAAGGTATGCTCTAAGACCACTCACTGATTTCTTCACTTTTTATTTGATTGCGGATAAGTGTGTCTGTCTAGACTGCAATAACCCTCTGATGAAAAGCAATTGTAACAAACAAACAATTACAAAGCCACAGATGCCTTCTGCAAGTAGGACAAACTTTAATACAGTCCACAGAGCGGTGATTCTCAAAGAAAGAGCCTTGAACTACTCATTCAGTGATTTGGGGGAGCTTCTAAGAGTACTGATTTCTGGGTACCACCCCAGGCCTACTAAATCAGTATATTTGATTTAAACATATTTTAATACCTACTCCCCTACCCCACCCAGTGATTAATAAAAACCACAATTACAGAAGCTATGAAACGCATAAAAGATCATGGTTCTAATTCTGAAACTTAATTTTCTAAGTTTTTAGAAATGGTAAGTTAGCCCTAATTTTTTAGGGTTAACAGACTTCAAGAAATTAAATTATGAGCAGTAATAGTAAAACAAAGCTGCCCTTTTAAAACGGTAAATTCTTATCCAGAATTGGTAAAGTCTGAACACAGAACAGCACGCATTAATGTAAAAGGTGGTATCCACCTGAAACTGAAATGAGAAATGAAAAAGACTAATAACAAGGAAAAAGAGGACATAAGCATCCTTCCTTCTAAAATGTAAAACTTACTGCCATCGGGTTTTATCCTTCAAGGAATTTTTCCTCGAGCTGTTCCCTTCACTGGAGCTGTCTTCTTCTTCAGGCTCTAGGCTCCGACTGCAGCTCCTGATGATCTGAAAGATGCTGTTGACAGTGGACTCCTTCTCTGAATTCTTTAAGCCATTCTGTCCCACTCGTTGTAAGAAATTATCTTGTCCGTTGTAATCTGCGACAAACTACAGAGAAATAAATTGAGAATTTGCTATCGTAGCTTAATTGAATTTATGCTGAAATAGCTTACTGGGCTAGGGAAACACAATCATAATATTAATATGTAATGGCATTTGTGCATATTTTATTGGAAATAAAACAAAAACCTCCAGGAAAAATATTTTTTCGTTTCAGCACATGATAAATAAAAGCCCACTCTTGTTTCCACTACAACTTGTAGTCCCTCTAGGAATCAACTCGACTCTTGTTTCCACTAAGACAACTTGTAGTCCCTCTAGGAATCAACTCCGCTTTGAATTTAAAATGCAAAAAGCAGTATTATTTCAAGGTTCCCTAGAGAGAAGATTAGCCACTTTACAAAGGAAGGGCAGGGTTATTTTATGCTTGTAGAGAGAACTGAGAAAACCCATGACAAAAATATCTCATTCTATGGAAGCATATAAAATTACCGAAACCCAAGGAAAACTTGGAAAAAGGGTGACATTTTGTTTAATGACATTTTGTTTAATTCTAGGACAGAAGCTTCTTGTGGGTGTTAAGCTCTTATTGTCTTTATTCTTGATCAGGAAGTTTTGCTCCACCAAAGCAGAATGCTGCAGTCAAGGCCAAGCAAAAAGGTGTTCCTTTTTCCTAGACATGAAGGAGATGGTGTGGGCACACATTGGGAGGCTTGCTTTAAGCTTTCTCCTCCGTTTCTTCCACTTTCAAACCAGCTCATAAGCCAGAGAGATGTAAACCCCTGTTTCTTGCCTTTACTGGTTAGGGCTCTCAAGTCTCCCTGGCCCCAAGCCCATGCCTTTGCTCTCAGGTGACACAGAAGAGGCAGAACTTTTAGGACAGTCTTCACCCCACTCCCACTAACAAGTGTGTGTGTGTGTCATGGTTAGGGACAGGTGTCAACTTGGCCAAGTTGTGGTACCTGTTCATCTGATTGGGCAAGCGCTGGCCTGTCTGTTGCAATGAGGACATTTCATAGGATTAGGTCATGATCACATCAGCTACATCTACAGCTGATTCCATTTGTAATCAGCCAAAGGGGAATGTCTTCTGCAATTAGTGATGCTAAATGCAATCATGGGAAGCCTTTTAAGGAGGACTCAAAGGAGAAAAGTTCCATTCCTGCTTTGGCTGGTGAGCCTCTCCTGTGGAGTTCATCCAGGCCATCCATCGGAGTCATCGGCTTCGCAGCCTGCCCTGTGGATTTTGGACTCTGCGTTCCTACGGTCACGTGAGACACTTTCATAAATTTTATATTTGTGAGTATTCCCTGTTGATTCTGTTTCTCTAGAGAACCCTAACTAATACAGTGTGTTTGCATGTAAGAGAGAAAGGTCGCTAGTGGGTGTTGTCATCATGGTGAGAATGACCCTAGATTTGGGTTTCGGATCTTCAGGTATGGAACTTATTTTTCATAAAATTCTTCCCATTTTAATCCTTTCTTTTTCATTTTTAAAATATCTTATAGGAAGGCTTCCTTATCTTTTCCTTCCAGTTTTTCCTTGTTGCTTTTCTCCAATGCCCAATGCCTGGAGCCAGAGCTCATACCTTCTTCTCCATTCTGGGAGTCAGGAAGAAGAAGCAATGGGGCCTGGGAGGACTGATGCTGCCATGACCAGCAGCCTGGAGCTTGTCTTTAACAATGAGGCACCAGCTTCCCCAACGTCCTCCCACAAATGATAAAGACGAGGCAGCATTGACTGACTCTTTTTCTTTCTTCCATTGATTTGGAATCAATCTAAATACTTCCCACATATGCTCACCCAATTTCCTTCATGCCCTACCTCCAGACATTCCCACCCAACAGGAGAGAAGAAAACCCATTGGCCTTAAAAAAAAGAATCACAAAATGATGATGCCCTTTTCCATTGTTCATTATCATGCTAAAACAACAACGTATTAAGCCCAAGACAATGATAGTTGTTATTCTTCCTGCCCCTGAACTTTTAAGGACCTAACAGTTACACAGTAACAACATAACAACAAATAATCCAGCATTCAGGAAATTATCGCTTCTTGCTTTAGTGAGTACAGACAAGATGTGGAGGCTGACATCAACAATAATATTTCAGGTCATGATGGTTTTGAAAGGCCTCACCTCTAAAGTTTCTTCTTGGGAATTATACCGTGGACAAAGCTTCATGAGGCTAGAGGTGCCATCAAGAACTTCACAGAGCTCCTTTAGAAACACCCCACAGAAGGGAACCACCTTGCAGCCAGGGATGTGCAGTGCCCGGGTCACCACCTTCCTGTACTCACAGGAAGATTCATGCTGAGCCATAGCATCCTTCAGGCTTCTCATGGTCTCAATGTCAGACTGATCCATAAACTGCCACATTTTTAAAACTTTCCTTGACCTATTACAAACGAATGACATCTTTTTTTAGATGGAAGGAGAAATAACACAGTTGATAGCAAATAGCCTAAATTCCCTACAAATTCATTTTTTTCCATTCTAAATTTCCTTCATTTATCGTTTCCCTTTATTTTTTGACATTTATTTAGGATTCATATCTCCACTTACCTCCCAAAATGATATGAGTATGTCTAATATAAATTGCCAGACAAAAACAAAAACAGACATATGGGATGAGTTAATTAAGGAAGCTGCGTACTGAATTTAGGTTTGAGTTTCTGGCACACATGGCCAGAAGGGAAACATAGTGGAAAATATGGTTTATACAAATATTTATGGAAGATAGCCTGCAGAAAATATGGCCCATCCACTGCTCTTGATATTTTAAGTATTATCCTTGAATTAGGCCAGCCCTTCAGTGATATAACACCTGTTATTTTAGCTTCTTTTAGAAATGCTTAACTGACCAAGCCTTGACATTATGCCACCAGTCAATTTGAAAGACACTCTCTTAAATTATTATTTGTATAATAAGGTATGTTAAATGGGACTTTTCCTATTTTTAACTGCTGCTGAGAACAGTAGGTGATGCTATACCTCACCCTCTGAAGAGAGGTACTAGGCTTTCAGAATTGGGTACCTAGATGGCTCTGGTCTCTAGAGTCTCTCATCTTTCCTCAGTTCACAAAGAGGAAATGGATCTGAGTAGACAAGAAGTAGTATTTCTTTGGAGAGAGTTGGTGGAGTGCTGTATGTGGGAAGGAGAAAAGTTACCCCCGTGAGCGGGGGGGTGGTGAGCTCCACAGAGAGCCTGTTCTGTGTCCAGTGGAGTTGGAGATCACAGAGATTGATGTGTGACTCTTGCCCGGAAAAGTCTCAAGATGAGAGGCTGCCGGAGGTGACTATATCTTTCTACTCTACTGCAGTTTACTGAGACTTGTTGGGTTGCAAAATATGGAAAAGGAGAGTAGCTTTAAATTGAATAAAATATTGATATTTTGATTTAGAACTGAATGGATTAAAAAATCATTAAATAATATATAAGACATTCAAAAGACATGGATAAACCAAAGCTATAGGCTGAGCTCCCAGTCTTGGGGTTTGTTCATATGAAATTTAACCCTACAAAGGATAGGTCAAGCCTACTTAAAATTTAGGCCTCAGAGTCACCCCCAAGAGAGCCTCTTTTGTTGCTCAGATGTGGCCTCTCTCTCCAGTCAACACAACGAGCAGTCTCACCACTCTCCCCCTCTCCACGTGGGACATGACTCCCAGGGGTGTGGACCTTTCTGGCAACGTGGGACAGAGATCTTGGAATGAGCTGAGACTCAGCATCAAGGGATTGAGAAAAACCCTAGAATGAGCTGAGATTTAGCATCAAGGGATTGAGAACAACTTCTCGACCAAAAGGGGGAAGAGGGAAATGAGACAAAGTGTCAATGGCTGAGAGATTCCAAAGAGTCCAGAGGTTATCCTGGAGGTTATTCTTATGTATCAAGTAGATATCACCTTGTTATTCAAGATGTAATGGAGAGGCTGGATGGAACTGCCTGAAAATGGAGAGCTGTGTTCCAGTAGCCATGTTTCTTGAGGATGATTGAATAATGATACAGCTGTCACAATGTTACTTTGTGATTGTGAAAACCTTGTGTCTGATGCTCCTTTTATCTACCTTGTCAACAAAGGAGTAGAACATATGGAATAAAAATAAATAATAGGGGGAACAAATATAAATTTAGTTTGAAATGCTAGTGATAAATGAAAGCGAGGGGTAAGGGGTATAGTAGGTATAATCTTTTTTTTTTCTTTTTCCTTTCCTGTGTTTGTTTTATTTCTTTTTCGATTGTCTTTTTCTTTTTCTGAATTAATGCAAATGTTCTAAGAAATGATGAATATGCAACTAAGTGATGATATTGTGAATTATTGATTATGTATGTTGATGTTTTATTTTGTTTCTTAATTTTTAAATTAATTAATAAATAAAAAGACATGGATAAGCACAACGTGACAAACACCCATGTGTCAACCTCTCAGTTAAAAAAAATAAACCATTAGTAATATGGTTGAGGCTCTTGTGGACTCCTCCATGAACACACAGATGATTCCTTTACCAAGGGGACTTTGATATTATCTTCCCCTTGCAACTCTTTATACTTTTCTAACATGTATTTATCACTAAGTCACTTATAGAATCGTTTGTGCGCTTTAAAATTTTATATAAATGGTAACACACTGTCCGGACTCTTAGGTAACCTGTTTTTTTCAGAGTTCATTCATATTCATGAATACAGAAGAATGAGACTACTTATTAAAAACAAGATGATTGGAAAAGCTACAGAATCTCCCAAGGGAGAATGCAGTGTTGAGGGGAGGACAGCTAACAGGGCAGGTCTGACAGATAGTGAGGACCAAAAAATAAAATAGTTTTATGATTTCATCCCCCTAAGAGCAGCTTATTCTACAACTGTTTTTTTATGAGGCCGTGAAAGAATTGAAGGTATAAATAAATGAAGTGAGTGAATGAATGAATAAGACATGCTTCTCTTAATGATCCCTTTTTCTATGAATAATGGAGTAGTTATGGTACTCTTGGCACAAAGAACAAACTTCAGCAAAGACCAATTACTTTCTGTCAGACTGAAAACTGAAACTATTTAAAAGCTTTATGTACTTCTATGATTATAAAGGTACTATGTGCTCATTGTAGAAAATCTGAAGAAAACCAAAAATATAGAAATATCACCCACAATTCTACCATCCACAGATAACATTTAGGTATATTTCCTCCAGTGTTTATTCTATTTCTGTCATTCTTGGTGTACAACTATTGCCAAGATTATTCAGTAGAGATAATTTTGTTCCCAGATAGTTTCACTCATTATGTTACCTGTTTTCAAATGTACTAAAATTTTTTCATAAATGCCATTTTTGATGGCTAAGTAATATCCCATTATATGGATGCATCATATTCCTTTTAACAATTTTACTATTGTTGCTCATTTAAGTTATTTTAAATTGACTCTGTGATTGAGTGAATTTATTTGTATGCAAATCTTTTTTTATTAATTAAAAAAAATTAACTAACACAACATTTAGAAATCATTCCATTCTACATATGCAATCAGTAATTCTTAATATCATCACATAGATGTATGATCATCATTTCTTAGTACATTTGCATCGATTTAGAAAAAGAAATAGAAAGACAACAGAAAAATAAAATGATAATATAGAGAAAAAATAAAGATAAAAAATACAAAAAATATATAAAAAAACAAAAAAAAACTATAGCTCAGATGCAGCTTCATTCAGTGTTTTAACATAATTACATTACAATTAGGTAGTATTGTGCTGTCCATTTTTGAGTTTTTGTATCCAGTCCTGTTGCACAGTCTGTATCCCTTCAGCTCCAATTACCCATTATCTTACCCTATTTCTAACTCCTGATGGTCTCTGCTACCAATGACATATTCCAAGTTTATTCTCTAATGTCGGTTCACATCAGTGGGACCATACAGTATTTGTCCTTTAGTTTTTGGCTAGTCTCACTCAGCATAATGTTCTCTAGGTCCATCCATGTTATTACATGCTTCATAAGTTTATTCTGTCTTAAAGCTGCATAATATTTCATCGTATGTATATACCACAGTTTGTTTAGCCACTCATCTGTTGATGGACATTTTGGCTGTTTCCATCTCTTTGCAATTGTAAATAATGCTGCTATAAACATTGGTGTGCAAATGTCCGTTTGTGTCTTTGCCCTTAAGTCCTTTGAGTAGATACCTAGCAATGGTATTGCTGGGTCATATGGCAATTCTATATTCAGCTTTTTGAGGAACTGCCAAACTGCCTTCCACAGTGGTTGCACCATTTGACATTCCCACCAACAGTGGATAAGTGTGCCTCTTTCTCCACATCCTCTCCAGCACTTGTCATTTTTTGTTTTGTTGATAATGGCCATTCTGGTGGGTGTGAGATGATATCTCATTGTGGTTTTGATTTGTGTACGCAAATCTTTTTACTTCTAATTATTTCCTCAAAACAGCTGAGGATTCAGTTTGGATAAGCAAAATTTATAATGTCTATAGAAAACAAAAGTAATTTAACAAAAAGACTACTACTACTTCCGAACTAATTGCTTAGGAAAGAAAAAGAAAAGAAAAAAGAAAAACTTATTCTGATGTTAAGATACTAGAAATCTGTTTTCAAGCCTAAAAGTGCCTAAACAAACTTTAACTCCACAATTATTTTGTCATAAAACTATCTGGCAAAAAAAAAATTTTTGCTTATCCAAATTGAATCTTCAGCTGTTTTGAGGAAATAATTAGAAGTAAAAAGATTTGCATACAAACAAATTCACTCAATCACAGAGTCAATTTAAAATAACTTAAATGAGCAACAATAGTAAAATTGTTAAAAGGAATATGATGCATCCATATAATGGGATATTACTTAGCCATCAAAAATGGCATTTATGAAAAAATTTTAGTACATTTGAAAACAGGTAACATATAATGAGTGAAACTATCTGGGAACAAAATTATCTGTACTGAAAAAAAAAGAATAAAAAACAATCAAAAAAAAGAAAAAAAAAACTATCTGGCAATTTATCTCCATATATCTTGCTCCAACCCAAGAGCCATATACCTACTACTTTTGCCTACCTATCTGTAAAGATGAGTTTAATTTTTTTTTTTTTTTTGGCATGGGCAGGCTCCAGCAATAGAACCCAGGTCTCTGGCATGGCAGGTGAGAACTCTGCCACTGAGGCATTGTTGCACAGCCCAGGATCAGTTTAATTTTAAAACAAATATAGGAGCATGAAACTAGGGCACAGTAGGCCTGAGGTAAAAGACAATATGCTCAGTGAGGATCAGTGGTGAGGTATAGCTGCTCTGAGGTCATCCCTTGTCTAAGAGAGAACCACTTGGCTTATCATCTTCTCAGACTTTGAATTCAAAATTCATGTCTAATCTAGGCCTCCCCTGGTCCTCTGAGCCCATTCTTGTAGCAACTGAAATGTCCAGCACTTGGTATGTAGCAGTCTTCAAGATAGTCCCCAATGAGCCTCACATGGGAGTCATGTGTCAATGTGGTCACCACCCACAAGCAATCAGTACAGGCCCAGTGTGACAAACATAACAGCGGAAGTGCCAAGGTTGACCTCTGAGGCTAAGACATAAAAGGCATTGCAGCTTCTGCCCGGCTCTCGGTTTGTTCACTTTTGGGGAAGGTAGCCACCATGCTATAAGGCCAGTGTTGGTCATGTGGAGAGGAAGTCAACAGCTAACACCAACTTGCCGGTCAAACACAGAAAGATAAGAATCATTAACATAGAACTATTTTATCATAATTTGATTATATTTTTCTTAAAAGAAAACTACCACAGGTTCTTTGTGCACAATTTACCACCTAGGAGAAACCACCTGAGTATAGCCTCTTGTTTTCTCAATATTTTTGCCATTTTTCCTTTCTTTTGAGCCATGCCTGGTGCGTTTTTATGACTACTCTGAGTGCCACTGACATGATCATTTGAGTTTAATATTAGTTAAGGATGGTCAAAGGGAAGAAAAAATTTCCAACTTTGGGAAGTTTACTCTCTTCTCCCACTCCCCACTCCATATGCAGGGACCTGGAGAATCAAAGAAAAATCTCAATAATGAAGCAAGATCCACTTATAGTGAGAACCCTATTGGGAAATGAATCTCAGGTAACAGTAACCACAACAACGGCTACTCTTTATGGAGTCTCACAATATGTCACGTATATGTGCTGGACATTTTATGTCATCTTGCTGAGTTCTTAGAGCAACTCCAGAGGAAGGTGATTTTTAAATTACTATCCCCATTTATAGTCAAGGAAACTGAGGTTCAACAAGTTCAAGTTACTCGTCCAGATCATACAGCCAGGGGGAGCTGTGAGGGAGCCAGGCTGTTGACTCCCAGTCATCCTGACTCTATCACTCAAGCCCTTCTTCATATACCACATTGCCTCCCAGACCTGTTGCAGTTGCTCTATGCCAGATCTGCGAGGATGACTGCGAAAAAGGCAGGAGACCGTACTGATGAAATGGTTATCTTTGTTATCAGATGGATAGATAAGGCACAAGGGCAGTATAGCATACTGATTAAGAACAAATATTGGGATTTCCCCCAAAAAACTGTTTAAAGGAAGAAAAGAAAACTCATGCAAAGTGCTCATTCCAATGCTCTCCATATAGTAAGTGTTTAATAATAATGAGAGCTAACATTATTGGGTACTAATTGCCAATGTTAGCTAATGCTATTATAAAGGGCAGCTGGGGGACGGGACTTACAGTGCTGGGACAATTCATAAGGCAGAACCAAAAAAAGATAGATAACAGTGGGGCCAATGGGGCGAAACAGTGGGGCCTATGGGGTATGCAACCAGGTAACTTCACTCAGCTTGACCATGAGCATGCGACTAGAGTAGACACAGCTAATTAGGATCATGAATAGTCTATTGGGCCTGACCTCTGTAGCATCTCTGAGGGATAAAAAGCTTGTAGAGATAGCAGAGGATAAAACATTACCCAACGATAACCACAACAAATAGTCTGGTTTGGGAAAATGTGGCCACCCTGGCAATGAATTCAGTGCCATTCAGCTGGCAAGAGGAAACTGAGCCCAGACAACCACATTCCCACTGACCATACCTGAGGCCTGCCAGGAACTCCATGACAGCGTTGTAATTGCCTGTGTTCCAGCAGCATTTGGCCACGTGCACCAAATATGAGAAGACTTCTCGCTTTTCCTCCATAGAGCCCGCCGTGAGGATCAACCACGTCACCCAGGAGCTCACCTGGAAAACACAGAGAGGAGCATCCACTGAACCTATGTCCTGGAAGCTTCATAAATATTTCTTCACAAGAAAGCTTAAAAAAAAAATCAGTTTGGTGTTAGAAAGGCAAAGGACCCAGGAAAAGACCTGAAGTGAAGTCCCGGTTCCACTACTGCTTTGCTAGGGGATTCTGGAAAAGTCACGGTACCTCTCTGCATCTCGTTTATTGTCATCTTTAAAATAAGGGGGCTGGAAAAGGTAATATAAAATCCCTCTTGATCTAGACAATTCCATGAACTGTGGGAAAATAGGACCTAAGGATAACTTTTTTTTTTTAATTACAGACTTTTAATATCTCAAAAAAAAAGATGAAATAGGTTTCTCTGAAAAAGAATGTCAAACACAGAATTACCTAATATGTGTAAGAAATACATCTTATAATATATAAAAAGATATTTTATTTACCATTTTACTATATAACATATTAGTAAATACACCAGATTATATTTTCTCAAATGGCAAATAAGGCAAAAGATAACATTTCTCTGAGTCCTATAGAGAACTTGAAAATCATCTCTCTTTTGGGGGATTCCGTTTCCTACAACGTCTGTGATACCGTCCATGAGGATACCAAAGGTGCTTAGTGGTAAAGAACATTTTGCTAAGCTGTTCTATCATGGGTCCTTGCTTAAGATTTTCTTCTTATTCTTCTAATCTGTTTTTCAGCACTTGGGCATGTGTTTCTTCATTATTATGCACAGGATCTGGTTGAGGGATAGGTT
The DNA here is from genome assembly GCF_023851605.1 of Tamandua tetradactyla. Classification (NCBI taxonomy): domain Eukaryota; kingdom Metazoa; phylum Chordata; class Mammalia; order Pilosa; family Myrmecophagidae; genus Tamandua; species Tamandua tetradactyla. Next base: position 50,799,390 of record NC_135339.1, read on the forward strand.
TGGATTGGAAGTAAATGTTTCAAGATAGTTCTACTTGATATCGCCTATTTTACTGCTGCTACTGCCATGGTGAATCAAGGTATATATTGGGTGGTATAAAAAGATGTTTTGAAGGAAACTGCTTTAAAAATCTGCTTCTAGGCACACATATTTTCAAGCCTCCACAGATTTCACCGCAAACCCGTCATCTTGTTCCCATTTGGGTCCTACCGCCTAAGGATAACTTTGATTGAAACATATTTGAACCATCTTTTATAAATGTATTATCTCTTATGATCCTTAAATGACCAAATCAGAAGAACAACAAATACTTAACAGCACTTAACTATGTGCCTGCAACTGTTCTAAGCATTTTACATAGGTCAACGCATCTATCTCTCACAACAAATCTAAGAGGTAAGGACTTTTCTTAGCCTCTTTTTATATATGAGGAAACTGAGGGACAGAGGGTCTAAAGGACTTGCTTGAGGCCCCCAACCAATAGGTGGCAAAGCCTGGATTTGAACTTGGGCACCTGCTCTAGAGTTTGCGCTATTAACCATTCATTAAATGTCTAATGTGCATACATGAACTCTAACGTTCTCCATTTCAGAGCTTAAGTTTATTCTAATGTGATTTATTTTTTCTACTACACAGAGACTGGATTTTATAATATTTAATAATAATACATATCTAAGTCCCCCTTGTTTATAAGATGTAGCTTCTAAATCATCTGGTAAGTCTTTAAGATCATTTGCTGCTGCCTATACTGTGGTACTTGGATTCTAGTGTTCATCTAAGTTACTCTCTCCTTTTTGGCTGAGATTTGGGTTCCACTGTTAACAGGCAAAGCCTTGGTCTTGCCCCCACGTGGACCCACTCACTGCACTTGGTTTGGCATCAGTGCTAAAACCTGGGGAGCATTTGTGTCCCTGGCATGAGTGAGAGTGAGGCCTAAACAGAGGGTTCATGATGACCCATGATAACTGCAAGAGAGGTCTAAGGCATACTGCCTATGAGTCAATGAAACGATAGGAATTATTGGTATTTAGTGCTGGTAGCAACCACAGAGGGCAGTCCAACCTCATTTTTCCAGCTCATGGGAGAAGCAACTTTTCCTAGGTAACAATTCTTGATGTCGGTACTAGGACTCCCAGTCCAGTGTTCTTTCTGATGAAGGGTGACAGTTTCTTTAAACTTGGCACTGGTTAAGTCTTTCTAAGCACTCAGCTGGGAGCTGGACATTTGAAGGCTGAGCTGGAATACGAGAAACTCCAAGAAGAGTACCAACAATGATTAAAGAAAAACAAAAAAGCAAGAGATTGATGCTGAACATCTCTTTCTTATTCTCACATAGAAACAAATAGGGAAACAGCAGCAACAGGGTATCTTAGTGATGAAACGGGGCAATTCTCAGGCACCAACCAGGAGCAGTGGAGAGATGATCTGCCTTTTTCCTTCTGAAGTGCCCTGAAGCAGAAGGTAATAGACAACCTGCCTCCCCTGAGCCAGCTGCAAACCCTGGAGGTTCCCAGCTCACACCTCTGCTCTTCATATGCTCTGGCCTTCACCAGACATTTGGACAAAGTCAGGAGAACAGATGGTGAATTATGCCTCTAGGGTGAGCCCTGGTCCAGATCATCCAACCAGGGTCTCACAGCCCCTTATGAAAAAGATAACCATTTGTTCTCAATCTCTGGGGACTGCCTGAACACACAGAAACCCTCTGGAATTTTCAGAGCTGACTCTTCTTCTGCAGGCAATGGTGGCTATTCTCAGGAACCAAGTTATGAGCAACTCCTTGCTCACACCATCTCCAAGCTTTGTCCCTTCACCCAGGTAAAAGTCACCTTCAGGAAACTTGCCAGAGCAAGAAATTATTTAGCTGACAAAGGCTTAGTGCCCATGGTCCTGTTCAATTCTTCATTTAGTGTGATTTGCTTTTGATGAACCCCATCCTGCTATAAGAAATCATCATTAAACACCTGGAATCATAAAATTGTCCACTCTTTGAGGTGGAAGTCTAATTCACTTTCTTTACAGATGAAAATGAGTTCGTGAAAAGTTAAAATGGTTCCTGAAAGTCACCCAACTAATTAGTTGCCGAGGCCTCTGGTTATATTCTTTCTTCAAGCACAGCTCCGTTGAAACAGATGGCAAATCAGGGTCTCTGGAGAGTCACTGTCCCATCAAGCCCTTTTAGTACCATGTGGCCACTTGCCACTTATTAGTTCAATGGACTGAAAGGGTTAACTCTTCTCCCCCAGAGTGGGGCGCTTAACAAAGCAGGCCGAAATCACCACTTGATTCTTGTCTCAATCCTGATCGTGCATCCAGATTTATTTCCTATCAGTCAAATCATTTTCCATATACTTTCCCACAACACTAGGGAAAAAATAGCGATACCATATTTCACATGGAAACCTAATTTAAACCAACTGTTCCATCTCCAAGTGTGAGTCCCCAGGGTCTGGTTGAGATTATGTAAGCACTGTTATCGTAAACACACACACAATCACGCATATACAAACATACCCGAACATCTGTTTACAGATTTCAGGAACAATTCCTATGACAGTTTAATGTATTCATAATTTTACAGTCATTAACTAATGAGAGTGCCGTCTCTAATTATGAAAAAATAAACTATACAAAAAGAAATTCAGGGACAAATGTCAAAACGTTGCCCAAAGCATAAAGAGTGGTCATATTTCCTAAATGGAAAATGGGATATGTTGCCAACCGAGAAAGAATTTCAGGACACTGACATCACACAGAAAATTGTAAAAATCACATAAAGAGTACTGTGCCTCAAGCATAGGGAGCACCACTAGAGCAGAAAGGTGTTAAATGTGACATATTTTGCCTCATTTCAATGGCCAGCATAGAATGAAGAGAGAAATTATCCTCGGACTCATTCTTTCATTTATTATTTATTGTTAAAATATTTTTATTGATAAAACATCATACAAACATATAAGCATTCTTAACATACAAACATTCCATACATGGTATACAATCAACGACTCATAATATCATCACATAGTTGTGTACTCATCACCATGATCATTTATTTGAACATTTGCATCTCTCCAGAAAAAGAAATAAAAAGTAAAAAGAAAAAAACTCATAAATCCCAAACCTCTTACCCCTCCCTTTCCTTGAGCACTAGCATTTTTTTTTTTTTTTTTTTTTTTTTTTTTTTTTGTTTAAAGGAAAGACAGAGAGAAGGAAGGAAGGATAGAAGGAAGGAAGGAAGAAAGGGAAACATTTTCTTGTTTTATTGTATTCTGTTTCTCCGTTTTTGTTACATGGGCTGGGGCCGGGAATCGAACCGAGGTCCTCCGGCATAGCAGGCAAGCACTTTGCCCGCTGAGCCACCGCGGCCCGCCCGAGCACTAGCATTTTAATCTACCCAATATTTATTTTACCCCTTATCCCCCTGCCTATTTATTTATCCTTATTTTTTTACTCATTTGTCCATACCCTGGATAAAAGGAGCATCAGATACAAGGTTTTCACAATCACACGGTCACATTGTAAAAGCTATACAGTATACAGTCATCTCCAAGAATCAAGCTACTGGAACACAGCTCAACAGTTTCAGGTATTTTCCTCTAGCCAATCCAATATACCATAAACTAAAAAGGGATATCTATATAATGCTTAGGAATAACCTGCAAGATAGCCTCTTGACTATGTTTGAAATCTCAGCCTACTGAAACTATTTTGTCTCATTTCTCTCTTTCCCCTTTTGGTCAAAAAGGCTTTCTCAATCCATGATGCTGGGTCCTGGCTCATCCTGAGAATCTTGTCCCATGTTGCCAGGGAGATTTACACCCCTGGGAGACATGCCCGGACCAATTCTTTAAGAGCTTCTCCAAGAAGGCTCTGTGCTTACTCTATGATCCTCACACTGTCCCCACCTCCCCACCCAACCCCACAAACATACATAACACTCCTCCACAATTACTCCTCTCCAAATAATGTTTTTCCTTTTTTTTTCTTTCTCAGTACCCTTAGGTCTCACAAGCTGAACAACTTCTTGCTCTCCTCACATCAAAACCTTATTGACAACCCGGTAGATCTCTTTGGAAGGAATGTTCTTGCTTCACTCAAAGTGGCCTTTCCCTGGTTCATGATGGTCTACCTGGGCCCTTTGTAAAGCTGAGTCCTTACCTTAGCTCACCAGGCCCTTGTCCATTCTTCAACCTCATTTTATCTCTTCCCCCACTCCCCTTTTTCAGGGAGGTGACCCAGGAATTTTCCCATCTCAAGGATCTTGTACTGGGTGTTCCTTCTATGGAAGGCGCCCCACTCCTCTCCCCTTTTTATTTGCTAACTCCTGCTCATCCTTTAGGCAAAACTGCAAGCAGGATCCATGCCCTGGCCCCATGCTTTAAAGGGCCCCACATTTGTACTCCTCAAGTTGGGTCCTCCACAGAGTGAGAAGTCAGTGTAGTGGAGGGGATATGTTTGCCCAGACCATGCATCCCTTCTAGACTCAGATCTCGCAAATCCCCTATCCAAACAGCCCCAAGCCCACTTCTATGCTTGCAAGGGTACAAAGGCCCCTTACCTTGATCAGTCCTCCTGAAGGAGATCATTACCCCTAGGCCCAAAGGGTGCGTGTGGGTGTGTGTGGACAAAGTTGGAGCTTGAAGCCTGAGGCATCCACACACATGGACATGCATGTGTGTCAGGTTGGGGAGAGACCATAGGCAGGCCACAGGCTGGAGGCCTCCTTTATATTTGTGCCCTCGCTCCACCAGTGTCAGGGTAGGGGCTGCCTTCAGGAATCAGATGAAAACATTACTTTCTTCAGGAGGCATGGCCCAACCTCCCGCTTGAACTAGGTACATATGCTGTGTGTTCTGTGATTTCCTCACTTGCCCTTGACCCAAGGCTCAGTGCTCAAGTTCCCCATGAAGGGAGACATGGGATCTGTCATGGTCACGGGCAGCAGTGTAAGCAACCAGTCCAGCATTCGTCTGCAGTAAGTGCTTAATGAAAGTCACTGACCGAAAGGAATAAATGAATGATGTTTACCTCCTCTTGGAAGGCTTTTCTGTTGGTTCACCTAGCACCTTACATACAGTAGCTTCCTGTTTCTCTTTGACTTAATATAGGGCCTTGAGTTCAAAGTTACGCCTGTACTTGGATTCTTGTCACTGCATGGATTTGCATCTGGTTTATTTTTGCTATATTTGTGTGCCCGATCGACTCTTTCAAATGGTCTGTTCTATCTCTGTTCCTCAAGGACAGAGACCATCTTTCCCACATCTCCAGTATGGAATGCTTGGTGCCTTCTGGCTGACAGGCAGACCATTCAGAGTCCCAAGAGGCCGTGGGCAGGGAGGATTCTCAGCCTCCAACTCTCAGGGATTATATTTGGGAAAAGGCCTGAATTTCTTCCTGCTGTTCCCAGGTCCAGAAAAAGGGGATAAATGACTTTCTGCCAGAAAGTTTTTTTTTTTAATATGCTGAGACATTTTCATAGAGGGATGATCCTTTGTAAAGAGTATTTGGCATCCTAACTGCAAGGGCTGGGCTCAAATGGTGAAATTTAAAGAAGACAATACAAATCTAGACAAAGCTACTCTCAGTAGTTCATATGCCACGGCACATCTACATTTGTCTTCCATGGAGCTTTACCAATAAACCCATGTATACACTCACATATACACTACCTGCTAAGTGGCACACCTCAAAATGTATAGCACTTGCATAGAATCCCAGGTCACCATCAGTGTTTGTTCAAATACAGATTCCAAGGCCTCACCCAGACTTAGAAATCAGACTCTCTCAGGGAAGGGCCTAGGAATCTACATTATTAGATAAATTCCTAGTGATCCTTATATACACTGAAGCTTGAAAACTAGCTTAGGCGTCAGTGTCCTTTTTCTGAACCCTGAAGCCTCAAGTCAGAGCTCAAGCACCATTTCTTTAATACCAGTCCAAAGCTGTAAGTTACCTTACATGGCCTCACTGAGCTAACACTATCTGAGATTGAGACTGTAACCCATTTAGAACTAGGAGGGAGAAGCCAGAGGATGGCAGCAGGACACGGGGGGTGGGGTGGGGGCTGGATAACAAGGACACTGGAGTTGGGTAGGCTTGATTTCAGCTCCTGATTCCACTGTTTTCTAGTGCATGTCCCTGAGGCAAGCCACCTAAACTTTGTGAGCCTCAATTTCCTCTTCTATAAAATGGGAGTAATAATATTTGCCTCATAAAATTATTGTGAGGGTGAAATAAGAGATTGTACATAAAGACATCAGTACAATGCTTAGGGTGCAGTTAAAGGCTAATGCATGCCCACAACTGAGGCTGTCACTACAGCTGCTGCTGCTTCTACCTCTGCTACTACTATTAGTATTGTTTCCTGAGTTACAGAGAAGTTCAATTCCAGGAAACAGAATACAGAAATCCATCAGAGAAAAGACTTTAGGCCTCAGTTCTATCTATAATATGGCTGGACCGGAAGAATCCAATCTTGTCCAGAAAATGATTTATACCTTGAGCATCCATTCCTAGTAGAAGGCCAACTCACACACTACATTTCTGAAGGCTTCCCTGACTCCCCTTTAGGAATAAAATATTCCTTTTTCTATTAAAGTTTACATACATAATTTTATAGTACCTTGTTCTAGACTAATTTCCCTACTCAACAGGAAGATATTTAAAACAGAGGACATGCCTTGTTCAGGCCCGTGTCTCAGATACAGGGGCCAGCATGTTAACTGTACCCAGCAGCCCTCTTGACGTGAAGTGGGTGGAGAAGAGTCTCTTGACCTCCCTGCCCTGCCTGGCATAGTTCCACTGACAACTCTGCTTGGGAGGGGCACAGAGGAGAAAAGGGAGGCCCCCCTAAAGGTGACTGCTAGAGAAATCTCCCTACACATATCAAGGATGATGCCCAATTCTCTCTTCTTTCTTAATGACATAATAGTTGACTGCAGAATAAACTCTAAACCTCCTTTTTGGCCTTGACACTCCAGCGTTACTTTTGACTGATGCCATCTATTCATCTCTCTGACATTCCAATCCTACTCTATTCTGTTTCATTTCCTTTTCTTCACCCATTCCTAGCTCTACATCATTGTTCAAACAATTTCCTTGTGTAGTGAATATAGAAGCATTTTTGCTTAATTGTTTTGTTTTGGCTCTCCAACATGGCTTTGGTGAATTACTCTTTCCCATTGTAATCTCTACAGATTACCTGAGGCTGTCTTCAGGACTGAGCAAGCAATTTGTTCAAAGATAGCTATAAGACCTAAGTCATGCCAAGAGAACCCTACTTGAGTCTTTTGCTAAAACTATCAGGAAAAAAGACACATTTTTTTGTTGTTGCTGGAACCATAAAGCGTAAAGATAAAATCTTGGAGCTGTTGGCAGCTGTCTTTGCCACAATATCAGGAAATGAAGTGCACACAAAGGAAACAGGAGGATGGATCCTGGGGACAGCAGTCAGATTCCTAGATCTAGCCATAACTGAAGCTCACTGATGTTTCCAAATACAAAAACCAATAAATGCCCCTCTTTTTTGAGTTAAATTGTTGTAGACTTGAAACTGATAAATAAAAAAAAAATCCCTGACAAATATATCCTGGCTTGAGATGACCTTTCCTCCTCTCTTTTAACAAACACTTGGAGAGTATCTACTATGTACCAGGCACCATGCTTGATAATAGTAAACATGACAGACATGATTCCTGTCCTCAGGTAGCTGGGAGCCCAGTAGGAGAAATTACCAATAAATAAGTAATTAAATTATAATATTATTGTTGACAGTACTAGGCCCACTACCTGTTTGGGCCCATCTATGGAAATTCAATTTTTCTACCACTTCCTTGGTCTCAGCCAGCCCTCACAAAGCAACTTTATTTATATCTCTATGATAGTGCTTATTTTTCCACAGACGGTTACTTATGTGCCTGTGACTTTGTGGGGAATGATGCCAAACATGGGGAGGAAGGGGTGAGAATGGTTGGAGCAAGTATAAGAAAATTATACAGCATATTCAGGCTTACAATAAAGTTAGTTATGGATATATCTACCTTCTTCTTTAAACTGTCAGCCACTTAAAGGTAGAGAACATACTTTCTGGCCACTTTTCTATATTTTGCCAAATACATTCATAGTATGCAATAGATCTGTTGTTTATTCCCAAATTCCTCAACTACAAATTCCCTAAAAGCTCAGAAAATAGGTTCTAAATTTACTGGCATTATTTACTGTTTAAAAATCAGCTAGGGGGAATATTTTGACTTAGATAGGCAAATGTCATATCTAGTTAACTGGATTATAGCGAATCGTCAAGTATTATACTCAGGCAATTCTCCTTTTCTCTCCTCTTACCACACTCAACTGCATAGAAGGATCATTCATTCTGAAACCAATTATTAAATGCTTTTCAATAGTAAGCCTTATCTTATGTACATTCTTCCTTTTTGTAAAAGTATTTATAATAGCCCTTGAACAGGGTATTGGTTATTTCCTTCCATTGTAATATGCAATTAAAATCCCTTTCTTGGTTCGAGCCAGCCCCACGTGCTCTTAAGAGACAAGAGGAGTGATGCTGACTGGGGTTTAGCAAACTGCAGCCATTAGAACTATCTAACTGCTTGTTAACTATTGGCTAGAAAGGACACAGCTTCCTAGGTTTCATGCACCAGGCTTGCCTTCCTGGAACATATAATTCCCAGAGGATTCCAAGGTCAGATAAATCCTGAAACCCAGAGGGCCCAGCCTTTCTGGGATTTTCAATTGATTGCATCCCCCTGTCCTTCAGGGTGGAAATTCCTTCTCAGCATGAAAGAGTCAGAACAGGCATTCCCCAAGGATCCCTATGGAGTGGGAAAGGGATTAAAGGAGAGGGAAGAGATATAACCGAGAAAATGGGATTTAACAAATGAGTATAGCTGCTGAATCACTATATTAATATTCCTTCTTAGTCTCCAGTGTTTTAAGGTGGCTAGAAAGAAAAATCTGAGATGACGGAATGGTGGCCCATGACAAACTCTGGAATCTGTTCTGTAGCTGCTTGTTGAAGTGTGCTTTGAAAATTATTGCTTTTTCCTTTCTTTGCTTCTTATATATGTTACATTTTACAATGAAAAACATTAAAAAAAATCCCTTGCTTGCAGTTTACATAAAAAGTCTTTATGTAAATGAACTGTTAGCTCCCGACTATCCTGGTCCTATTGCAAGGGTATTTATGATACTTTTCCTTTTTGCATGATTTCAATAGTTACTACAATTACAAAAGCTTCCATCTACTGGGCATGTGCCTGTGAGAAGGATATTGCTTATCCTTTTGAAACCTCTCAGCCCTACATGGGTGGTACTAATACTGTTTTCAATTTACAGATGATAGTTTGCCCAATGTTATACAACCTATAAACTGGGAATGAGCCTTTAAACCACCATGTTCTGCTATCTTCCATATTCTCTCTTGAAGATTAGATTCAAAAGTGAATTAATTTTACCTTTAAGCATTTGACAGCTACCCCAGTATACTGGACAAAGAAATGCCCCAGCAAAGAATGGGAAATAAAATGTTAGCATTCTGAGGCATGAAGTCCGTTAGAGAATGTGGGATGGGCACTTGGTGGTTGTTTACCAACATTCCCATTCTATGTTAGCCATCTAAAATTTTAATTTTCCATGAAACACTGAATGAGACAAGGTCTTCCTGAATTAGAATATGGAAGAGGAAGGAGTATATGGGAGAAGGTCTGTGAGAAATTCCATCTCTTTGCAGCTCACTCACAGAGACAAGCAGGTGTCCTAGGAGAGAGGTCAGAGAGTCAGAAGATGTTCCCCAAGAAATGTAGCAATTAGGCTGCTACTCCAGCTAGAGGGTCCACCCACTTTCCCTGGTCCCTGGAGTCTCCTTCACTCCAGCTAAATTGGAGCTGCTTTCATGTATTTGTTCATTTAAAAAATATTTACTCAGTGCCTGTCCTCAAGGAGTTCTCACTCCAATGTGCACTGTTGTGTGAAGTGGTGGATGCAGTGAGCAAGGCAGACACAGTCTTTGTTCTCTCAGGAGATGGTGGCAACTGCACAGCCCAACAGTTCTATCCCTTCTCCTCCCAAGCAGCCATGGTCTGGATTCCACAGGGGTCCCTGCTCCACCTCTCCTCACTGGATCTAAACTGAGCAATGCTGGGGGTGCTCAGGGGCTGATTGCCACAGGCTGTGGTTGGCCTTCTCTGATATCAGTGAAATAATAGTGACATTAAACACTACTATAGCACTGACTTAGACTCTAAGCACTTAACATATATTAATTCATGTAATCCTACAACAATCCAGTGAGATATGTATTGTTATCACCTAATTTTACAGATGGGAGGATTGAAGCTTAGAGAGATTAGTAACCTACCTAAGGTCTACGTGGTGGTAGAGGTGGGATTTAAAGCCAGGAAACCTACCTTTAGAATCCACACTTTCAGTACAGTATAACACGAGCAGTAGGTACTCAGTAACTTCTTGTTGGATGACTGAGTGATATCTAAAGCACAACAGCCATAGCAGCCACATCCCTGTCAGTGCTATTCTTCTCAAAAGACTGTCTTAGTGCTTGACTTCGCCCAGGGTATCAAGGGGCTGCAGGAGGAGAAATGAAGTAAGATCACTTGCCTCAGAGCTGACAGCTATACTTCAGCTCATCCCATAATCATCTGTCAGCTTGTTCTTCACTCAAGTGACTCAAAGGGTAGTGCTGGGGAAGGACAGATACCCAGGAACCACAAGACAGAAATCCTGTGGATAAGATTTGAGTTATGAGTGGAAGATTCCATTTTCCCTAAGATAAAAGAATTGGGCATCCGAGAATGAAGGCAGTGTGGCTATCTCATCTGCTGTGGAATGGGTTATCTGAGGTGCCCTGAATCCCAGGTTTCTCAACTGGCCACTGGCCAGACTACTTTGGAAAGGGGAAAGAGTGAAGTTTGACTTGCAGGGCTATCAGAAGGACCAAAAAGCTCTGGGATGTGCTGTGAATACTCTGTGCCGCAGGGCAGCTGGACAACTGTCACAGGAAAGCCAAAGTGAGCCCAGCAAGTCACTATTTCATGTGTAGGGCTCAAAGGCAAATATTCGCTGATTGCAATGTGGGTGGTGAGTAGATAACAGAAGACTAACAACCAATGCAATGCTAATCAAGGAGAAAGGAAGGAATGGAGGGGAATAAAACAATTTGCATGTATTGGCATATTTTCTCTAAAGATAAACCTGTATGAAGAAACAAAGGATGTTTCATCCCACCAAGATCAAGTACATCCCAGCCCTGCTGGACCCCGGCAGATATGAGTACCCTAAAAAGATAATTGAATCCTCCATGTAGTACTGTGATTAGGGATGGACGTCTGTGAGTGAAACTTGTTAGTGAAGACAGGTTATGCAAATTAGAATTCTGTCTTCTCAGTATCTCTATTCTAATGAGAGGTTGGTGGGAGTAGGAGAGTGTATTTAATGGTGAAGAACACAGGATTTGATGCCACAGGAATGCAGGTTCATTTTCTGGCTCTGCTATTTACTGTTTCTGTGACCTACTGCAAGCTTCTTACCTTCTGTAAGACTCAATTTCCTAACCTGTAAAATGGGGATAATAAAATGTCTTGTATCATAGGGGTGTTGTGACTAGTAAAAGAAATATTATATGTAAAGGATTCTACTGCTTGGAGCACAGCAGATGCTCAATAAATGTCAACTATTAATATTAAATTTTTTTTTTAAACAGCTCCTTCTTCAAGATATAGCATTTGTAGAAATAATGTTGGCTTTCTATTGCAGTGTCACTTTCCATTCTCTGTTTAGCAGAGATAATTGGTTCTGAGGAGCTCCCAAGGATTAGGCCCTCAGAAACAATGATCTTCTGTTTCTTTTTGAAGAGACAGGAGAGGCAGAGGGAAGATAGAAAAAGAGCAAGAAAAAGTTCAGAAAGAAAATATTAATATAAAGTCACAGGCAAGTTGGCAGTGAGGGGTGGGAAACAGGAGATGAGGAAGCAGGCCCTAGGTGAGGGTTATCTGAAGAAGTAGGGGCACAGATATGATTTGGTATGTGGGGAAAAATAATACTGATCTTCAAACAGGTACCAAAAGGGCAGCCACCTTGAGAACCCAAGCCTCCTTGCCCAGGAAATACCAAGTACTACAATTATACCATTTGATTTAGAATGAGTTAAGTTATATCACATGACATTGGCCAGTTCAATATATTCTTTGCTTTATAAAAGGAGGTTACTTCTCCTGGGGAAAGAAGAGATCCCAAGTCTGAGCAAAATCCACCAAAGCTACACAAGAAAGGCAAAAACTGTAGGATGTTCAGCACAAGATAAAACTACTTGATATGTCTCACCAACTACTTAATTTATAAAAATAAACAATGACTATCCTGCCATGATATTGTATAAGTGACAGAGTGGCAGAGAGAAGCAAAGGAACTTGATACTGACAGCTGAGAGTAAGGAATTCAGTTCGGGAAGACAAACAGCTGTTGTCCAGTAGCTGGGCTCTAGCACTTCCGAGCTGCACTTGACACTTCATTTGTCTTGTTGATTGGCATTCTTATTCATATGTGTCTGTCCCTCTACAGGCACATATCCTGGCCGGGAGACACTTGATCTGCAATTTTGAGTCATTCCCATGGTAGGTGCTCAATAAATAGTCCAGCAGCCTTATCAACCTTTTTACTTTGAAGAACCAGCAATATTTTGTGGCAATGTTTCCCAACCCATGTTCCATAGAATGCGTTCTAACAGATATTAATTAGTATTTATGAAGAGAGAGGGAAATACTGGGGATAAAGTTAAACAGATTTCTTTATTGGCAGGATTTCTTAGAACCTGTACTATGCTCAAGTATGTGGTGAGTCTCCAAGATGCAGCTAATACTTAGTATTTCTCAAATTCTCTTAACCATAGATATTTTTCCAAACAAGACTAACATTTAGAAGGACCCTGGAATATTGGCACAGGGCTAAACACTGGCTGGTCTCTCCAAGCTCTTCTAGTCTGCAGCAGATACACCCTGGGGTCTGTCTACACTGGCACTTCTGTCAATCCCCTGTATCTGATCTGAAAACACATTCCTTCATCTCTAGAAAATGTGAGGTATGAGGGAGTCACAGAAGGTAGAAATAGTCAGAAATGACAGTATAATCTCTTTTAATTGGTATCATAAATCCAGAATTAATATGTCATTTGAGGAATATCCAAACCAAGATTTTCCTTATAATCCAAAATGAGGACATTAACACATGTGGACAACTATTATTTCATGGCCGAGGCTGACTAGGGAAAATAGTCTCAGAAAGTAGACCAGCTTTTAGTCATGAGATTATACTACATTATGTGACAATTAATAAGTCAATGGACCTTAGAATGTTTGAATTGTGAAAGACCTTAGAGACTATTTTGTCCATTTCTCTGTTTTACAGATGAAGAAACCAAGGTCTGAGAGTTTAGGTGACTTGTCTAAGGTCACTAGTTTAGTCCAAAGCTCTTTAAATCCCATAGTTATAATCCATTGGACTGTAGTTATCTCTGTGAATACAATTTGCTGTACTACCACCCCTCCTTCCATCCCTCTATATGTCCTCTGAGGCAGCTCACCTGGCAGAAGGAGTGCCACATGCCAGAAAGGAGCTAACCTGGTCTGATGGTGAGGAGGAGAGACAGGAGCTGAAGAAATTGCTAAACACACTGTGCCAGTTTGAAAGTATGTACCTCAGAAAAGCCATGTTTTAAGCCTGATCCAATCCTGTGGGAGCAGCCATATTAACTTTTGATTAGATGGAGATGTGACTCTACCCATTCCAGGTGGGTCTTGATTAGTTGACTGGAATCCTTTAAAAGAAGAAACATTTTGGAGAGTCAGAAATGACAGAAGCCTCAGAGCTGACAGAAACTTCACAGCTGAGCTGATACAGATATGGACATGTGGAGAAGAGACCCAGATGTTTGGAGATGCTTGGAGGCCAGCAGACATTGCCATGAGACATTAAGCGAACCAGAACCTGGAGAGAGCCAAGGGAAGCCAAGAGATGAAAGCCAGCCCTGGAGAAGCAAAATGTGGAACCCACACATGGACAGAGACTGACAGCAATGAATCCCATGAGGAAGGGACCAGCAGATGCCAGCCACACGACTTTCCAGCTGACAAAGGTGTTCCTGACCTATTGGCCTTCCTTGAGTGAAGGTAACCTTTGTTGGTGCCTTAATTTGGACACTTTCACTTCTTAGAACTGAAAGTTGTAACTTATTAAATGCCCCTTTTAAAAAGCCATTCTAGTTCTGGTATATCTCATTCCGGCACCTTGCAAACTAACACAGACACTAACTCAGGTAGTTTGAGAGATGGTAGGAATGGATTCTATTTGGGCAAAGTCTGAGGAACAAAAGGAACAAGAGTCAGGACAATAAGGCATGGCTGCCCAGCAAAGGGCTTCCCACATCATAGCCCTTAATAGCCTGAGCAGAATCCAAGAGCAGCAGTGGTGCAGAGCTACCTGCAGAATTTCAGATGTGCTGAGGTTGAACTTTGCCCCTCAGCTTCAGCCAGAGATGGGATGCCAGCTTTGCCCCGTAGACTGGGTTACAGAAGGGAAAGAGCAGAGGAGGCTGGAGATTCAAGGCAGAATTCTAGAGGATAGGTATGAAGGAAAATAGGGAGAAGTAATACAAGCAAAAGAAGTTGGATGGTGTGGTTGCTATTTGTCTTCAGCAGAGATGCCAGGAGATGAAGAGGTCAAAGGAAAAGGCCAGAAATCCTCCTCAGTTTCCCAGAGGACAAGGGCCCTTCAGGGAAAATTCCTACTAGAATTGGTTTCAGGAAGGGAGAGAGCAGCTGCTCACTGGCGGATTGTGGGCTGGGGACCCTGATTAACAGCTCAGTGGGTACACACCCAAGGGATGGAGCTTCAGAAATTCAAAACCTTGAACTGGGAGGCTAAGTGAACTTCAGATCAACAGAGGAAGGGGATTTATTTTGGAGACTGGGTCATGCAGCTGGCTGGAGTGATTTTGCTCAGTGGCCTAAAGTTAATGCCTATGTTTGTTTCAGGATGTTCAGTTAAAGCAGCTCTGGGATGTGCTGACAGTTCTTGTAAAAGGCACATGTTTGGGGTTGGGTGGGGGTGGGGGCCGATACCAGCCAGTGCTTCTCCTGTACAGAGTGAGTTTTCTCACATCAGGGAGGAAAGACATGTTTTATATTTGGCTCAAGAAATCTTTTTAGAGAAATAATTACTTGGAAATTACTTGCTTAGGATATAGATGACAGAAACTGAAAAATAAAAAGCACCATTCAAGTGTTAGAAAGTGATACATCTTCTTACCCCATTCCCTTCCCAACCACCCTATTCCCACCAAAAAAGAAAAAAATATCATGGTTTTGGTATGCTTACTGGACAAATATTCTTTACTAGATGCAGTGGGGAGAGGCTCAGGTTTGAAGTCAGAGGAGCTAGAATAAAGTCTCGGTTCTAATATTTACTAATACTGCATAATACTGGGCCAATAATTTAATCTCTCTTCTATTCCTTCAATTTTAAAGCTAGCATATGAGTAACACTTACTTTACAGAATTTTAGGATTAAAGGAAATAATGTGAAAATGCACAATAGAAAGGTTAGCTGACTTTACCTATATTATTGAGGAAGTCCTAAATTATTTTCCCATGTGACACTTGGTTTTCCAAGGCACCTACATTTCATGTAGTGCTTCTCTGAACTTGGAAAGCATAAATTAAAAAAAAAAAAAGTCTTATTTTGCTTTTTTTCACTGTTCCTTCAGTCCTTTCCAGCTCTCTCTGCTCCATGGTGTGACTGGATCATCATTTCTTAGACACATACATACTATATACGTCCATATTATGCCCAGTCCCATGCTTCAAATTCTATTTTTTTATATCTTTCCTGGGACAGCGAAAGTAATAATGGAAGATAATTTTTACGTGCATGTGGTACTACCAGTAAATTGACAGATGCTAATGAGAGAACAAAAGCAAACTTCCTATAAGCAAATGAGAGTTGATGTAAAATATAAAATAAAGAATATCTGAAATGTTTTTTAAAATTTTTTTGTTTAAAGTCAATTAAAGGATTTCTCTTTTCCCTTGAAAATACAGAAAAAACCTTAAATGTTTCAGTCAAAGTATTTTTCTGAAACAAAATTGCTATGCATAAATTTTTTTCTTTTAACTCTACATGTATCAAATAGACTCAACTGTTCCTTCACTGCATATAGCATATAACTCAGGTACAAATTTCAAAAAAAGGCTGGACATATTTTATATTTTAATGATAAAACACAGATACTTGTTTTATATGCCCTGGAAAAAAGAAACATAGAACCTTACAAAGAAAGCTTGCCATTTTAAATTTGATTAAACTCTATGCCAAACAAGGACTGGAAAGAGTATGAGGTTTGTACAAACAAACGTTCAAACAACATTTTTCAAATCCACTTAAATGTTCTGAAAAACTTAAATGAGAACCCATGATATTTATTTGCATTCCACCCTTGCATTGAAGTATTAGTTTAAGGTCATGTCTTGGTGCCTGGACCAGAAGTTTTTCTGTTTTTCTTTTTTTTACTTTATTAATTTTTAAAAAAATATGACAAAAAGGAAACACAAACATTCTTTTTTTTTTTTTACATGGGCAGGCACCGGGAATCGAACCCAGGTCCTCGGGCTTGGCAGGCAAACATTCTTACCTGCTGAGCCACCGTGGCCCAACACAAACATTCTTAACATATGATCATTCCATTCTACATATATAATTAGTAATTCACAATATCATCACATAGTTGCACATCCATCATCATGATCATTTCATAGAACATTTGCATCAATTCAGAAAAAGAAATAAAAAGACAACAGAAAAAATAAAACGAAAACAGAAAAAAAAATTATACATACCATACGCCTTACCCCTCCCTTTCATTGATCACTAGCATTTCAAACTAAATTTATTTATTTATTTATTTATTTATTTATTTATTTATTTATTTATTTATTTTTTAACATGGGCAGGCACCGGGAATTGAACCCGGGTCCTCTGGCATGGCAGGCAAGCATTCTTGCCTGCTGAGCCACCGTGGCCCGCCCCTAAATTTATTTTAACATTTGTTCCCCCTATTATTTATTTTTATTCCATATGTTCTACTCCTCTGTTGACAAGGTAGATAAAAGGAGCATCAGACACAAGGTTTTCACAGTCACACAGTCACACTGTGAAAGCTATATCATTATTCAATCATCATCAAGAAACATGGCTACTGGAACACCACTCCACATTTTCAGGCAGTTCCCTCCAGCCTCTCCACTACATTTTGACTAACAAGGTGATATCTATTTAATGTGTAAGAATAACCTCCAGGATAATCTCTCAACTCTATTTGGAATCTCTCAGCCATTGACACTTTGTCTCATTTCACTCTTCCCCCTTTTGTTTGAGAAGATTTTCTCAATCCCTTGATGCTGAGTCTCTTGGGGGTGACTCTTAGGCCTAATTTTAAGTAGGCTTGACCTATCCTTTGTAGAGTTAAGTTTCATGAGAACAAACCCCAAGACTGGGGGCTCAGCCTATAGCTTTAGTTGTTCACACTGCTTGTGAGAATATCAAGAATTCAACTTGGGGAAGTTGAATTTTCCCCCATTCTCACTATTCCCTGAAGGGGACTTTGCAAATATTTTCCGCTCACTGATCAAATCACTCTGAGATTCATTGGGGCATCACTCTGGACAAACCTACAAAAACTCATGCCCTACTCAAGGTTCCATGTATTTATGGTGTTCAACCAACCTATCTACATAAGTTATATTAGGAAATGCACTAGTCAAAATATAAATTTTGTACCAAATAAACATTTTTGCTTTAGTCTCGCACGTAAGTTGAAATTTTAAAATATTAATTACCATCTATTTTTAACACCATGCAGTAATGACATTCCTTTGTTCTTCCTCATGCAAAACATTCCTTTGTTCTTCCTTATGCTAAATGGACCAGAAGTTTTGGTGATGAGTGGCATGGCTCCCCAATCTGTGTTTCGAAGCTCATCTGGACTGAACCCCACTTTGGTCATTTATGTATATGCCAATACCATTTGGAGCCCAATGGTTTCTAAATGAACCAGAACAATCAGAGTTTCTAAAAAATACCCAACTCTATATGCCACCATCTAGCATCTAATTCAGTATAGCTGGGGAGGAGAGTAAGACTCTTTTAAAAATTTTTTCCTAAATGATTCTGATAAAGCCATTGGGTTTGTCATTCTCAAACCCTCATGTGCACAGGAATCACTGGGGATCATATTAAAAGAACCAGGTTTGATTCGGTAGGTCTTGTAAGGGAGCAGAAGTTCCCAGATGATAGTGGTCTGGGGACCACATGTTGCATTTAAATTCTTAGGTCTCTTCATTCTCTCCCAATGTGGAATAGTTTCTCCATCTTTCCATGTCTTTCAGGTCCTTGACAGGTTCAAAGATTAAAGGCCTTACATTTTGTAGGATGGACCTCAAGCTAGGGTCTATCCAACATTTCCTCGTGGTCAAATTTAGGTTATGCTCTCTTGGCAGGAATAGCACACAGAGAAAGAGGCTGGGCTCTGCTCAGGGCACCACATTTGAAGGCTCACGTTGTCAACCCTCTGTACCAGTGGTTATATGAATCTTGACCATCTGGTCAGGTTGGTGTCTACCAGGTTTCTCCATCATAAAGTAATCATTTCCCTGCCTGGTAACCAGTTAGTATTTCATGGGGAAATATTCTAAGATTTCATTAATATCCTGCTCCTCAACCCTCTATCCACCTGCCTTAGTCTCCAATGATAACTACAACACAACTCATCTGCCTCTATGATGGCTGCAAATAAATAAATGATTTATTATATCTATCATTCCTTATATATTGATATTGTATTCTATAATAAGAAAGAGCTTTCCTTTCTTCCTCATTTATTTTTTATTTATATCAGTATAGATTCATGGATTATCATTTTTTCCTTTATATTGGGAACATTACTTTATTTATTTAGAAACTTCTTTATTTTGAAATAATTTCAAATTTATAGGACAGTTGCAAAAATAATACAAAGCCCATACAAAGGACTCCAATATAAACCCAGCCAGATATCAATTTTTAACATTTTGTTACATTTGCTGCATCTTTCTTTCTTTCTATCTAATGTACCTATCTATCACCATCACTACCACCACCACCATCATCATCATCTATCTATTTTCTGAACATTTAGGAGTAGCTTGTTTGCATCATGTTCTTTGAACACTTAATACTTCCATGTATATTTACATAAGGATATTCACTTATGTAACCACCTTTGGTAGTTATTGAGTTCAAGAACTTTAAGATGGATATAAAACAGTACAGTCTATATTCCAAATGTCCCCAAAATGTCCTTTTAGGCATTTTCTCTTCCATTAAGATCCAGTCTAGGATCATGTATTACATTTAATTGGTGTCATCTCTTTAGATTCTTTTTTCTTTAACTGTGGATATATATATATATATATACACACACACACACAACATAAACTTTCCCATCTCAACCACTCCCAAGCATACCATTCAGTAGGGTTAGTCACATTTACAATGTGGTGCTACCCTCACTACCATGCATTACCAGAATCTTCCCACCTCCCCAAACAGAAACCCTACGAAGCTTAAATGGTCTCAAAATGGTTCCTGGGGCTTTCTGGCAAATCTCCATCATTTTGAGCATATCCTTACTTTTTAGCATAATAAGATGTTCTATATTTATCTTTAATTTTTCCTGCCCTGGAATCAGCCATTTTTCCAAGAAGCCATGGTTTCCTTTTAGTGGAAGATGGTATTTAGAATCTCTGCACTCAGTGTGCTCACTGCTTACTGAAGTTCATTGCTTCAGGGCCCTCTGAGGAGACATAGCTAGAAAACATACACACATGCATCTGTAACTATCCATGTGTATATATTAAAAAAAATACATTCTTCCTTCTTTTTTACATTTCCAAGCATCTTTTCCTGATTATCCTGAATATATTTACTTATTTCCTCAATCATTTAGTTATTTACTCAAAGTAACCAATCTTCCAACCATTTAGGTCTTCTCTTTTGCCCACCCTTTCCATGTCCTCTGCATTACCCAGCATCCTTGAGTGCAGGGCGCAGGCTTCTCCCATTCCACTGATGTGCCTCTGTGCAGCTCCCACACCTCTTCACTGTGTGGCAGGCCTACCCCAACTCCTTCACACTCAGAAAAAAGGGAGGGAAAGCTGGGAAGGCTATTCATTCTTTTCAAATGGGTTCAATAATGTTTTATCTTTAAGCTACAATGGTTAGTAAATTCAAAACTATGAACGTAAATTGATCTTTTATTAAAGTATTTTCCAATGAAAAAGTAAATGTTAAAATACTTTAGATAATGTGTGGGTATGTGTGACAACTGAATTTTAAAGTTGTAAAGAATCTTAGAGGTCACTTTGTCAAGAGGCTTCAAATTTAGGGCCACAAAACTTTACGGGGAAGCCTAGGATATAAAACTGAATAAGCCAAGCTGCTCTGGATAAAGAAAGGCTGGATTGCATACAGGGTGTGGAAGAATTTCTCCAAGAAATTTCACTAGGGCTCCTCAGAATGCCATTTCAACACCATCCACCCAGTCCAACTCCTTCAACTCTTAACTAGGAGAAAGCAGGCTTTAGCCACCCAGTTTGCTATTAATCATGTAGCTAACATTATTTCAAATATTTGGCCATACAGATTTGTCGACTGTCCACCTTTGATATATGACCAGAAACCATCCACAGGGCAGGATTTTCATATTCTTCTGAATCTTTACGCAAGAATGTCAGAGGATAGAATTGCATAGGATTGACCCACTGACAGTACAAATTCCAGCTCTTCACAGGAGATACAGGATGACCTCAGATCCTTACTTTTATAACATATTCCCCAAACATTTCAGAATGGCACGGAAGTGAATAGGATATATTCATCCAGCAATTGCAAATAAGGAAGAGAAGTATCTTCCTTTGCTTTGTCAAAAGAAATGAGAACAAACCTAGCTGTCTTTCCATGGTAGAAGGGTAAAGAGTATTCAATAGAATAATATAGAGCTATGAAAATTGATCAAACATAGCTACACATATCAACATGGATGAATTTCAAAATCAAGGTTGAGTAAAAAAAACAAGTTAGAGAAGAATATATACAATTTAATCAAAATCCTCCAATGACTCCCTACATCACTTTTTTTTTTTTGCATGCGTAGGCACTGGGAATCGAACCTGGGTCTCTGGCATGGCAGGCAAGAACTCTGCCTGCTGAGCCACCATGGCCTGCCCACTACATCATTTTGAGTAAATGTAGATGCCCTTAGGATTGCCTACAAGGCTGTATTCTATTGGACCCTCTCCTACCACTTCACTATCCACCCCAATACCCCCCAACTCCCTTCCCCTTAGCTTATACCACCCCAACCATATTGACTTCCCTGTGGCTCCTTGAATATGTCAGGCATGCTCCCCATTCCACTGAGGGCATCTGTACTTGTTATTCCCTTTGCCAGGAATGCTCTTCCCTCAGATATCCAGAGAGCTCACTCCCTCCACCCCTTCTGGTGTTTACTTAGATACCAGCTCCTCAGTGAGGTCTTCCCTCACTATCCTACTTGGGTTGCAAAGTCACTCCTCCCCAATCCTCCCTATCCCTCTTCCCTGCTTTATTTCTTGCCCTAGCACTTATCACAGTATATACTTCAATTATCTGTCTTGTTTGTCATCTGTCTCCCTCTACTTCATGGCAAGGACTCATCTTTTTTCACTGCTATATCCCCAGAGCCTAGAAGAATGTCTGACACATAACAAGCCCTCAAATCAATAATTTCAGACAAATCATTGAATGAACAAAGGAATGGTATTCCAGGAGTGGCCTCAAGAAGCAATCAAAAGTACTAGCCAATTGCAGACAGGAAGAAGAGGTCATTTCCAATTATTCTGAACCAGAAGGGTTATTTTTGACAGCCTGCCTCTGAGATATAATCCTATATAATTCTAGTTGACAGGTGAACCCATTTAGAAGTCTGGAGATTCATTTTGTGGCTGGTTCTCCTGGAAAGGGCATTAGGATGCTGCCCCATTAATAATGAAGTGTTTCAAAGAAGCCACAGTATATTTGTATCCTGGTCGAGGGAGTCAACTGGCAACTTCCACTTTCAGATTCTTGGGGCTTGGCTGGTCCTCTCTTCCATGTTCTATTCATGTAGTCATGCAGCAAATACGAAACATCATCTAAGTGACAGAACTGCATGGGGGCTTCATTTGTAGAACTTTATTCTTTTTGCTAAACTGAACGTTAAATACTTATTTATATACAACAGTAATTCATATTCATTCTCCTTCTCTCTTTCTCTCCCCTACTTCACACCCCAAGGCCCTGGTTTAATCTTTATTATTTAAAGTAATACAAGTTGTTGTAAATATATCATTCTGTTCTTCAAAAAATGAAAATCCCTCCCTCTTCCCCTCATTATGGGTCACCACAATAATAAAATGTCTTGGCCGACTCTGCACATGAAAAGGTGAGAGTCCCCTGGGGAATGGAAAGAACGGTCAAGGGGAGAAGAACATTCCAGAAGTCTTTATTACTTTTATATATATATAAGGGATTGCCAAGAATCTCAATTTTCAAATGTCTGTAGCACATCACTCTTGTCAAAAACTTGGCTGATGCAACATGTATTCAAGAAAGACATTCTAAGGGTCATGCCAGGCATTCATTCCTTAGATTTTCTAAACTTCTTCCCTGTGCCAAGTTAGACTGTCAGTAAGCAATACACCTGGACTAGATTAACGTAGTTAGCTCCCTACACACATATCTTTAGAGGGCCATGCTTTCAAATCATAACCTTCCCTTTTATTGAGCGTCAGTATGATGCAAGGGAGAATGTTTCTCCATGTTTTTTGGTCAAAATACTATTTTCTGAAACATACATGCAAAATGGTCCTCCCAGAGTTCAGTTCTAGGAGTCAGCTTCAATTTCCTGATAATTGTTATGCTGCTGCTTCTTTACCTTCTTTCTTGTCTTCTTTTCCCTCCTGCTCTCCCCTCTATCTCCTCCTTTTTCAGATAATGATATAACCCATAATGTCCTCCCTTTTGCCTTTGTAAGGTTTAGGAGGCGAAAGACAGAAGAGGCAGACCAAAAAAAACCTTAGAGTGAGCGAGTTTATTCCTGCGCTCCCGGGCAGAGCTCACAGAACTCCAGGTGGGGAGTTGCAAGCTCGCCGCTGGGTCCTGGTATGGGTTGTTTTTAAGCAAGGGGGTTAGGTGAAGGGGCAGCGCATTTTACACAGCTTGAGTCATGATGACCTTCCCTGTCCCCCTGACCTAACAGCCTTATCTACCAAAAAACTCTGACCAACTTCTGAATTCAATGGTATCACTTTCTCTTGGTCTAGGCATTCTAGAGAAGATATGCTTTTCATACCCCATTCTTGCATGATCCTACTAGCCCTTTTATCTGTTTTAGAAGCTTCCTCACTTTTTTTTTGCAAATAGGTAGACCATCCGTGAAACATATACAAACAGTCCAGCACTGACATTTTACAATTTACAGGTGAGGAAATAAGGCCAGGAGAAGTTGCCTTTGCTAAAAGTCACAACTAGGTAGTAGAAACTTTCAGGCTAGAACTGAGGGTTCCCATTCATTCTATTACCCTACATTGCTTACATGAATTAATATTTCTTCTGACTTTACATGTTGTAGATATCCATACAACTTTTTTCATTTTTGTTTGCCTTTTGGGGAGAGAAATAAAAACTTGGCCTGCATGATCTTCCCTCCACTCATCAACATCAATATACAAGGTTGGCAGGGTCCAGAAGGGAGGGAGATATGCTTTCATATCTTTTCATCTATGCTTACAAAGACCCAGCTCCAGTATCCTTACCAAATCCACTTAAGACCCGAGACATGATTATGGGGATGCAGACAAAATACCTTTAGGCATCAAGGTGTTTCTGCTTATTGTATTTTTCTTTTGTGGAGTGTGTGGTCATTAAAAAAAGGATACAATGAGCTTAATGCGGACTGAAGAACTCTATGTTTTAAGATTTAAAATGATAATTCATATTCCCAAACCGAATGTGAACAATTTGAGTTAAAATAATAATTCCTGCCTAAGACATTAATATGAAGTAAATCTATCTTCTTTTTAATGTTTCCTTTTATGAAGAAATATGCTAAATATAAAGATGCTAAATATAAAGGGTCTTAGACACTTTAATTTCAGTAAATATTCAGAGTAAACTAGCAGGTGTTCATAAACCCTGTGAAGGAAGAGAGTCAAAATTGGGAGCAGTCACTTACATGAAACAATTACAATATGCAAATTCATAGTGCTAGAAATTAAATTACAGGCTACCAGGTCTGGGATGGGCGTGGAACCTGAGAAGTTAGTTCTTGATGGGTTCAGAGTTTGTTTGGGGTGATGGAAAAATTTTGGTAATGGACAGTGGTGATGGTTGCACAATATAGTGAATGCAATTAACACCACTGAAATTTATACTTGAAAGTGATTAAAGTAGGAAATTTTATGTTATATATATTTTATCACAATAAAATTTTTTTTTAAATGCAAGAGCAGAGAGTGTGACAGAGCCATGGTTCGACCTGTTGCAACCATTTATGGTGGTACAGGGGCTGTGGGTGCACAAGGATTACCTGCTTCCCAGTCCTCCCCCTTGCCAACTATGTGAACAGGAACATGTTTTCTATGGTTTGGAGCTTCAGTGTTCCCATCTATAAAATGGAAACAACAATACCTCTGCCCTAGGCTGTGCAGAGATTAAATAAGGCCATGTGTGAAGCATGCAACATAGTGCTTGACCTGCTTAAGTGCTTAACTGATGACAGCTATGGCAATAATTGAGTTAGGTTAGAGAGATTATTGCAGTGAGTCGATAACAATTTCACTTAACCAGCTAGGCAAGAGTCATAAAGAAAAACTTGAGGTGAAGCTGTAGTTGTGGAAGGCACTAAAGAGAGACTAAGTAAATTAAGCTGAGGACAGACTTGACTCCCTAGAGTTGAGGTAGCTATAGAGTTGACGGTTTTCAGACTGAAACTGTGATGAGCCAGATTTATGTGGGGATGAATCAAATCCATGAATACACTCTGTACCTGGTAATTGTATAGCTTTACTGTACTTATTATAGCTTGTAGCTAAAGGGCCAAGATTTCTTCACAATGTCATCAAGTCATAAATGGCCAACTGGGCCTTAAAATGTGCCAAAGTTCCCCGGGAGGGTAATAACGGGGAAAGGCTACAGTCCTAAGGTCAGGGCCCAAGAGGAAAAAACCCTGACAAATTGAGTGGTTGGCCGTTGTGAGTCCTGGGGATGGCGGTGGTGGGGAGGGCTTCTGTGGGGGGCAGGGGTGGTGTCAAGTTCTTGGCGCAGTTTTGTCACAGACAGTGATTTGGATCTGAACATAAAAACATCTCGCCAGAAACTTTCTGTTACAGGAAGCTCACTAGAAAGCAAGGAAAGATTAAACTGCTACGTAGCCTTTAAAGGCATGGCTATTATCTTAGGGAGGGAGGAAAGGGTATTTGCTGCCAGGAGTAAATTAAGTTGATAAAAGGAATACGGGAGTTTTCCCTTGATGTACAAGATCTTGACTGACTGATCTAGATGTCCCAGATGTTTGTTATAGGGATATATTCTTCACAATATACAAAATATTGGGTTCTAGAACATACATAGTTTGATCTCATTTGCAGAATTGTTCTTACTTAACTTGAAACATACAAATAAATAACATGTAAAAGAACAAATTTAAGAAAAAGAACAAATTAAAATAAAGATAGATTTTGTTTTTAACTTGGTTGAAAGAGTGGGCTTTGATTTTGTGTCCAATTTTCTGAATAATTAATTGCTAGATTAATTTTTATATCAATCTGTTCTCCATATTTTAACTTTTAAAAAGGAAATGAATCTAAAATTTATTGTCATCTTTCTCTTTAAGTATCAAGACTGGAATTATTCTCAATAAACAAATATCTAAAAAATCATGATAAATGTCCCATTTGAGAACCACATAACCCAAAGTTATACAATTTTTTAAAGACCATATCTTGTTACAAATTTCACCGAGATTAAATTGAAATTATTCACAGAATATTTTTCAGTGGAGCAGTTTTCTAAATAAGTTAATTAAATTCTAGACCTTTTGGTTTCTTTTTATTTTGTGAGAGGAAATAAGCTTTCAAGTAAACTTTTTAGATTTACATAAAAATCACAAAGATAGTACAGAAATTTACCCTTTTATTAACATCTTATATTAGTATGGTATATTTTCCACAATTAATAAACCAATATTGATAAATTATTATGATCTGAACGCCATGCTTTATTCAGATTTCCTTAAATTTTACCAAATGCCCTTTTTCTGTTTCAGCATCTCATACAGGATAATACTTGACATCATGCCGCTTTAGTCTCCTTTTGGCTGTGACAGCTTCTCAGAATTTTGTTGTGTTTTATGACAGTGACAGTTTAGAGAAGAGTGGGCTAGGTATTTTGTAGTCTGTCCTTCAATTGGAATATATCAGATATATTTCTCATGGTAGGACAGGGAATCATGGCTTATGGGGAGGAAGACCACAGAGGTAACGAGTCATTCTCATCACACTATATCAAGGGTACACGCTACCAACGTGACTTATACTGTTGATGCTAAACTTGATCCTCTGGCCGAGGTCAGGTTTCTTTATGGTAAGGTTACTCTTTTTTAAATTCCTTTTCATACTGTATTCTTTGGAAGGAAGTCACTATGCACAGCCCACACAATGAATAGGCAGTTCTGCTCACACTTTGGGGGTGGTATATCGACATAAATTATTTGGAGATCTCTCATGTGGGAGATTTGTCTATTCTCCCCTATTTTTCAATTATTTATTTATATCAGTATGGACACAAGAATATTTAATATTTTAGGTTATAATCCCAAACTATTTTGTTTATTTTGCTGTTCGAATTGCTCCAGTTTTGGCCACTGGGAGCTCTTTTATGTGACTCCTGTGTCCCTTTGACATACTCCCACCATTATGCCTCACTTTCTGGCATACCAGGTGCTCCAGGCTCATCTTGCATATTTCCTGCCCCAGTTCTAGAAGGAGACATTTCTCCAAGCAGCCCTTGTTCCTTTAATTGGAGAATGGTATTAGAAACCAAGAACTGGATGGTTAGGTGTGCTTACTGCTGCTGGAAAATCAGCTACCTCTAGGCTCTCTCTGCTGACATAGCAAAGAAATACATGTGTGTATACTATCCCATATATATATATATACACACAACTGTATAAATATCTCTATATGTAACCATCTGCACATTCATATTGATGTCAAAGAAATAACTTTTGCTTATTTCTTATGCCGTTCTGTTCATAACTTGGAAAAAAGTAAATCCCAAATTTGAAAAAATTAAGTTGAAATTATTACTTTGTCAGCTTTTCTTACCAATCCATCCACTCTAATTGCAGTGGAGCATTTTAGAGATCCATCCTCCTAACTGCTGCACATTCATTCTGAATGCCTTACCCTAGGGACACTACTGGTGTATTTCTCCCACAGTACATCATGCTGTCTATCATGCTGACTCCACTACTGGTGAATTCCATCAAAGAGGGACATTTTTCTTTATAAAACTGACTCACACTTGGTGATTTATATCTTGGTTATTTATCTGCTTCTGTGAAAAGTTCAAAAACTGGAGCCAAAACAAACTACAGAATGCATTTAAGGCAAAACCTCTTGCTGCTTTAGACTTGCTATAACTCACATTGTCTGCCAAGATGTAGGGAAAAAAAATGAAACATTTAACTATGTGGGAAGCAGGTTTTACATTAGATAACTGGGAGTAATCATTATCATCAGCAGCAGGAACAGCATTTCTTCCTTGGGTATAGCGTTTTACATTTACAAAGCACTTCACTTCTCCACATCCTGTTTCACTTTTACTTCTATTCATACAACAATTCTGAGAGAGCAATAGGGCAGGGATTGCTGTCTTATTTACAGATGAAACTGAGATTCCTGACAAGTGTTGGTGAGAATGTGGAATAACCAGAACTCTCACACATTGTTGTTAAGAAAGTTAAATGATAGAGTTGCATTGTAAAACACTTTGCAAAACAAGTTCAGTATTTAACCAAGAGAAATGAATACCTATATCCATCTGTTGCAAATGTTTTTAGTGGTGTTATTCATAATAGTAAAACAAATGGAAACCACCCAAATGTCCTTCAACTGGTGAGCAGACAAATAAACGTGATAGATCCATGCAATGGAATACTACTCAACTATAAAAGGAACAAATTATTGACATATGCAACAGCATGGATGGACTTCCAAAGCTCTTTTCTAAATGAAAAAAATCAGACTCAAAGGCTACCTACTGGGCGGGCCATGGTGGCTCAGCAGGTCGACATCTTGCCTGCCATCCTAGAGATCCAGATTCATTTCCCGGTGCTTGCCCATGTAAAAAGAAAAAAAAAAGGCTACCTACTGTAGATTTCATTTATATGATGTTCTAGAAAAGGTGAAAGGATAAAGACAGAAGTCAGATCAGTAGTTAACAGAGATTTGAAGTAGGGAGAGGAGACTGAATATGAGGGACAAAGAAACTTTTGGGATAAGAGGTATTTTCTCTATTTTGATTGTGGTGGTGATTACACAATTACATGCATTTATCAAAACTCGAATTTTACAGTAAAAGCGGTGAATTTCACTTTATGTAACTTACACTTTAACTTGAAAAAAAGAATCAAGATAATCGAAAACCCAAAGGTTTTCCACTAGAGAAATCAAATCCAAACCACAATGAGATACTACTTTACACCCACTAGGATGGCTACTATAAAAAAGGCAAATAATAACAAGTGTTGATGAGGATGTGGAGAAATCATAATACTTAGATATTGCTGGTAAGGATGTAAAATGGTGCATTTACTTTGGAATAAAGTTTGGCAATTCCTCAAAATGCTAAATATAGAGATATACAAACTAGCAATTCTAGTCTTAGGTATATATCCAAGAGACAGGAAAATGTAAGTCCACAAAAAAACATATGCATGAATATTCAGACCAGCATTACTTATAATAACCAAAAGGTGGGAAGAATTCAAATGGCCATCAAATGAAGACTGGATAAAGAAATGTGTTACATCTATTTAATGGAGTATTATTCAGTATAAAAAAGAACTGAAGAACTGTTGCATGCTACAACATGAATGAAGCTAAAAAATTATGCTAAGCAAAAGAAGCCAGACATAAAAGGGCACATATTGTATGATTCCATTTTTATGAAATGCCCAGAATAGGCAAATCCATTGGGACAGAAAGTAGATTAGTGATTGCTAGGAGCTGGAGTGAGGGGGGAAATGGAAAGTGACTGCTAACAGGTATGGGTTTCTTTATGGAGTAGTGAAAATATTCTAAAACTGATTGTGGTGATGGCTGCACAACTCTGTAAACATACTAAAAACTATTGAACTGTATACTTTCAGTGGGGGAATTTTATGTGAAATATATAAGTGAAAACTCAATCTGTTAAAAAAGTCAAACTGAAAACAACAAATAACTAGGAAATATTACAAGAAGGAGAGAAAATACAAGAGGTAGGGGGATTGGGAATTCTGGGCTAGTATCAGTGCCACTTCATTATGAATAATGGTGTCCATTCTTCCTAAAACCCTCCTGCCTTAAGAGCTTTCTGATCACTCTGAGCTGACAGTACAGCTGCCTCTCTCCTGGGGACAATGCCCACATGCAACAAGCAGACTGAGTGTGGATCTGATAAGAAATTACTATCTGAAAGGAATGAAGAGGATAATACTTTACAATAAAATGTAGAAGACGGCATAAATAGATCCCCTACCATAACCCATACCCCAGGCTTTTGGCTGTTGATTGTCAGATTCAGTTAATTTCCTTTCCTTATAAATAGGAGTATATAGCATGGGGGCATACTAGATTTAGTATATTTAAGATTCCTCTTGTACATTAAGCATCAGAGATTTATAATAACAACAGATGACATTTATTGATCATAACAACCCTACCAAGCAGGAAAGATGATCCTCATTTGACAGATGGGCAAAGGAAGGCCCAGTGACACTTAATTAACTTGCCCTGGGTCACATAAGCAGTGCAGGTCAGATTCAAACTCGCTGCCATCTGACTCCGGAGCTCAAGTTTTAAGTAGCATTGGTGAAAATCTGGTCTAATCCATTGTGGTATGAGGTAGAAATTCATGCCCAGAGAGGGTAAAGCTCTTGTTCAACATCACACACTAGCTTAAGGCAGACAAAGATGATTCTGTTTCTGTGGCTTCTTCTAGATTTATGGTACAGAGCTAAAAGAAATTCTAGGAGCTCAGGTTCATAGTTGATAGTATTCCAACTGAGGTCCTAAAGC
This sequence comes from Tamandua tetradactyla, assembly GCF_023851605.1. NCBI lineage: Eukaryota > Metazoa > Chordata > Mammalia > Pilosa > Myrmecophagidae > Tamandua > Tamandua tetradactyla. Next base: position 50,829,866 of record NC_135339.1, read on the forward strand.
TATGGCAAACAGATGGATGTTTATTGTTTTCTTTAAGGATTTCTAAGAAAGAAGTTTTCAAAACCTTTAGGAAGTTATATTGCTGACAGAATGCCACTGTTTTCTTCTACTTTTGTCTTCCCAAGAGAAAGGGAATCACCAGGTGTGGCGTTATCCTCTTAAAACATAAGTCATCCTATGTAATATCTCTTCGAAAAGAAACAAACAAAAACCAAAAAGCCAAATTCCTAATTCTTAGGGTGGCATTCCCAGCCCCAAACTTCCGTTCCCATTCCATCTCTTAGTACATTCCTTCCCACAGGGATTTTTTTTTTTCCTGGAGGGAAGCAGAATTGGATCTCTAGGGTTTGGACAATTAGTCCTTAAAGCATGACGTCCTAGATCTAAATGAGCCCTGTCAGAGGCCATGTGAATGAGCCCCTCACCCTTTCTTTCTAAGACAGTGATTCTCAATTTGGGGAGGAGAGTGGTGACAGTTTTGGCTGGGTTTGGGGCAAAGCAGGGAATATACAATACAATATGTAGGGCAGAAGGGAAAATACAATGTTTGCAAACTGTATATTCAGCATTATACATGCTTTGATTTGTTTTTATTCATGCTGTCAAATATATTTTAAAATTTCAAATATTATTAAAGGTGGATATAAGATTTTTTAAACATTTATGAAAGAAGAATGGGTTGAAAATGGTACAAAAATTTTCTTTAGATCCAGTTTCTATATTTTACGAATCTAGATTCAGACAATAGAACCAACCTAAACATTAGCACCACTATCTACCACCTTTGTTGTTTTTTTTTTTTTTTTTTGGCATGGGCAGGCTCCGGGAATTTTGCATGGGCAGAAATCCGGGTCTCTGGCACAGCAGGTGATAATTCTGCCACTGAGCCACTGTTACCTGCCCTCTACCACCTTTTTTAACCATTGAAAGAGCCCACATAAATATGTTGGGCTGTTCAAAATGGTGGCTTCCATTTCCCCCAAACTTCTTAATAATTGTAAATGGTGATCTTAAATGTTACAGTATTGGAAGCAAGGACAATTTCCTTATCTGTTCTAAAAGTAAGTGATCTAGGGCTATTAATTTTCTAGAATAATTAGTTTCTTCATTAGTTATTTATTGAGTATTTGCGTCTGGGTCAATCACCATGGTAAGCATATTCTCCAAAATTATCTCCTTTAATTCTTGCAACAACCTTATATGTTAGATGTGCATCATTCGCACAGTTTTAGAGGAGACAAGTATAGAATAGTTAAGTAACTTGTCTGGGGTCACACAGACAGTAACTGGTGGAGCTGAGATTTGAATTCTTAACCAGGGCTGACATAAGCACATACTATATGAATGGTACCCTCTGAATTTATGTAGTGTTTATATGCCATTTACCATAGAATGCAATGGTAAATCAATCCACATTGATAGATGGGAAGGATACAAACAGAGAAGACTGACTAGATACTTTTTTGTGTAGACTCTTCAGTGTGGCTAAAATGCCTGGATTCTTCCAGAGGAAGGGGCTCATATCTCTTGAAATTGCTACAGAGACAAGGAATTAATTTGAAAATCAAGTGGGTGAATGTAGTTGTTTGTTAATAATTGTCACATAATTCCCCTGGGAAAGGATGGAAAAAACATTAGCTGAAGCAGGATATTTGGTTTTGTGTGGATTTTTATCAGCAGAATATCTGGTTCCCTCACTGGCAAGGATAACAAAAAGTTACTTGTATTTGACTAACCTAATAGGTATCTTGCCTTGTTTGGTATAAGAACAGTAACTTAAGTTGCTGTATCTGGCTTGGAATTCTACTTGAATATAATTATATCTTAAAACACTGTGAAATAAACATATTTGTGACTGTTACAGGTGTTAAAAAGGAAATCACACTATGAAATGCAATAATAATTTGCTTTTTTAAAAAGAGACTTGATACCATACTTCAGATTTAGATTCCTTATCTCATCTATCAGTTGGTGACCAAGCTATTGAGAACCCCAGCAGGGAAGCCCTCCTTGTGTTTATATAGTAGAAGAGAGAATTAGTTTCAACCCATTTGCAGAAGTGGATTTCAGAGGAAAATATCTAACAAAGTTGTTAAACCCAGTGGAGGAAGAAGAGAAAAGCTAGGCTGATTATATATCTGAGCACTGTCATTTTGAAATTCACTTTGGCCCCCAGAGTATAAATATACTTCAGTATTTTTGTTAGCATTGCCAGAAAATCAGCAAGTGCTCACTTTCTTTTGCCAACAAAAGCATAACTCTCTGTGCAAAAATTTTCTGCACATTTATAAACAAGAACATTTAGAAAATCCCCTCTTGCTGAGAGATATGACAACAGATATATTTAACTGTGCTGTAAAATAAAGCAGGTACAGAGAATACCATTGGGTTCATTAAGCACAGGAAAAGTTTTTATGTCTCTGTTTTTACATAAACTTACAAGTCTTCCTATCCACTCCCCCCCAATACCTTCTCTTTAATGTGCTAGTCCCATGAGCTGCCACCCAAGTTTCACCTTTGTTTGCTGCCAGACTTCTCCAAAGTATTCACCAATCCATTATCCATATTTTCTCACCACTGGCTAGGGTGATAGCAGTCTCCAAGTGATCCATGACCCACTACTTAAATCTCAGGCAAAAATTTTTCTTCCCCACAGGATCTCCCAGTTGAAAAAAGACTGCTTCAGCACCTATATCAGTAATTGACAGACTTTTTCTATTAAGGGCCAGATGATAAAATTTTAGGCTTTGTGAGTCATTTGATCTCAGTCCCAACTACTCAATAGTGCCATTGTAGCACAGAAGAAGCCACAGACAATATATAAACTAATAGCTGTGCACAAATAAAATTTTATTTATGGATGCTGAAATTTGAATTTCATATAATTTTCACCTCTCCAAGAATATTATTCTTCTCTCGAACTTTTTCAATCATTTAAAAATGTAAAAAGAACATTCTTAGCTTAACAGGTTGTATACAAAAACAGGTAGTAGGGCAAATTTAGAAAATGGGGTGTAGGTTGACCTAGGTCAATCTCTCAACCAAAACCACGAGTTTCTTCCTAGTTTTGTTGCCAGTCAGTCAGCAAGCCAACCAGCCTCTGTGTGAAACTTCTCCAGTTATGAGAAGCTTCCTACTTCAGGATACAGCCTGTCCTAAGGTTGAGATGAAATCTATTATCCCACATCTCCTAATAAATAGACCTAGTTCTGCCTGCTAAAGGTAAGAAATAACTCAACTCCAATTTCATGGCTATCCCTCAAATATTCAAACATACCTATCTTAAGTAAGTAAGAAGTAAGAAGACTTACTTCTAAGCCAAATAGTCCAACTGTTGTTTGTACAAACCTGTTTTTTTTAGTGTCCTCCTTGCTCTGGTCTATAGAAATCCTCCTGCAAATGTGGCCTCAGGATACAACCCGTCCTTCAGGTGTGTCCTGTTTAGGGGAGGAGTGTAATGCTATAACACCTTGTGTTCATTCTACCATTTTTGACTATCAGTGAAACTTTCTAACTTCCCAGGCTTAGGATCATGTGATACTCGTTTTTAAATTTTCCCTTGGTTACCACTGTCCACACTTCCTGATTCTTCAGTGATGCCCACATTCTCCTCAGAATCTTTTACTATCCCCTGTGATAGTGGGTTTTACCAAAACTGGATTCTTGAAGCCTGTGATCTCTCTCACACTTGGTGTCTTAGAGAAGAGGCTAATTCTCAGAGACCACCCATTTCTCCTATACGAATTATTACAGATTTGTGTCTGAAGACCTGATCTAATATATGAGTTCCAGTCTCCTACCTGCCACTGCATAGAGGTCATCCACTTAAAGGTCTTGGTTTACTTTCACGCTGAAGCATTGCATATCCCAGACTCAATCTTCCCATATAAGCTGATGACAATGATGATGATAATAGAAATAAAAAATACCATTTATTGAGTACCTAGTGTGTGCAAGGCTAAGGAATTATTACCTTAACCTTTACAACAACCTATTAGGAGAACACTCTTAGTCCCTTTCACAGTTGGAGAAGTAAAGTAATTTGACCAAATCAACTGTGCATTATAATAAGTAACAGGCTGGATTTGAACCCTTGTCTGACTCAAAGTACGTACTCTTTATTTATTTATTGCACGGGCAGGCACCGGGAATCGAACCCGGGCCTCCTGCATGTCAGGCGAGAACTCTGCCACTGAGCCATCACCGCACCGCCTAAAGTATGTGCTCTTATGCACCTTGGATGGTCTTTTTAACTGCCGAGATGATGTCGCAGGTGCCCCATTTCTTCCAAATGCTCCACCTGGAAAGTCTGAAATTAGGCTTTACACTTCCCTCTCCTCCTTCAGTCTTGCTACATAGACAATCACTGAAAATACTGGGATACTTTTCTTTTAAACAACTGGAAGTCATCTTTCCTCTTATTGTCACTACTGTTGTAAAGCAAGCCCCGTGTTATCTCTTGTGGTTTACTGTAATGCTCTCTTGACATGCCCTCCCATATCCAGTCTCCATCTTTAAAACATGTGCATTCCTGCTCAGAATATGTCTGATCAAGCTGGTTCTTACTTGAAACATCCTCTATAGCATCCACCTCTTCACTCATTTGTTTGATGTACCTTGGCACTATCCAGCCCTAATAGACTGGAATCCTCATGCAGTGGGTAGTGGAGGAGGAGAGGTAGAACAGATGTTATCTCTCATGCAATTTAAATATTTTACATGTGTATCTTATGTTTCTTAATAATTTTTGTAGGGTGGTTTTAAGAGCAGTGTGTTCCACAAAACCAGAAAAAGGTCAGGAAAATAAAATTTCAGGTTAAACACATTTTTGAGAAAAGCTGGCTAATTAAAAGGATCTTTATTCTTGGACTTCTCAAACCTCTATTATGCTAATATGTATTGAGAATACCAACATACAAGGGGAAAAGAGCTTTTGTGAAAGGGGTTTCTGAATCACAAATGTTTCTTTTTTCCTTTTTCCTCCAGAACATGTTGAGAAGCCAGAGTTTTTACAGTTTTTCCTAAAAACTGTTTTTAGGAAACAGTAGAATAGTTTTTAGGAAAAGCTACTCCAGGAGCATCTATCAAAGTGCTAGGCACACCATGTGTGTGTGTGTGTGTGTGTTGGGAAGTGGGTGATATGGGAATTCTGTACTTTCTGCATGGTTTTTCTGAAGACAACTTCTCTAATAATAATAATAAAAAAGGGCCTTCTTTTAAAAATGCTAGGCCCAGATAAGCCCTAAAACCTAGAGGTACCAGTCTCTTGAAGAACATCAACCAGTTGCATTCCCTGGCCTCATAACATTGACACCCCTTCTCAGCATGAAGAAGTTAGAATGGTCTTTGTCCAAATAACCCTGAAGATTTAGACAGTGATCAAATGACATGGAGAAGCTGCAGCTGAGAAGTTAGGATTTAACAAATAAGATTATGACTACTGAATCATTATATAGATATTTCTTTTTCATTTCTAGTGTAATAGAACAGCCAAAAGGAAGTAACTGAAATTGTTGAACTATAACCCATACTATACTTGGACATTTTCTCTATAACTACTTGTTAAACTGTACTTTGAAATATATATGTTATATTTCACAATTTAAAAAAATATATTTTAAAAATGCTAGATCCTCTCTCTATAAGCCACACAGTAATGGAACTCACTGCCACCTGCCCCCACCCCTTTACGTGGGATATAACTTCCAGGGGTGTAAATCTCCCTGGCAATGTGGGACAGAAATCCCAGGATGAGCCAGAACCTGACATCAAGAGATTGAGGAAACCTTCTTGACCAAAAGAGGGAAGAGAGAAATGAGAAAAAATAAAGTGCCAGTAGCTGAGATATTTCAGAGTCGAGAGGTTATCCTGGGGCTTATTCTTAGACATTATATAGATATCCCTTTTTAGTTTATAGCGTAGGGGAGTGTCTGAGGGGAAGTACCTGAAACTGCAGAGCTGTGTTCCAGTAGCTTTGTTTCGTGAAGATGATTGTATAATGATATAGCTTTTACAATGTGACTATGTGATTGTGAAAACCTTGTGTCTGATGCTTCTTTTATCTAATGTATGGACAGATGAGTAAAAAATATGGATAAAAATAAACAAATAATAAGGGAGACAAAGGTTAAAATAATTTGGTAGATGATCAATGAGAAGGAGTGGTAAGGGGTATGGTATGTATGAGTTTTTTCTTTTTTATTTCTTTTTCTGGAGTGATGCAAATGCTCTAAAAATGATCATGGTGATGAACACAACTATAGGATGGTATTGTAAGCCACTGATTATACACTATGCATGGAATGTTTGTATGTTAGATTTTTTTTTAAAAATGCTAGGCCCACAATAGGGGTGAAAGGCAATGATAATGGAGGAGGAGAAGCCCTGGATTTGGAGTTGGAAAGACAGATAGGATATCACATCCACATTCAGTGTGGTCATTTAAAGATTAAATGAGGTAATATGTGAAGAGCTCTCTGTAACTGTAAAGGAATGGTATAAATGTGAATATTATTAAATAGGTTGAATTTAAGTATACTTTAAGCATTTCTCCCAAGATTGGCTGTTGATTCCTCCAGCTAAAAATTAAGAAATCATATTTTGTATAGCTATAAATAACTTCTTAGAAAGTGTTAGATTGAAGGCCTATACAGATTTCTATTTTCTCCCCTTCCAGGAAAAGAATTTTCTCAAATATGAGATGATTTTACTTTTCAATGAAGAGAATGTTTTACAAATTATAAAATGACTCTCTCATATAAGATAAGACAGCCTTAACATGAAATGGATGATGAAAGTGTTTGAAGGGGAAAGAGAGGTGTGGTTTAAAGGGGACTAGGGCATCACAATGGCAGCAGGTACACAGCGAAAGGGGGGAGGGAGTAAGGAGGGAGGGCAGAGAAGTAAGGTGGCTGGAAATACCAGCAAACCTCTTTTTTTTTTTTTTTTTGTGCAGAATTTTTTTTGTGTGTGTTTATTTTTTATTTATTTATTTTTTAACTTTTTTTATTAATTAAAAAAAAGAAAAGAAATTAACACAACATTTAGAAATCATTCCATTCTACATATGCACTCAGTAATTCTTAGTATCATCACATAGGTGTATGATCATCATTTCTTAGTACATTTGCATTGATTTAGGAAAAGAACTAGCAAAACAGCAGAAAAAGATATAGAATGTTAATATAGAGAAGAAAATTAAAATAATAATAATAATAAAAAAAATATATATATATATAAAAAGGAAAAAGAAAAAACAAAAACAAAAGATACAAACAAACAAACAAACAAAAAACTATAGTTCAGGTGCAGCTTCATTCAGTGTTTTAACATAGTTACATTACAATTAGGTATTATTGTGCTGCCCATTTTTGAGTTTTTGTATCTAGTCCTGTTGCACAGTCTGTATCCCTTCAGCTCCAATTACCCATTATCTTACCCTGTTTCTAACTCGTGATGGTCTCTGTTACCAATGATATATTCCAAGTTGATTCTCGAATGTCGGTTCATATCAGTGGAACCATACAGTATTTGTCCTTTAGTTTTTGGCTAGACTCACTCAACATAATGTTCTCTAGGTCCATCCATGTTATTACATGCTTCATAAGTTTAGTCTGTCTTAAAGCTGCATAATATTCCATCGTAGGTATACACCACAGTTTGTTTAGCCACTCGTCTGTTGATGGACATTTTGGCTGTTTCCATCTCTTTGCAATTGTAAATAATGCTGCTATAAACACTGGTGTGCAAATGTCCGTCTGTGTCTTTGCCCTTAAGTCCTTTGAGTAGATACCTAGCAGTGGTATTGCTGGGTCGTAATCCATTCTGCCAGTCTATGTCTTTTGATTGGGGAATTCAGTCCATTACCTTTTAGTGTTATTACTCTTTGGATAATATTTTCCTCTACCATTTTGGCTTTTGTATTATATATATCATATCTGATTTTCCTTCTTTCTACACTTTACTCCATACCTCTCTCTTTTGTCTTTTCGTATCTGACTCTAGTGCTCCCTTTAGTATTTCTTGCAGAGCTGGTCTCTTGGTCACAAATTCTCTCAGTGACTTTTTGTCTATAAATGTTTTAATTTCTCCTTCATTTTTGAAGGACAATTTTGCTGGATATAGAAGTCTTGGTTGGCAGTTTTTCTCTTTTAGTAATTTAAATATATCATCCCACTGTCTTCTAGCTTCCATGGTTTCTGCTGAGAAATCTACACATAGTCTTATTGGGTTTCCCTTGTATGTGACAGATTGTTTTTCTCTTGCTGCTTTCAAGATCCTCTCTTTCTCTTTGACCTCTGACATTCTAACTAGTAAGTGTCTTGGAGAACACCTATTTGGGTCTATTCTCTTTGGGGTGCGCTGTACTTCTTGGATCTGCAAATTTAGGTCTTTCATAAGAGTTGGGAAATTTTCAGTGATAATTTCTTCCATTAGTTTTTCTCCTCCTTTTCCCTTCTCTTCTCCTTCTGGGACACCCACAACACGTATATTTGTGCGCTTCATATTGTCATTCAGTTCCCTGATCCCCTGCTCAAGTTTTTCCATTCTTTTCCCTATAGTTTCTGTTTCTTTTTGGAATTCAGATGTTCCATCCGTCAGTTCACTAATTGTAGCTTCTGTCTCTTTAAATCTACCACTGTAGGTATCCATTGTTTTTTCCATCTTTTCTACTTTGTCCTTCACTCCCATAAGTTCTGTGATTTGTTTTTTCAGATTTTCTATTTCTTCTTTTTGTTCAGCCCATGTCTTCTTCATGTCCTCCCTCAATTTATTGATTTCGTTTTTGAAGAGGTTTTCCATTTCTGTTCGTATATTCAGCATTTGTTGTCTCAGCTCCTGTATCTCATTTGAACTATTGGTTTGTTTCTTTGACTGGGCCATATCTTCAATTTTCTGAGCATGATCCGTTATTTTCTGCTGGTGTCTGGGCATTTGATCAGATTTCCCTGGGTGTGGGACCCGGCTGGTTGAAAGGTTTTTCTGTGTAATCTCTGGGCTCTGTTTTTCTTTTCCTGCCCAGTAGGTGGCGCTCGTGGCGCTTGTCTGTCTGCGGGTCCCACCAGTAAAAGATGCTGTGGCTCCTTTAACTTGCCAATCCGAATCTCGCAGTCGGCCCGGGAAACCGCGTGTGGAGGGGGTGTCGCCGGCCACCGCGGCTTGGGGGAGTGCTGGTCCAAATTGCCCAGCTGGCCCGAGACGCCAAGTGTGGCGGGAGGGCCCCGCTATCCAACGTTCCCATTCGGACCGGGAAGCCACGTGTGTGGAAGGGACCCCGGTTGCCAGCCGCCACGGCTCAGGAAAGCGCACGCCCCTCGGGTATCTCACCGCAGCGGATTCCCCCTGCCTGTTCAGCCGTTCCAGAATGGGGTACGCTGTCTTTTTGGTCTCTGTCGTGGCTCCGGGAGCTATTTCGTATTGTTTCTGTTTCTTTAGTTGCTGTTCTGGAGGAGGAACTAAGACCCGCGCGTCTTACTAAGCCGCCATCTTCTCCGGAAGTCCCCCAGCAAACCTCTTGGCTGCACTTTTGCCCAGGGTCAGTGCTGCACGTTTTCTACCCTAATGATTTATACACAATTTCAGCATATGTATAATTTTTAAACTATAAGGTATGATAATAAAGGAATGAAACTTGTGTTTACATGAGGCTTATGTAATTCAAATCATGAGATTAAGATCTCACTTTGTAAGTCTGTGTGGTCCAGACCCATGTGCCAGGGCAGGAGAGACAGATTTCATCTTCCACAGCATCCACCTTGCTTTGACCTAGACATATCCTTATGCCCTTTCCCGCTCCCTCTCAGCTCTTGAGGAATTTGTGGCCAGGCTGCTTTTGGAGGCTGAAGCATTAAGGCCCAAATCCACCTTCTCAATGCCCCTACATGACAGTTTCCTAAAGTGTGTTCTGTAATAGGTATTTGACTGGTAGGCTCAGTAATCAAGTACACTTACGAAATACTACATTCTGGGAAAATTTCAATGTGCTTTAGCATAGCAAATCACCTGAGAAGTCCTGCAGTGAAAGAAAACAACTCAGCATTTGTCCAACATGTGGCATATGTGTTAGACCAAGAAGCATTATTTTTCCACAGAATGTAATACTGACACCCCACAGAACTCATGCTGAGAGATGTTGCTCTGGTCTCATGTGATGACCTCAAAATTTCTCAAACAAACCATTTCTTTATTCATAGTATTTCCCATGGTAAGTATTCATTGTACAATTGGATGCATAGCACTATACGCACAGCAATGTATCTAGGAGTTTAGGCTTTAGAGTCACAAAACCCTGAGTTTGCATCTTTGCTTAGCCACTTTCTAGCCAGGTGATACTGGATGAATTACATAGCCTTTCTGAATCTCAGTTTTCATATTGTAAAATGAAGCAATGATACTCATTTTTCAAGGGTTGTTTGAAGACTAATCACATTAGACTAATGTGATTAGTCTTCAAACAAGACATTATATATGTAATGTTTTTGGAATAGTGCCCAGCGCAAGGTAGAGAATTCACAATGGCTTCTACCATTAATTCCTCCATCATTATCCTCCTCATCATTAGAACATAAAAATAGAATTTCAAAAAAAAATGGAAGAAAAATTAGCCATCTTCAAGTAGTTAATGGTCAAATTAGCTTAAAAAGTTTTTCTTTCCTTTGATAGGATGATTCAACTCATATAAAGGATGTGTCTTGGTGTTAGGAAGTTGTTTCTAACAGCGTACCTCAAGTTTAGAAATATCTGTTGGATGACTGTAGGGTTAAGGTGATTCACATTGAGCTTAAAAGCACTTTGTGAAGAGGGGATTAGTGGTTCAAGGCCAACCTCATGAGCAGTCTCTAGTGATGTGCCCCAGAGCTTTCTATGAATTCTTATTTGACTTGGCATTTTTACTGACAATTTGGATGAACATACATGAGATAAACTTGGCAAACACGGTATTGAAATTAGTAACTAATTCAGTGCATGACTGAATTGAAGACTCAAAATTGTTTTAAAATACTTGCACACCCCCAAAATAAAATTTAGCAGATACAAATATAAAATATGTCATTCATATAAGAAAGCAACAAAGAAAACAATCTATGCAGAGAGAAGAAAATCTTAATGGCAATGTGAGCATGCTACCAGCATAGGGGTGGTTGAGTTGGCCATCACCTGGGCTAATAATTAATTAAATGAAGCTGATAGAAAAAGTCAACCACTTGGTAGGAGTACCTACCCACTTAAGGGGCTTTAAGAGCAGGAAAATGACCCAGTCGTGAGAAGGGAGAGTCTCACTGTTCAGAATAGATTCATGGGCCCAGAGGGATATTGAAAAATGGTGTAAATTTAAAACTATAGGGAATGTCCAGCCTCAAGAAAGGAAGCCAAAGGAAGATATATTTTATATTATTCTTCTGAGGGCAGAAGGTAGAATTTATAAGGAGGCAGATTTAATCTGTGGGTTTAAGGTATAGCAGGCTTATTGAAAAGGAGTGGACTCTGTCTTTGGAAGTTTTCAAGCAAAAACTGGGTAATAAGCTGCCTGGGAGGGATTCCTACATTTGGCAGATGATGTAACTTCAGAAAGCATCTGTCTCATCAATGATAAAGTTCATATCTGCCCTCTAGAGCCATCCTTCCAACCTCAAAGGCTGTGAAGCCTCCTTTCACTATCCTCAGACGGGATGTGTGTGCATGATCTCACTCACTCTTCAACTCCTGTGGCACCTGCAGTGCTTGTCTCTCATTTGGCACAGAATCACACCAGTGATTGAGTTCCTATCCTTTGCCAGGTACTGTGCTGGTTGCTTTTATATACTTTACCTTATTTAACTTATGACACTTCTCTAACTATACTCTTTCACATAACAGTCCATGTCTTGCGTTCTTTTACTTTGTATGTATATTCATTCAATATGCTTTGAACCAGATTGGAAATTCTATCCAATCTATGCTTTTCTTTTCTTTATATTTCAACAGCACCACTTTAATAAATACTTGTTAACATCAGTAAACATTAAATATTCATTTATTGCATATCTACTGTATACCTGATACCAAGCTAGGAACCAGAAATATAGCAAAGAACATGATAGGAAAGTTTCTTTCTCTTATGGAGTTTACATCCTAGGGAGATAGGAAAAAAGTAAATGAATCAATAACTTCTCTGACTTTTGGGCTGAGACATGAACACTACATGGCACTAGCTATGGCATGACTTGGGGAGCAAAGGTCTAGACAGAGGGACTAGCAAGAGCAAAGACCAGGTAGAGAAAAATAGCTTGGCAGGCTCAGGGAATAGAATGAAGGTGTGTGTATGGAACTAAGCCCCAGAGAAGGGTGAGTGATACAAAGTTGGGTTGAGAAGGCAGGGAGGTGCTAAATCATTATTTCAAATGCAAAGGAATGTCATCAAGGGATTCTCAGCAAGTGTGTGTGTGTGTGTGTGTGTGTGTGTGTGTGTGTGTGTGAGAGAGAGAGAGAGAGAGAGAGAGAGAGAGAGAGAGAGAGACCTGCTTTATGATTATAAAGGATTTTTTTGGCTGCAAGGTACGTGATCTCTCTGGTGAAATTATCTTTCCCAAATGCCTCTCTGTCTCTTCTAGAAAAGATAAATGGCTTTGGGAATAAAAAGAGAGTAAGATCAAAGAGAATGTGGGTTAGATGTAGAGGCTGATTAGACGTAGAAAATGGAAAAATGCACAACCAAACAATATGATTGAGACTGTCAAAGCAAAAGACTTTGTGGGGGCAGGGAGTGAGATTTTTGAAACTGAAGGAAGAAAGAGAGAATACTGGCTCCTTGGAGATCCAAGAAAATGGGCTTCAGATCAAGAAAATGAGAGGTGTCCAGATTAAAAGGGTTCAAGAAGACCTGTCTTCCTAACTACGCCAAGCAGGACGTGTCCACCCCCAATACAGATCTCGACTATCACTTGCTTGAGGACTGTCCTTTGCATGTGCTTCTGCAGACTTAAGAGAATGAAGAGATGACTGCTTTCATTTAAGAAGTTCCTCTAGTGTGCATCACAGTCTTGTCATAGGAACAGGGAATGGTGAGAAATACTGCTTTCAAGGCACAAACCAAATACACACCCTTCTCAGATGGTGGCATCAAAAACAGCTGAGGGGTTTTGAATGGTCTCCTTTGAAAGAGTCAGACCCATCTCCAACAGGGCATATTTTCGTTCTACCTCACAGAGCCCGTCTGCTGTTTTTTGACACGTTTGACTACATCCTCCTTACAACTCCTACAATTCTTTTGGCATCACCAACATTACATTTCCCTTTTCCTTTACTTCCCTTTTCTGTTCCTCCTGTGTTGTCTTCAACGGTTCACGCTCCTTCAGCACTGACGTTTCTGTTCTAGGCCCACTGTTATTCTTGTTCTATAAACTCTCCTATCTTCCCTAATGATTTCAATTACCTCCTAGCAAGAACTCTCACATTTATAGTATTCCCAGTCCAGACCACTTCCTCAACATTCAGACTGAGTTGGAAATCTTGGTATGTTAGTGTTTTTTTTTAACTTTTTAAAAATTTTGATTATTTTTATAAATTTTTTTAATTGTGAAATATAACTACAAAGATTATTTTTATTTTAATTCAAAATAAATTAAACTAAAAATAGAGTTCCTCAGTTGTACTGGACTTTGTTTTATAAACATTCTATATATCTCTTACCTAGTCATTGGAAATATGAGTAGTATAACTTGATATCAGTTTTGAGTCTTCCTCTCTCTTCCATCACCACCTTCTAATAAACCACCATATCCTGCCAATTAAACACCTAAATTTGTTTTTCAAATCTATCTCCTCCTCCCTATTCCTACCATCATTCAGAGCATCAGCATCTCCCTCCTGCGTTTTGTCCAAAAGGCCCCTAAGTGGTCTATCTGCCTCCTGTAAAGTGCCTCCATGATAATCAATTCTTCATATTGCAGTCAGAAGATCTTTATAAAATGTAAACTTGATCATGTCACTTCCCTGCTTAAAACCTGATCCTTGTACCTTACACTGCTTTCAAAGTAAGCTCCAGTTCCCTGACGATCCACAAGGCCCTCCAAGACCCCATCCCTGACTACCCATTAAATATCATTTTCTACACCACAATCACAGCTCAGCATCCTCAAAGGCTATTATTTTCCCAAATGCACTTTGCTGCTTCCTATCTTGTTCTTTCCTTTTGGATGTCTTTTCCTTCCTCATCAGTTTGCCTAACTGCTATTTATTCTTTGACCTTCTTCTAAGTTGCTTAGTTCTTTCTCTGATTCCAATTAAGGTATCATCTTCTCTAAGAGTTAAGTCAAAACAATGTAGTTAAAACAAACAGTATGAATATTTTGGAATAATGCTGAATATTTAACAAAGAGAAATAAGCTATATTTATTTCAAATGATTTATCTCCTGGCCTTCCTTAATTTAAGCCAAACCCTTTCAGCTATTTCAAGGTTGTACTATGAATGGCATTTTAACCATACTTTCCTAAGGATGAACATTATGCAACAGTGTCTGAAAGGCACCAAGAATTTTCTTCCCTTTCCTCACCTTACAGTTAAGTCATTGTGTAAAGGGTTGTTGGAATCTGGGAAACTTCTACCTCATGATCATATTCTACTGACAATCAGGAGCAAGATACTTACCTAAACTATAAGTCTTGCTCATTACAATAACTGTTTGGATGTCCTCTTGTTTGGAATGTCCTCCCTTCCCCCATGATTATCCCTCTCTATCCTTCCCATCTCTCAAGGACCAGCCTCAAACCCCAGAGCTCAGCAAACAGCCCTGATCACCCACCCAGACTTGATCCCTCCTGACACCTCAGTGTCTGCGCTACTCATTCTGCACCTACTTTCTGCCTTATTTGGTAGTCATCTGTGCCTGATTAAGATGTACGTCTGGTAGCTTCTGGCAGTCAAGGACTGTTATTCATTTTCCTTAGTGCATATCCACCACAGTGTCCTGCTTCTGAGAGGTGCTGAATAAATGCAAAAATAAACACATTCATCTCTCTACTAAATGGCTAGCACTCCTACAAAGTGGTTATTATTCTCTCTCTTGTCTTTAAGAATCTCCAATGTTAGAAGGAACATAAATCCTCCTTCCACCTATTTTGCGTTACCCTATTTTGATAGAACCAACTTAAGGGCTAATAAAATTGTAAACTATAATTATATATTGTTAATTTCTTATTTTGTAAAAATGTTTGAAACAAATGAAAAGTGAGAAGCGTAGAACATAGTAAATACTCAATAAATATGGTTTGAGGGAGTGACTGAATGAATGAAGCCTAGATAGGAAATCAGATCAAAAGAGACAGAGAAAGAAGAATAGAAAAGGATAGATACATACGATATTTGGAAAAGAAGTAGAAAGAGAGAGAAGAAAGAGGGAAAGGAAACCTGCAGTTGATTACATTCTAAACCAACAATGCTGTTTTCATAAAAATTCGGACTTGATAACTTAACTTGAGAGGCAGTTGGATGAAAAGACTTTGAAGATATACAGATCTGGATTCCTACATTCACTTGGCCACTGTGTGACTTTGGGTAAGTGACTCGATCTCTCTGAGCTTCACTGTTTTTTTAACTTTTTATTTTGAAGTAATTGTAGAAATAAAAATTTGCAAAAATATTACAAAGAGTTCTTGCAAATTCTTCATACAGCTTCCCTAATGTAAACATCTTGCACAACCACAGTACAATGATCTAAACCAGGAAACTGGAATTTTGCCAGTTTTCCCACTAATGTTCTTTTTCTAGTTCAGGATCCACTTGTTCTGTCTCCTGTTGTTCTGTCTTTTTAGTCTTGTTATAGCCTTTGACATTCATCAGTTTTTCCTTGCCTATCATGACCTTGATGCTTTTTTTTTTTTTTTTTTTTTTTTTTTTTTTTTTTTTTTTAAAGGAAAGACAGAGAGAAGGAAGGAAGGATAGAAGGAAGGAAGGAAGGAGGAAAGGGAAACATCTTTAAACATTTTCTGGTTTTTATTGTATTCTGTTTCTCCGTTTTTGTTACATGGGCTGGGGCCGGGAATCGAACCGAGGTCCTCCGGCATAGCAGGCAAGCACTTTGCCCGCTGAGCCACCGCGGCCCGCCCGACCTTGATGCTTTTGAAGAGTAAATTGTTCATCAATTTGGGGTTGTTTGATGTCTGATTAGATTGAGGTTATGCATTTTAAGCAAGAACACAACAGAAATTACATCATGCCCTTCTCAGTGAAATGTCAGGAGGTACATGTCAACACATTTTAATACTGGTGATGTTGACCTCACTCACTCGATTAAGGCAGTTTCTGCTGAATTTTCTCTACTATACTATTTTTCCCTGTATAATTAATCAATATCTTGTAGAGAAAGTCTTTGAGACTATTCAAATATCCTGGTTCTCATCATGCTATAGCCCAATAATTTTAGTATTAATCAGTGCTTCTTGCCTGCAACAATGAATACTGGTGTTTTTTGGTAATTTTCTATTCCCTTCATTCCTTTTTCACTTCTTAATTGGAATTCTTCTGTAAGCAAGAGCAATGCCTTTTCCTCCTTTTATTTATTTACTCAATCATTTATTTATATCAGAATTGATTCATGATACAGGGGTAAGGAAGATATTATCTGTATTTTCGAACCTCATGTACTCTAGACCAACGGAAGAAAGGTAAATTTTGTCCAGAACCTAAATTTTCTATAGCACATAATCTAACTCAACCTATCTGGATAGATCATTTAAACAACCCAAATACAGGAACCCAGAATGAGAATGAGGGCCTTTAATGCTGTAATAGCTTAATGTAATGCCTGGATACATCCCAGGGTATATTAAGCAGATAATCAAAAAGTATTGGCAAAGTCCCCTGAGGAATGGGGAAAAAATATGAAGCTATTAAACTTTACCACCAGGGAAACCCCTGATACTTGTCAAATATTAGGGACACCCAAATCAATAGGCCAGGCCCTTGGTCTTGAGGCTTGCTCTTGTGAAACTTATTTATGTAGGGGAGAAGCTTAGCCTACCTATAGGTATTCAAAGAGTTACTTCCAGAGGCCCTCTTTGGTTGCTCAGATGTGGCCTCTCTCTTCCTCAGCCCAACTCTACAAGTGAAATCATTGCTCTCTGCGCTATGTGGGAAATGACGTCCAGGTATGAAGGTCTTGCTGGGATGAGCCTGGCCCTGGCATCATGGGATCAACAATGCCATGCTGACTAAAATGGGGAAAAGAAGTGTTACAAATAAGGTACCAGTGGCTGAGAGAGTTCAAATAGAGTCAAAAGCCTACTCTGGAGGCCAGTCTTATACATGCTTCAGTTAGAATTGCTACCTATCATAACTTGCCAAACTTCAACCAAAACCATTCCTGCCAACACTAAAAAACACCTACAGCATCATATAAGATGCTGACTTTCAAACTCTGAAATCTGCTCTATAACTAATTGTTGCGGTGTGCTTTAGAATTTATTGCTTTTTTGTATATATGTTATTTTTTACAAAAAAAGAAAAAAGTCAATTGTGATGATAAATGCACAGCTATACGACAATATCATGAACCACTGAGTGTACACTTTGGATAATTATCTAGTATGTGAATATATAATATATATATAAATAAAATTGCTTGAGAATACTTGAAAACAGGCTGCTTTCTTAAGTAGTTGCGGTGTGCTTTGGAATTGTGATGATAAATGCACAGCTATATGACAATATCATGAACCACTGAGTGTACACTTTGGATAATTATCTAGTATGTGAATATATAATATATATATAAATAAAATTGCATTAAAATTAAAAAAAAGACTCAAATAAATATACCACCCCTGATCTATCCTGAGATCCATATACCTTAAAAAAAAAAACACACACACACACATGGGGAAAAAAAGAATTGATTCATGAATATTTATTTTATTTTATGGGTCATGATACAATACTGTCATTATGTATTATATTGTCTAAACTTCACATTCTTCATTCATGAGATATGGATAATGACAACTGCCTTATACAACTGTCACAAGGACTAACTGGAATTTAAAAATTTGAAAATGTCCAGTCCAGAGCACCTACTAAATAATTGTCAGTTGCTTCCTTTCAACTTTTTCTTACAGAAAGTAAAGTCATGCTAAGTTGGAGGCAAGGCCATTCTAAGTAGGTAAAATTTCAATTTAAGAATTCTCTTTTATTGTAATGCAGCTTTTTTACCCTAAGGTATATAAAGTAACTAGAATTTTGTTATCCCAATGTTATCTAGAGAAGGTAAATGCTGACTTTTAATCAGCATATCTACTATTTATATGAAAATATATGCTTGAGAATACTTGAAAACAGGCTGCTTTCTTAAGTAGTTTAGATGTTTTCCCAGAAATGTTGTTTATGTTTGGGAGTTGCTCACGTAAAATAGTAGTCCAAAGTAAGACAATAAAAAAGAAAACTAGTCCAAAGTAAGATAGTCCTATTGTTCTCTTTCTAGATCCAGGTGTTGGTTGCATGGATGGTTCTTTTTGTGAAGTTTCTGAGAGTTTCATACTTAAGGCTTGTGTACTATTTTGAATGACTATTATTTATTCAATAAAAAAGATTTCTTAAAAAAAAAAGATAGTCCAAAGTATGCCAGCTGTGGTTCATATCATCACAAACTTTGAAGTAATGAAATCTCTCATTCATACCTGATTCTCAAACTTATGGCAGTGAACGGAAGGAATCCCAGTTTTATTTCTCCAAAACGAATTCAAAATTAGATTTTTAAAGTTCAGATGGAATTTAAAAAACAACAGGAATAGAGTTCTAAGGATTTGAGAGTGACTAGATCTGGAAGTTTAAAAATAATTAATGAAATTAATTTTTTATTTTACTGAAATTAACAGTAAAATCACTAGTAATATCACTCAATTTACTGGAACTTTCATTTTCCAGTCTGTTTTGATCAGTAAAGAAAATCAAGAACATTAGGATATTTATTTTAAAGAGCAAATTTGAGGGCAGCATGGTTCGCAAGTTCTCACGTGGACTCCCAAAGATACTGTCTAATTCAGTTTGGGGTAGAACGAGGTATCTGCAGTTTTAGCATGTATCACTTTCCATCATGTACCTAAGGTGAGAGGCAGTGTTTATGTAGTGGTTCAAGGCCTAGGGACTGGGGCCTGACTACGTGGGTATGATTTTAGTATTGCTTATCTGCCAATAATCCTGGGAACATGGCTTCATCACCCTGTGCCTCAGTTTCCCCACTGGTGAAATGGGAATAATGCCAGATGCAAATAAGAGGTGCATGTGAAATGATTAGCATGACTGTGCTAGATGCATACAGACCAAGCCTATGGATAACAGATCTCTCTTTGAGGAATGGTATTCAGGGCACAGCTGGGCACAGAACAGCTTGAGCTCAATCTCTAACATTTACTGCATCCACCAGGCCTTATCATGGTCACTGACATTTACAGCCATTAGGGTCATCAATGGCAGGCCACAGAAGCTGGAAAGTGAAAGAGGTTAAATAACAAAGGCTAAATGATCCTGTGGGAATCAGAGATATATATGACCCAGAATAGAAGCAATATACTTAGCATTTACCAAATGACTACAATAGGATACTGTGGTATTTGTGGTGTTCAATCAACAAACAAAAAAATACACAGAGTTATTTTCATGAAATTAAGTATACAGGAATAAAATTTAGAATAGAAAACATCCCAGACTCTGGTGGGCTGATAATTTAAAAGCACTGGTAGAATCATACAACACAACAATAAAAGAACAAGCAACCCATTTATAAAATGGGCTAAAGATATGAATAGACATTTTTTTAAGAGCAAAGAGAGATGGCTAAAAAGCACATGAAGAGATGCTCATTCTCAGTAACTATAAGGGAAATGCAGATCAAGACTCTAAGGAGATACCACCTCATACCCATAAGAATGGTTGCTATTAAACAAACAGAAAACTACAAATGTTGGAGAGGATGTAGAGAAATTGGGACACTTATGCACTGTTGGTGGGAATGCGTAATGATACAACTGCTATGGAAGACAGTCTGGCAGTTCCTCAGAAAACTAAACAGCATGTTGCTCTATGACCTGACAATAATACCACTACTTGGTATATACGCAGAGGAGCTGAAAGCAGTGATACAAATGGAGGTTTGCACATCGGTGTTCATAACGGCACTATTCACAATCGCCAAAAGATGGAAACAATCCAGTTGCGCATCAACAGATGAGTGGATTAGCAAAATGTTGTATATAAATATACAATGGAATATTATGCAGCAATAAGACGAAACGACTTCCTGAAGCACATGACAAGATGGATAAGCCCTGAGGACATAATGCTCAGTGAAATAAGCCAGGCATGAAAAGATAGATGCTGTGTGATTCCACTTTTATGACCATGGGAAAGATAAAATCAGAGGCTTTCGATACAGAATATAGGGGACCTAGAGATACAAAGAAGCTTGTGATGGGTGACGAGTTAGCTAATGAGGTTGAATTTAATCATAAGGGAATAGACAGAAGTGAAGGTGGTTTACTAGAAGGTCCATAAGTCTTATTACCATACTGAAGAGGAACATGATTGAAAAGGGTTGTATAGACTCATGTGTCTCACCACTTAACACTACAAATACAGATAAATTCTTACATCAACTACTGCATAGGTAGTTTTTTTTTTTTTAAGATTAATCTTTGTTTAAGATTCTACTTATACGAAGAGTAATTTTGGGGTAGAGGAGGAAAAATGCTATTGCATGCTGTGGGCTATCTTTAACAGGGAAACATCCACAGATCACACCAATACCAGGGGTATATAATATGGGGAAGATCAAGAGTTAGGGGGAAGTTTGGATTTTCTATTTGGTGAGGTTGTGTTTATGGATTATCCTTCTCTTGGGAACAACGTAATTATCTAAAATTGAGAGTGTTGATGGACTGTTAACTTTGGACATCATATATGAGGCCCTGTAGATGGAGGTAGCTGAAAGATAACACTGGCTGGGAAGTAGACTGGTGAATGATGGTGTAAACATGATTGAACATGATGCTACTACAAAAAGGAACAAAGTTGTGAGGCATGCAACATTGTGTATGAACCTATGGGACATTCGATGAGTCAAAATAAGGAGAAACAAAAGAGCAAATATTGTATGATTCCATTTAGAAATACTTGTAAGAAAACTGGGGCCCAGACTGTAAGCGCTTATGGCAGTCATATTTAGTCCAATGTGGCAATTGTTATTTCTGGTTTTTGAAGGGATGTTTTGTATACGTATAACCTGGTATTTAGAGATAAGAATGAAGCTGCTCAGGTTGGGATTCAGGTAATTCAGAATACAGGGGTAAGGAAGACATTGCCTGTATTTTAAAACTTCACCAACTCTTTGAGACCAAAGAAAGTTTTATTATCTCCAGAACGTAAATTTTCTGCAGCACATACTCTAACTCAACCTGTCAGGAAAGATCATTTAAACAATCCAAACACAGGGGGGCTAAAATAAGAATGAGAGCCTTTAATCCTGTATAGCATAATATAATGCCTGGATATAACCCAGAGTATAATAAGCAGATAATCAAAAAGTATTGGCAAAGTCCCTTGTGGGTTGGGAGAAAAATTATGGAACTATTAAACTTCATCATCGGGGAAACCCTGGATACCGCATCAAATACAAAGGACACCCAAATCAATAGGCAAGCCCTTGATCATGCTCTTGTGAAGCTCATGCATGTGGCAGAAAACGTTAGCATACCCATAAGTATGCCTAAGAGTCACCTTCAGAGGATCTCTTTTGTGGCTCAGATGTGTCCTGTGTCTCTAAGCCCAACTCTGGAAGAGAAACCACTGCCCTCCCCGCTACATGGGACATGACATCCAGGGATGAAAGTCTCTCTGGAGGTGAGGGAGATGACTCTCAGGGATAAGCCTCACCCTGGCATTGTGGCATCAACAATACATCCTGACAAAAAGAAGGCAAATGAAGTCCAACAAATAAGGTATCAGAGGCCAAGAGAGTTCAAATAGAGTTGAGAGGCTACAATGGAGGTCACTCTTATGCATGCTTCAGTTAGACATTGCTACCTATCATAAGTTGCCAAACCCCAACCAAAACCATTCCTGCCAATACTAAAGAACACCTAGGGCATTATATAAGATTCTACAAAGGTTTCATGCACTAGGGTAATTTTCCAAAACTTATACCTCCAGATGGGTCCTTGAACCAGGTAAGTCCTGAAACGCAGTACAGTCAGCCTTTCCAGAGTTCCATCCCCCTATCCCATATTATTGACAGCCCCTCCCAACATGAAAAGGTTAGAACAGGCGTAGGCCAAATACCCCTACAGAGTGGGAGAGAGATCAAAGGTGATGGTGGAGTTATATAGAGAAGGTCAGGTTTAACAACTGAGTATGACTGCTGAATCATTATGTTGATATTACTTTTAGCCTCCAGTACCATAGAACAGTTAGAACTAAAAATCTAAAATTGTGGAATTATAACCCATACCAAAATCTGAAATCTGTTCTATAACTAATTGTTGTGATGTACTTTGAAATTTATTGCTTATATATATATTTATATGTTCATTATAGAGAAGGAGGAGTATAACAGAGAATACAGGGTTTAACAAATAAGTATGACTGCTGTATCATACTGATATTTCTGTTGATCTTCAATGTCTTGGAGCAGCTAGAAGAAAAAGCAAAAAATCGTGGAACTGTTACCCCTAGCAAACTTTAAAATCTGTTCCACAACTACTTGTTAAAATAGGGTGGGCGATGGTGGCACAATGGCAGAGTTCTTGCCTGTCATGCCAGAGACCCGGGTTCGATTCCCAGTGCTTGCCCATGCAAAAAAAAAAAGTACTTGGAAATTTATTTATTTTTGTTTTTTTGAACAAAAACAAAAACTGGTGGAGTCCCTTGAGGGACTGAAAAAAAAATGGAGTGATTAAACTTACCCATCTGGGAAACCCCTGGTACTCTCTCAAACATTAGGGATGTCCAAGAAAATAAGCCAAGCCCTTGACTTTGAGCTTAGACTACCCTTAATTAGGCCTAAGAGTTGCTTCCAGGAAACTTCTTTTGTTGCTCAGATGTGGCTTCTCTTTTTTAAACATTTTTGTTGTTAAATATAGCATATATACAAAGAAAAAAAAAAAAGCAATGATTTTCAAAATATACTTCAACAAGTAGTTACAGAACAGACTTCAGAGTTTGTTATGGGTTACCATTCCACTATTTTATATTGTTTCTTCTAGATGCTCCAAAAGAAATATATATATTTTATATATATATTTTATATATATATATTATATACATATATAAAATAACATATATAAAAAAAGCAACACATTTCAAAGTACCTCACAACAATTAGTTGTAGAACAGATTTCAGAGTTTGGTATGGGTTACAATTTTAGGTTTTTTACTTCTAGCTGCTCTAAGGTACCAGACTAAAAGAATATATGATTCAGCAATCATACTCATTTGTTAAACCCTAACTTCTCTGTATAACTCCACCATCACCTTTGATCTTTCTCCCACTCTTTAGGGGTATTTGAGCTATACCCATTCTAACTTTTTCATATTGGAAGGGGCTGTTGATAATACGGGATAGGGGGATGGAATTAGTTGATGTTCTTGAGATGCTGGCCCCTCTGCATTTCAGGACTCATTTGGTCTCTTTCTCTTTAAGCCTAACTCTGCAAGAAAAATCATTACCCTTGCCCCTACATGGGTCACGACATTCAGGTATGAAAGTTACCCTGACAATGTGGGATATGACTCCCTGGGATAAGTCTGGCCCTAGTACTATGGGACAGAAAATGTCTTCCAGAGAAAAGAAATGTAACAAAACAAGATATCAGTGGCTAAGAGAGTTCAAACAGAGTTGAAAGGTAATTCTGAAGGCTACTCCTATGCAAGCTTTAGCTAATATTGCTAATTGCCATGGTTTGCCAACCCCCAACCAACATCAATCCTGTTAACCCTAAAGAACACATAGAGCTCTAATAGAGACACTATAAATTTTCATGTGCAAAGCTTACTTTTCTGAAACCTATAACCTCCAGAGGGTTCCTAGCCCAGATAAATCCTGAAACACAGAGGGGCCAGCCTCTCCAAGAATACCAATTAATTTCATCTCCCATTCTATACTGTCGATACCCCTTTTCAAATGAAAAAGTTAAAATGTGCATAGACATTTTAGATGTGAGAAAGATCAAAGGAGAAGGAGGAGTTAACAAATGAGTCTTACTGCTGAATCACTATATTGATATTTCTTTTAGCCTCCAGTCTTTTGGAGCAACCAGAATGAAAAACCTGAAATTGTGGAATGGTAATCCATATCAGATGTTGAAATCTCTTCTATAACTACTTGTTAAAATGTACTTTGAAAATTATTGCTTTTGCTTATTTTTGTATATATATTATATTTCATAAGAAAAACATTAAAATATGAAATTGAAAAATAACAGAAAACTCTGGGTATGGGGTTACAGCATGGGGAGAAAGGGTCAGCCCAAGAGAGCAGCATTCCCTGACCTCAACACTTCCTGGGGACACACCTCTCCACCCAGTTCTTCTATTTGCCCCAGAGCCACAGGGATATCCAGCCATTAACAGTTTACCTCCCAGTGAGTCCGCAGATCCTTTACAGGGCTTCCATCCTAAACTTTTCTCTGAATCTGGTTGGATCTGCCTACCCTCTTTGGAACTGGCTTCAGAGGCTTTGGAGTGACTTCTCTGGGGCTGAAAATCTTGACAGGATGAAGGGAGAGGGAGTGGTTCAGTGACTCTCAAGCTTACCGTTCCTCCTCTCCTCCTGACCCAGGTGTATTGGTTTCTAACTTTCTGCCAAGGAGGTCTGGTAGTAGAAGGGGATGCAGCCAGGTATAATGTTTTCAAAACTCAAAGTTGAGATATCTGGTCTTAAAAGCACCTGTGAGGCAGTGCAAGGGTAGCTCAGTGGTAGAATTCTTGCCTGACATGCAGAGCCCTAGGTTTGATTCCCAGAGCCTGCACATGCCAAAAAAAGCACCTGTGAGACTGTTTAAAAGGTTGAAAAAGTGATCAGATTTTGACTAGAGATATGAATGAAGCTGACCTGGATAGGATTAAGGTAAATCAGAATACAGGGTAAAGGATGATATGGTCCATATTTTAAAACTTCGACTTCTGTGTGGGACCAAAGTAAGAGATGTTTATTTGGTGCAAAATTTATATTTGGGGAAGTACATTATACACTTTAACTTATATGGTCAGTTTATTTCACACCATATTTACAAGGAATCTTGAATAGGGCAGGAGATCTTGTTGGTTTGTACAGACTGGTATGGTGCCCTGATACATCACAGAGTGATTTGAGCAAAGAATAAAGGGTGTTTGCAGTCCCCTTGGGGGACTTAGGAGAAAGGAGGAAATGTTAAATATCCCACATCTAACGAATTTTTGATATTTTCGCAAGCAGTATGACACCCTATTCTATAGGCTGAGCCCTTGATCTTGGGGTTCAACCCTATGAAACTTACTCCTGAAAAGGAGAAACTAGGCTTGCTTATGATTGTGCCTAAAAGTCACCCCCAAGAGAACCTCTTTTGTTGCTCAGATATAGCCTCTCTCTCTTAAAGCCAACTCACTGCCCTCCCCCCTACTTGGGCCATGACTTCCGGGGGTGTAAATTTCCTTCTCAGTGTGGGACAAAACTCCCTGGAATGAGTTAGGAACCGATATGCAATCAAGAAAGAAGTCTTAACCAAAAGGGGGAAGAGAAAATGAGACGAAATAAAGTTACAGTGGCTGAGAGATTTCAAAGTCGAGAGGTTATCTTGGATGTTATTCTTACACATTATATAAATATCCCATTTTAGTTTGTGGTGTATCGGAGTGGCTAAAGAGAAGTACCTGAAACTGCTGAACTGTATTCCAGTAGCCTTGATTCTTAGAGATAATTGCATAACTGTATTGCTTTTACAATGTGACCATGTGATTGTAAAACCTTGTGGCTGATGTTCTCATTATCCAGGGTATGGACAGATGAGAAAAAAAATAAGGACAATAAATAAATAATGGGGGTGGGGGATAAAAGGTAAAAAAAAATTGGGTTAATTGAAATACTAATGGTCAATGAGAGGGAGGGGTAAGAGGTATGGGATGCATGAGTTTTCCTTTTTTTTAAATTTCTTTTTCTGGAGTCATGCAAATGTTCTAAAAATGATCATGGTGATGAGTGTACAACTATATGATAAGCCTGTGGGCCATTAATTGTATACTTTGGATGGACTGTATGAGTGTGAAAATATCTCAATAAAAATATAAAAGAAATAAAAACCACCTGTGAGAAATATTTGAAATTGGGCTCAGAGAGAATATTTTGGCAAGGGTTGAGGAAAGGTGGTGATGGGGAGCAAAAGTCTTGTTCAAAAGGAGGAGAATTGGTGGACACGGTAATAATATGGAATGGGATAAGATCAATTAGGCTTCAGGGTAGCTGGAAAGAAAAACAGCCATTATGGAAGTAGAAAGACAGACAGACGAGTAGATGAGACATCAGTAACAGACAAACCTTAAGGGAGAAACATGCTTAAAATCATCTATTGGTGATCTAGTTATAAATAACCAACCTGCATGTGTGTAAGTATGTAGAAAATCTGGAGATTTAGGGACTCTCTGCACACAAGATTTAAAAATTTTAAAATTTCATTGTATACTTTGCTAACTCTCCTTTCTCAAAGACTCTAATTCCAAACCATGGAAAGGTGGATTCTTACCTCATTAAATCTCATCACAAGATCTTCAAGGGTATTGTGTTCTTCTTTCTGGGAGGTAAGAATCGATGCTGAGATGGATGCTTTGAGGCAGGGTAGGGACCTTTGGCATTCAGGAGAGTCCAAGTTTCGGGTTAAGAAGCAAAGGTAGTCAACTGGCAAGACCCTTTGGTAAATATTCTGCTCCTGCTCGGTCAGGATGCTGGCAACTTCCTCTGGGAACTGGATGAGAGGTTGCAGATCAATCAGTTCCTTACTGATCCCAGCTGTACTTGAAGGGAGGACAGTGGAATTGGCCATGGAGATGCCTGTTTGGCGCTCTGAAATAGTCACAAAAGTCATGATTATTCAAACGCTGTCTCCTCTACAGTAGATACTTACTTGAGAGCCATTCAAAATCTTTTAAGTCTCTGAACCAAGAATACTGCACTGTAAATAGCTATTATCTTCTTTGTTATTGAAACCTTTCAGGTATCTGCTCTGTTCTTCCCCCCAGGAAGCTTGCTATTCTATTTCAGAAGCAGCCCTGATCTAGCACACTGTTGCTCAATCAGTTCACTGTGACACTTTGCAGAGAAGTAAAATAAGCCGTTTAGTTCCTCATTCTCCTTTGCTAACCCTTAGAATGAAGAGAAATGAGGAGGGGTATTGAGGGTGGGTGTGGGCATAGCTAATGGAAATAGGAGAGGGGAAAAGGCTGTGGGGGTGAGGAGGCATATGCATGAATATGCCTATTATGTGTAAGCAGGCAGAAGATATGGGGATCTAGGGACCCTCTGCACAGAAGATTTCAAAATTTTGAAATTTCATGGTATACTTTGCTAACTCTACTTAATCAAAGATTCTAATTCCAATGAAATCCATTTTGGGGTTTGAAGGGAAAGAACCAGCTACAAAAGTAAGGAAGGACAGACAGTTAATAGGGAAATGTCTCTAAATAAATAAAAATCTTATTCCTTGGTCAACAGCTGGTAGTGTAAACCTACTCTCCTCCTATGTTTCCTATCTCAGTTAATGGTTCCATCTATCCAGTCATTTAAATGAGAACCTTTGGAATCATCTCTGACATTCCTCTCCCTCATCCCGCATACCCCTACCTGAATCCTGTAGACTCCAATTTCACAATAAATACCCTTGTTATCAAGTCCATCATCCAGGCTCTGCACATGCTGTCATCTCCCATGTGACTACCTTAACTGCTCCCTAACTGGTTTCTCTGCCTCTGATCATGTGGATATTTATCACACTGTGGCAAAAATGATGTTCCTAAGATACTAGATATTACTGACCTTTTAAAAACCTGCAAGGGTTTCCTGGGGCTCATAGCATAGAACTCATACTTCTCACTCAATGTCTTCTGATCTCAGGTCCCAGAATGTCTTCCTTGCCCAAGTCCCTCTACACATCCCACCACATAAAAATAGCATGAGATTATGTGCATGTAAATCAACACATTTCCTGCTACTATACTTCTATGGCTTTGGTGTTCTTTGTCTAGAATACCCTTCCCCTTATTTTGTTCAAAATCTTTATCTTGCTCTAACACTTCCTCCTCCATATAGCCTTTCCTGACTCTTTACTCTGTAATTAGTGGCTCCTACCTCTGAATTTATAATGTTGTGGAGAGATAGAACATATTTTAATCTATCTTGTATTCAAAAATATTTCTTTACATGTCTGTCTCTCCATTAAAGTAAGGCAGGGTCTGCATCCCATTCATTGTGGTAATCCCTCTGGTGAATAGTGCCTTACACAGAGTACAGCATTTGAATATACTTGTTGAACTAAACTTAACTGAAGGATGAAGAAAGAAATATGGACCTGTTTTGGGGGCCAAAGTGAGAGTCATAATTTCATTTGGCCTTCCCTCTGCACAGCAGGAAGGGAGGAAAACAGGGTTGTTTTAGAGCTTCTGTTTTAGCCATTCAATAGTGGTTTTCTCGAGATTTCACTCTGTGCCTTCAAACAACCCATTGTTTCTGAGACAGCACTCCCAAATACCCAAAATATTCATGAAACGAGCCCAATACACAAGTGCATTATTCAAAAGATTTGGATTCAAATCAATTTCTTCTCCAATTTAGAGTAGAAATATGATTCTCAACAAAAGCCATTTAATGCACTGAAAGAATGAAGCATCATATAAACTTTGCTTTGGGATTCCATCCAGATGCATTTTGTTAAATAACAGTGCTAGTCTGCTGAATAGACTCTTTGGCCAGCCATCAGTTTAATATATTTCTATAGGCCAAATGAATCAAGCTTTACCCAGCATATTTTAATAATTTCTTGTGAAACCAATTATTTGATAAAAAGGCAGGTACTTTCGGAACACTGAAAAAATATTCCTGGGAGAACAGTTGCGGTTATCATTAGGCATATTATTTAACCTAAAAAAAAAAAAATGACTGGCTCAATAAAAATTACAATGATAGTGAGCCTAAAAATGTGCCAGCTATTGTTCTAGATAGTTGATATGTAATAACTCATTTAGTTCTCACAATAACCCTATAAGGTGGCTACTCATAATTCCCACTTTACAGATGAGGAAGACTGCTTAAAGCCACGCCTACAGGAGGCAGAGTTGTGGTTAAATTTAAGCAGTCTGACTCCATAGCCTGCTCTCTAAACTTCTTTACTAGCTCTCTTGAAAGAGTTCCCAGATAGTGTTGGTCTGACCTCTGACCAAAAAAGATGAAACAATCAACTCAAATTTCTGGAAATCGAAAAAAAACAACCAAATCAACAATACAAAGCAGGGCCAGACAGACATCTTTATATGCACAGAAAATGACAAAGGAACATAAATTCAGCCTACATGGGCTCTCAATATCAGGCAAGGTCAAGAAAAAATATCCTACAGAGACAAGCTAAGGTGCTGTCACTTTATACATCCAAACCTTAGATTTTTTTCTTTTTATCTTCACTAGAGAGCAGTTGAACTGTATGTCAGTGGCTTAATAGTAACCTCCCAATCCATCTGCTTCTTTCCATCCCCACCGCCCCTGACTTGGTTCACATTGTGTCACTTCTTGCCAGTCTGGTCCCCATCGATATAAACCAACCCCACCTCCACCTGGTTACAAAGCCAACCAGAGGATTCCACTCCCCTGATTAATACCCGTTAATGCTTCTCTCCCTCTTTGCATAAAGTCCAAACTCCTTAGCTTGGAACACAAAGCACTTTGGAATCTGGCTTCTATTTCTTTCTTGAGCCTTCTTTTCTGTCATTACCCCATGCACTTTCCACTACAGTCATACATAAGTACTTGTAGGTCACCTTAATTCATGCCAGTACAGCCACCCACCCCCAGGTGCCTCTGCCAGGAATAGGCACCCTACCTTCCCCCAAGTCCCCTAAGACCCTCTGCTCAATCTTTACAACTGAGATCAAATATCATCACATGTGGAAGTCATTCCTGATCACTGTGAGGAATTTAATTTTTCTCTGAATTTTCACAGAACCCTGTTTATCTCCATCACTCTTAGCAAACTGTACTATAATCAATGGTTTGCTTTTTTTTTTTTTTAATTTCTTCCACTAAATTGTAGGCTCTTTGAAGACACGAATAATCATATTTATTCTCATAGTCCTTAGTGTCCTAGATTGAAAACACAATTAATTAAAATTGTCTATTCAGTTATATATGTAAAACAGTGTGGTAGATTGTAAGTCATAAGATAAGTCCAGATTCCAAAGGTAGGGAAATAGACTCCACCTCTTGATGAGAGAGGCTTCAAGACATTGGGCTCATGTTTACAGACTTCTACAATATTTAAGAAGATGAATGAATGGATAATTGTTTAATTACACGCCTTCTCAATCAAAGGAAATTCCAAACTGCCTCAAATCTCTTTGGCAATGGCAACTCACAGCGTCAACTTTTAGAAGTATGGTGACCAGTATTTTCTAGTCCAATGTAAAGATTAAACCAATAAGGATTGTATGACCAAAAAAGTGGGAACCAAGACCATCCTGGGAGATCATCCTGCTTTGGTCACATGTTGACAGGGCATTTCCATTGATGATTTCTGGGCTCTGATGTTCGACCCAGCACTCATCTTCTCTAAGGTAGCCAAACTGCCTTTGAAGCACAACTCAGGAAAAGTGCTTGCTGGCATTTGTTACTTAATTGAGTGAGTTGTTCCCCTTTTTGGGGTAACAATCTAAAAAAATATATGAGGAGAAAGCTTTAAATTTTGAGCTATATTGCTCTCTGCTGATATAACATATTTTAGCAAAATTGTCTTGTCTTCTCCATAAAATCCATATATCCAAATTATTATTTTTCTTTGATCTTGAAAGATGAGCAGGTGAGTAAGAAATTTATATTTGAATCTCTCTAGGCTCATATTTGGAATAATTAAAATAAGGCAGATGTACAAAACTACCTTACATGACCTCACTCTCCAAGTTCTTAATGACTCTAGAAAATAACTGGATTTCCTGAAAATCAGTGTCAGCATGAGGGCTGATGACAGAGACCAGCTGCAGTTTCTGGAGACTGATAATTTGTGTACATGGGTGGAATTACTTCCCAGAAGTAACTACTTCTAAGATATGGTTTCAAAATACAACACTGCAGAAGAAATAAAAGTAACTCGCAGGCTTAGTAGAGAGACATTTAACCTAACATGTAAGAGGAGAAATAAAGGAATATAATAAATAATTAACATAAGATGAAAAGAAATCTTGGAAACTATAATAGATCTTGAGATATGAATCACATGGTGTTACAAGAAATAAAGAGTATTTCACAAGAAAAAGTTTAAGAAAAAGCAAAGTCTAGAGACTATTGGGAACAGCAATAAAGGAGAGCATAAAAAATTTAAACAAAAACAAAATTCTTCTGAAAATACAAAGTGAAGTAAATTGATCTGTACTGAAACTGAAATTTGCTCATGTTTAATTAGGCAAAAAAATCAGTTGTCAAACAATGAAATATGATCCTACTGGGGGAAAAGAATTTTATAAATGTAGGTAAATATTTGTATATCAATACAGTATACACCAAACTATTAACAGTACATAAATATTACACGGTTCTGTTTTAATTTTTTTCTGATGCACATGTAACAGTATTTTTTAAAAGTAAATAAAGAAGATATCTGAAAAATTCTTCCAGAGAATAAAATATCAGTCTTTTAATGGATACAAATTAGTTCAGCATTTGGAATGTTCAGATTTTTCCCCATACATATTTCAATATTCATTTCGTAAAGCTACTTCAAATTACAGTTAGAGAAGTATGAAAAACCTTTAATCTATCTACTCCATTCATTTTCCTTTGATTTGAATTAATATTATAAACAGCTGATTTTTTAAAGTTAAACATCTGATTCATCAACTGCACAATTTAATAGTTCTTGGATGGCACAATTCCAATTATATAAAATAAGATAGCAGAGGCAACAACACTGATTTCTTTTTATAAAAGATTCCAAGTTTGTTTAACACTACATCTCAGGCAGAGCTGAAAACTGCTTTCAAAGGGGGAAGTGATGAGTTCAGAAACAGGTTAGCTAATTGATAATTCTTTCTTGATTTCTGTTATTGGTTTTCAGAATAACCAGTCGATCTTGTAACACATGTGCCTGTCCTGTCCTCAGTATTACATAAAAAAGATGAATGCACAAAATCAATGACTCATATTACTTCTAAAACAGTACTTAGAAAAAGAGAAAAATAATATGCCCAGATCATGAATTACGACATATTCAGAAAAATAGTTTACTGGACCAAAAGCCTCACCAGCAGAAAAAAGTATAAAAGAATTCTCATTAATAAACGTAACCTTTGCTACTGATTTCTAAACAAGTATTCGCTCACTGTGGAAATGTGGAAAATGTAGAAAGCATTTATACTTTAGGAGAAAATTAAATTTCATCAATAACTCTACACTGAGAAATAATGTCCGTTAATATTTTTGTTGTAATGCATGCTTTTTCTATACTGACACAAAATATTTGTAATATTGGGATTATAGACACATATTTTAAGAAAAAAAACCAAAATCCCTTTCTCCTAAATCGAAGAGTGGTCTTCTACTACTTTATTTTTAATGGCTCCTTGGTAGTCAATATTATGTTTACAATTTTTTATATTATAAATAACACTATCATACACAATCTTATACTACATCTTTATATGCACTTATTATGTTACATAATAACATAGAGAGAGAAAATTCCAATCCACATTGGGAAATTTCCAGGGAGCAGTAGTTTCTCACCTTTTCTTTTCGCAGTACCACAGTGAGCTCTTTTATCACTCTCTCTCACTGGTTGCCTATCAATTTCTGATTACACTGAGTAAACAAAATTAATTGAGCCAAAGTTAATATGGTAAATTGTAATAATGTGTTGTCCAGTGTAGGGGAAAATGGCATAACTGACTCAAAATTAACAGGAGGGGAACTCTGGATGGCTGGTGACAATCTGATGTCCTTTCATCCAGCAGCACAGCTTGGAGTGATGGCTGACGCAGTAGATATGGGTACTCGAACTAAGTCCAAGCAAGCCACCTGAGCTCCAGAGTCCCATTTGGCAGAGCTCCTTAACACACATTGATTGCTCTTGAGGGATTTGATGCCTGTATGTTATAATTAGAAGAATTTAATAGTAATAGTGAATAATATAATAGCCACCCAAATACTATGTGCCAGGAATTAGGATAAGCTTTCTACAGAGACTGTATTCAGTCCTTTCAACTACTCTATGTGGCAGATGCTATCATTATCCCCATTATAGCGGACTGGGACACAGGTTAAGGAAACTGTTCAACATCACACTGAAATTTGTGATGGAAGGAGGACTTGGAGCCACATCAGCTGACACCAAAGCTCCACACTGTCTTGAAGGTTTGTTCCTTTCTTTCTCTCTTGCTCTCTCTCTCTCTCTCTGAGGTTTTATCAGTGATAGGTAAACAAGACTGAATGCTGGGGTGGGAACAAACTACAGGTATTCAGGCCTTCTTGGGACTAATTTTCCAAATTCACAGATCAAGAAGGCACACCTCTCTCTGAGAGGCCAAAGCTTGCCCAAGATCACTGAGCTGATGAGTGGCAAAGCTGGGACAGAACTCAAGGCACCTGACCCCCTGTCCAGGGCTTTCCCTTTCTACTCTGCTGGCTCTGTTAGAATCTCAGGTGCTATAAATTCTTAGGAGGAAGGTCCTCTAGAAATTGGGAGGAAAATGGAGAGAGTATACTCCCAAGGATATGAGAGATATCTTGGGGAGTCACACAGATCTGGGGTCACTGCAGCTCAATCACTGACCTGCTGCAGGATCTTGGCAAGTTATTAAACAACTAGTTTATAGCACTGACAGAGAAATTAAAATGAGAAAATGCTTAGTCTATATTCAGCATTATGTAATTAGCAGTTTGAAAAAAACTAAGCATCATTATTTTGTCATATGAAAGAGGAAGAAGAAATTCTGGAGGTTTTCATTTTAGAAGTCAGATGGGGAGACTAAGTCATATATCAAACAATTTCAGGTTATGGGAACTTTTGTTTTCTTTTTATAACCTGCAGTGCTACCCTCTGATGTGGTGTCTGTTCTTAACTGTGCAGCTAATCCCTCTATGAAGACAACATTTCACATCCCTTATAGCTTTGTATTATCAGCAAACCTGATCAAGATGTCAAAAGTCTCCTGAGTTAAGTCCTTTCAGGCTAAAATTTGCTGAGCTGTCATTCTTTCTTTATTGACATATACTTCACAAACCATAAAATTTACCATTTAAAAATGTATGGGTGTGCCACGGTGGCTCAGCAGACAGAGTTCTCACCTGCCATGCTGGAGACCTGGGTTCAATTCCCGGTGCCTGCCCATGCCAAAAAAAAAAAAATGTATAGTTCACTCATTTTTTTAGTATATCACAAGGTTGTGAAATTTTGCATTTTCACCACCCCAAAGAAGATACCCATTAAGAATCACTTCCCATATGCCCCAATCAATAATCTACTTTTTGTCCCTAGGAATTTGTCTATTCTGTAGGTATCATATCATATGTGGCTATTTGTTTCTGGCTTCTTTCACTTAGCATGTTTTCAAGTTTCATCATGTTGTAGCATGTATCATAATTTTATTCCTTTCCATGACTGAATAAAATTCCATTGTACATATATACCACATATTGTTTATCCATTAATCAGTTGATGGCATTTGGGTTGTCTCTAATTTTTAGTTATTACGACTAATGTTGTTATGAATATTCATGTACACAGTTTTGTGTGAACATGAGTTTTCATTTATCTTGGGTATACACCTAGAAATGGAATTGTTGAATCATATCATAAAGCATTTTGAGGAACTGCCAAACTGTTTTCTACAGTGGCTTCACCATTTTACATTCCCACTAACAAGGCATGAGGGTTCCAATTTTTCACATCCTTAGCTGAGGGTTTTTGTATATGTCCTTTATCAGGTTGAGGAAAATTCCTCCTATTCCTAGTTTCTTTTTTTTTTTTTTTTTAAATATGGAACGCTTCACGAATTTGTGTGTCATCCTTGCGCAGGGGCCATGCTAATCTTCTCTGTATCGTTCCAATTTTAGTATATGTGCTGCCGAAGCGAGCACTATTCCTAGTTTCTTGAGGGTTTTATCATGAAAGGGTGTTGGATTTTGTCAAATGGTTTTCTGCATCTATTAATATGATTATGCTATTTGCATATTATGCAATTAATGACATATTACTTTGTTTAATTTTCATATGTTTAATCGTATATTCGTTTTTTACGTGAATATCTTACCCATTTAAGTTCAGTCTAACTGGAAAAAAGTATTCTAAGACCAACAGATATTTATTGTTTGTTTGCAATTCTGGCTGTAACTGGGATCTGTACATTGGAGAAGAACAGA